>NC_133395.1:119534733-119840650 GCF_047511655.1 Castor canadensis | reverse complement strand
CTGGGTAGACGAGATCAGGAACTGACAAACCAGAACTCAATCCAGCCTACTGCCTGTTCCTATAAATAAAGTTTTATTGGAACACAGCCATGCTCATTCCTTTATATGTTGTCTACGGTTATTTTCACGCCACTATAGCAGAGCTGAGTAGTTCCAACAAAGACTGTAATGGCCCACAGAGTCAAAAATACTTACTGTCAAGACGATTTATAGAAAATGATTTCCCAACCCTGGGGCTAAACAACCAAGTTTGGGAACCAGGCAAGCAAAGGTACTGTTGTCCTTGTGCATAAAATGTAGCCACTGCTAAAATGCCTCTTCCTCAGTCCCTATGACTGCAAAACTGCCAACCAATGCAAAAGTTGGGCCAAATGCATGGGACTGATGAAGGGCACACCATGTGCCCAAAGACTAGCTGCAAGGGAAGCTGGAAACCTAAACTCCAAACAGACTCTGTCCTCTACCACGACTCAAAGCAGGCAAGAACGAGATGCAGATAGGGCTCTCAGACAGCAGGCAGGCAAAAGCACAGCATAGAAAGAGTATGTGCTGGGTGGGTAAAGCTATTAACCACAATCCAAATGAGTTAGTTTTTATTTTCTGTGGCTCAACTCAAACACTGGGTTTTCTGCCAAGTTGACCCGTAAGAGGTGTTAATCATTGTCAATATTTGCTAAGCCTGGGCTTCTATTTATTTACTTTCATCTTCAGATTTCCCTTATATCTTTTGTACTACATTTTTTTTATCCCTGGGCTGGAAATGTTCTTAGTTTAGTAGGAGGCAAAGTAATACCCAAGGTTAAAGTCTCCTAAACTGTGTGTATTTACGATGAAGTTAATTTTAACCAACAAACCAACCAGGCAGTCCCAACACAGTACCAACTTCCTAGCAGTAAATGGGTCCTGTCCACCCAACACCTTCCTTTCTCTTTGGATTGACTTTAAGACAAATGAGTGTCCTGCCCGTTTCCAAGTCATTTCTAAGTAGAAGGTGAAAATTTCTAGCAATCTAAAGTTTCTGAGTAACTAGAGACAAAAACAGATAAAAAAATTTTTTTTTCAATTATTACCTCATTCAGAACATCACTTTACAGAGTTGCAAAACTCTTAGATCTGATGGCTCACTCCCAGCATCTTGACATGAATCCAGATTTCTAACTAGAGCCAAAGTATTTCTGATTGGGACAGAGATGGAACCAGTGATGAGAGGGAAGGTGCAAACATGGGGCGCATGCCTCAGTGCTGCAGTCTCACAAGGTTCAAGTTCAAAGCCGTTCAAAACTAGTTATCTCTAAAATTATATCCAGAACCCACTGGGTTTTAGAATCATTTATCAAGTGCCTTCAAGTTCTTCCCTGGGGTACATAGGTCTCCTATTTCCCCAGACATGAATGCTGCGGTTACCTACGGGCCACCCCTATCTGTGCAAAAATGGTACGTGAAATTTCTACTTATGGGAAGCCACACCTGTTTCATTGGAGGTTTTAGGTGGCACAAACTAAATAAATAAAACCAAATCTTGTGGGGAATTTATTCAAAACCCAATGCTCAGAAGTTCACTTTGACACATCTGCCAGAAATGATTTTCCAGAGCTGACAAGACAGAGGCCTGGCACAGTAGGTGACACCTCTTTATCAGCTCCAAGAACTCCTGGGCACATAATTAGCACCCAATTAGTTATTAATAACTTAATATTCACACATCTGCTGAAACCCTGTAGGTGCGCAGAGTAATTTCAATGTGTACGAGCATCTCTGTTAGGGTAGGTGCAGTATACATAATGGATTTGTTTCCACAGAGCCCAGAGGAAGGAAAAAAAACCAGGAGGCTCATCTGTTCCATTCTACAGGGTATAAACGGTCACTCAGGGGGAAAAAAAAGGACTTGCTAATTCATCTGCAAGAGTGAAATTCAGCTTAAATATTATTGTATACAATCAAAGCAATCATTTAACAGCTTTTATGAACTGCCTGCTATATGAAGGTGTTAGATAAGATGCGTCAAAATGTTTCTAATAAAGTCAGAATATCAACTAGCGGGGTGTGGTGATACACGCTTATAGTCCTAGCACTCAGGAGGCCACGAGGAGCCCAAGCCTCTGTCTTAGAAAACCAAGGGCTGGGATCTATGAAGTTGTCATATGAAGCCCTCTTACTAATAATGTCTGTAATAAAATGTGATGCTGTTGTTAAAAAGAAGAAATGAAAACCAAAGGCTGGGGATGTAGCTCGGGGGGATAGAAGCAGATATAAGGCCCGAGGTTTGATCCCAGCACTACAAAAACAAGGCAGAGTATCAATATTAATCATTTATAAAGTCATTACTACACACGAGGTGCTATTCTCACCACTCTAAACATACACAGTACTTCATTTATTATTTCACATCACCCAGTGAGGGAGATTCAGCTATTATCCACCATTTTCAAAATGAGGAAACTAAGTCACAAAGTCATGTCATTTTCCCCAAAATAACAAAATTACACGCTCAGCATATGCGTGCAAACTCTGTCTACACTACAGCCTTTGCCTTTAAACGCAAAGCCAGAGTTCACCTGTTTCCTCTAAGGTCTTCTACAAGACCCCACATCTGTGGGCCTCTGTAGACAGGGCTGAGAAGGGAGTGATGAGTACTTCCGTCCAGTTGGCGGCCTTCCCAGAAGCCTTGGGTGGATGTGTCGCTTTCATCATTAACACTGATGTTAGACAAGCTCTGTCATCTCTGTAGCACAATGTTTCTGATTTTAAAAAGAAGTCCTATTTCTGTTTTGAAAGGTACAGCCCCTCCTCCACCACCATCTACCTGCTTTCCAAGCCAAACAGCCCCCATCCCCACTCCACAGTTACAGACTGAGCATCCTTACTTCAAATGGTTGGGGCCCAGGGTTTCAAATCCTGGACTTTTTCAGATTGTGCAATGTGTGCATACGCAGATTGAGGTATGTGATGGACAGGATGAATTCTAAACAAGAAATTTACTTAGGTTTTATAGACTTCACTGTCACCCCATCACACAAGGACAGATGTGCAACTTGGCATTTGTGGAGTCATCTTAGGGCTCAAATTTTTCAGAGTTTGGAGCATTTAAGATTTTGAACATCCCAACTAGAGATGCTAAACTTGGACTAAACGCCTCTAGATCTCAAAGAGAACGTGGGCGCTCATGTGGCATTTGGAAATACAAAACAGCTCCATGCCTATTTTTCAAGTATGGTCCAGGCTCACAATGCCCTGAAAAAGAGAGGAGAAAAACAGGACTGGAGTCTAGGAGGAGACGTGCCCTGTAAGCACAAAACACGCTTCTACGAGGATCTAAATAATCTTCCATCTGGCTGCACCTAAGCGAAAGGAAATAAACCTACACGTTCAGCAATGCTGGGGCACTTCCTGAAGAGTTCTTCTCTGACCTGCATAGAAGACGGCACTGAGGAGGCACCTCCTTGCCTGTTCCCCTGCAGTGCTCCAGGATCACACAGGAAATGTGAGCTGCAGATTAATAAATATCAGAACACTGGGCTGGGCTTGCAGTTTTAGCTTGATGAAAACACTGAATATTCATTTTATTTCCCAGATGCTACCTGGGCACAATTAGTTAATAAACATGCCATCTTCTATGCTAACTTCCATTAAGAATACTGTCTCCTGAAAATTATAAGAAGATTGTGTGAACATTCTTGAACACCTGGACAAGTTTTGAAGCGTAAAGGATATTAGAAATACGTGATCTGGCTTCAAGAAGAGTCATGATTCAAGAGGGAAACAGAAATCCTTGCAAAATGAAGATAAGAGGGCTGGAGACATGGCTCAATTGGTAGAGCGCCTGCCTAGCAAGTACAAGGCCCTTAGTTCAAACCCCAGTACCATCAAAAGGAAGATAAGAATGATTCTTAAGGAGCACATATGAGCAAAAGCTATCTGAAAAGCTGGATAAATACTGTCTTAGCACTTCCAAGGAATTTATTTTAAGGAAAGAAGGATATGTGTTGAGATTTAGTTACAAAGGTTTTCATCACATTTTAACTCATTATAACATCCAAAACTGTAAGCACCATTTATTTAACAATAAAGGGACAGTTTGATAAAAGCAGGGTATAAAAACCTAAATCGAACATTTCTCTGCAGTCAATTCTAAAGGTTTCAGAAGAAGATTCAATGGCCTAGGACAACATGCAAACAGATCAATGAAACAGGCAGGTGACAAGAGAATATAATAGTACCTGCTTTCATTTTAAAAAGACTGATGTATGAAGGTATACAAAGCAACCAATTCAAAGAGAGATTTATTTCACTTGCATTTATTATAGTGAACATACGTGGTTTTACATTAAGAAATCAATAAAAGCTGTACTGGTGGTACTTTACCATATTTCCCTTTTACACTTTCAATTATGGAAAATTCCCAACACACACAATGATAAACAGTATAAAGAAACCTCACCCCCATGTATTCACCAATGGCCTTCAGAGACAGGGAGCTCCTAGCCCATCCTGCTTCAGGACACCCTCCCACTTTCTCTTTCCGTGTAATTTTTTAACAAACCCCAGTTACATTCATCCACAAATACTTAACAGAGAGTAACCTTTAACAAAGACAGAGGCCAGGTGTAGTGACTCAAGCCTGTGATCCTAGCTACTTAGGAGATAGAGATCATGGTTTAAGGCCATCCTGGGCAAAAAGTTCTCAAGACATTTCAATCAATGTCTGGGTGCAGTAAGTAGTGCACGCCTGTCATCCCAGCCACCTGGAGAAATATAAAAAAGAGAGGGTCTTGGTCCAGGCCAGGCAGTGCTTTAAGTGAAACCCATTCTCAAAAATAACCAACAGAGCCGGGAGCGGGTGGCTGACACCTATAATCCTAACTACTTGGGAGGATGAAATCAGGAGGAGCACAGTTCAAGGGCAGATCAGACAAATAGATCGTGAGATCCCATCTTCAAAACAACCAGAGCAAAATGGACTAGAGGTGCAGCTCAAGCAGTAGAGCACCAGGTTTGCAAAGTCAACAGCCAGAGTTCAAACCCCAATCCCACCAAAAAAAATAAAACAAAACCAAAAACAGAAAAAGGGGCAGGTGGGGACAAGGCTCAGGAGACACAGAACCTGTCTAAGCAAGCCCATGAAACCCCCAGTACAACCAAAAAATGAAAATAAATAAAGACACAAAACAATTACTGCACCTGAAACATTTCAATAGCCACTCCCAAATACCGGTCTCATTTCTAATCAGATTTCAAATCTCAGTTTTTACTGATTTTAAGAAAGTGTCTTGCCGTGTAGCCCAAACTGTCCTCCAACTCACAATCCTTGTACCTCAGCCTCCCAAGTGCTGTGATTACAGGTGTGCACCACCATGCTTGTGCTCAACAGATTAATTTGAATCAGAATCCAAATAAAGCCCATAACAAGACTGGCTACTATGTAAGAATTCTTTTTGGGAGGAGTGAGGTAGTGTGTGGTACTGGGATTTGAACTTGGAGCCTTGCAAGCATATAAACCACACCTCCATCTTTCTTTGTTTTCTTATTTTGCAGTACTGGGGTTTTGAACTCAGGGCCTACACCTTGAGCCACTCCACCAGCCCTTTTTTGTGATAGATTTTTTTTTTTGCTTTTTTTTAAGAGATAGGGTCTCACAAACTATTTGCCCAGGCTGGCTTCAAACCACGATCCTCCTCATGTCTGCTTCCTGAGTAGCAGGTGTGAGCCACTGGCGTCAGGCTTCCATCTCTTTTTTATTCCTTGCAGTTTATTTCTTAAAGTAAGCAAGTCTCTGGTCAGTCTAGAATTTGGTCTGTATGAGGTAGTTCACATATTTCAGTGCCTCGGTAATTTCCATAAGCTAGTATTTGAACAAATGTGATTGGCTGCCTTGTTTTTGCAGGGCTACTTTCTTGGCACTAACGGTTTACCACCAGGGCAGCTGGATGTCTCTTGGGGATCCATCAACTCATAAATGGCTGCACACTAACAGCCCTCATTTCCATCACTTTGTCTTCATTTTTAGCTGTAACGATTTTATATAGGAAAACTTGCCCTCATCTGGGGATGGAACCCAGGGCCTCACATATAATTGGCAAGGGCCACAGCCCCAAAAATTATTCTTAAAGAAATCAATTGAAGGAAGGGATCAAAGTGTTGCCTAAGCTGGCCTTGAACTCAAGAGTCCTCCTCCTTCAGCCTCTGTAGTATTCTTATCCTTTTAAACACATACCTATCACACATCCAAGCTTCTACTACATAGACTATGACCAAAAGCCTTGTTATGTTCAAATGAAACCTGGAGTTTCAGGGGACCCCTCAAAATACAAGAGGGCCATACTCAAGGAAAGCAAGTGAACTCAGGGTTCCTCTCTCTCTCTGTAGCCTGGGTCACAACACAGATGTGGCCCAGCCAGCAGCTCTTGGGAGCAGCGCCTTCCTCAATTATTTTCCCAGAACTGTCAGGGGACCCCCAAGCTGCTCCCCAAGCCTAAAGCAAGCATCTGTGACCTGGACAGATGTTTCCCCTATGGTGGTGGAGAAAGATGACTGGAGAAGCCAAGCAAATAACTCCTGGTCAGCCGCTGGGCTTATGCTTGATCCTTTGATTTGTATAAAATAACAATCCAGCAAAACACAAAGCATGAAAGCAACTGGGCAGATGAGCCCTGCTGTGGGAAGGCTGGGCATGCCCTCCCTCTACCACCATCCAGTGCTCCACAGAAGGCACTCATTAGCTAAATGTCCACCAGTCCACAGGAAAGGGGCCCAGGCCATTAAATATATATGTGAAACAAAATTAGACCCATTCATTCTGAATCTCAGACCTCAGGAGCAGGCAAGATTCACTTCCTGCTTTTAATCTTTCTAAAAGGCATAAGCAGTGGAATTATAGACCATAACCAACTTCTAGATTTGGAAAGACCCCTCCCAAAGCACCCACAGAATGTGGGGGGGGGGGGGCGTGTGTGTATGGGTGGGGAGGTGTGTGTGTTTAATCGCTGTCAGATTGCATAAAGCAGTCCTAAACCTGGATTAAGACTCCATAATAAGTACCAGTGGCCCATCTTCTAAACAGAACAAGCCCATCCATCTGTAGTGTGACAAAATGCCAAAGCTGATAAGCCTCAAAGGAATTGGAAACGTTTACATAAATGACAGTAAGAACAGCATGATCTTCCTTTAAAAGTACACCAATAAGACCAGGCACGGTGGCTCGTGCGTCTGATTCCCAGCTCTGCAAAGGCATAGGAATAAGGATCGTGATCTAAACAGGACTGAGGGAAAACATGACACCTAATCTGAAAAATCACCAAAGCACAGAGAGCTGGGGAAATCGATAGTGGCAGAGCACCTGCCTAGCAAGTGCAAGGCCCTGAGTTCAAACCACAGAATCTCCGGGGGGGGATGATAGGGGGAAATATTTTAATAGAGACTGGAGGTGCGGCTCAAGTATAGAGCACCTGCTTTGCAAGCGTGAGGCACTGAGGTTAAACATCAAAATAAATAAATAAATACATGGAAACGGTGGTGCAGAAAAGAAACTCCATTCCCAAGATTAGTAGAAATGATTGACTTAACAAATGCCTCACACTGTGTAACTGTACCCCAGGATGACTATGTACTGGGCTTTTCACCTCTCTGAGGTTTCTATTTTGTCCCATGAGGGTGCTCTTGATGGCAGCCACCCCAGCACCATCAATGAGCTTTATGAAGAAGGAGAAGGGGGGAGGAGGAGGAGGAATTATTTTAATCTCACTAGAACTACAACTTCAGATCTAACAGGACATTCTGAGGTGATGAGCAAAGAGTCAGGCCACAGTCTTCCCTGTAAATCGCCTCCAGTTTCATGTAATCAGAACATAACCTACCTAGACATACCCTGGCCCGAGCTTGGATGCCCTTTCCTGGCCTCCTGTGCTCCCATGGGACCCCTCAAGTGACAAGGGACACTATGGAAGCTATGTCCTTCTCTCCTGGTATACAAACACCTTCCCACATGGAGCACTGAAGGAGAAGAAAAGAATCCCCCGAGCCTAGGGCCCTGCTTGTTCCAGATCCTTTAGATCCTGAAGGTGATCTGAGAAGAAACCTGCAGTAGGTACGATGTGAAATATCCAACAGTGAGTAGATGTTGAATACGCCACAATACTGCAGTTGGTGTGACTTCATTCTTAAGACCTGAAAGCCTGTGCTCCGAAATAAAAGGGGGGTGGAGGGACCAGAATCAGCCCAGGCTCCAGATCAGGCAGTACACACTGGCAGCCACAGGACTCTAAGACATTTGCCTCATCTGCTATATGACATGAGAACGGAGCTCCTTCTGGGGCTGTACGAGGTTTAAATATGAGTGCCACATAAAAAAACTTGGGATTTACACTCAACAAGTGTGTTGTTGAGAAGAAGAGGGGATGGATGGACACACACACTTACCACACTGCAGAGAAAACCCAGTTGAAGATGGGGGTTCTCCGCCCCCATAAGCCCATCTGCTTTCTCCAGAGGGCAGCTTTTATTCTGGAAAAAGACAAAGCAGCGATGGTTGTCCTCTGCCAACCAACCGCATCCCCTTTGTTCCTCCCCTAAGGCCACTATGAATTTTCATGGTCATATAAAGTGCTCAACCAAGAAACAGGGCTGTCAATCAGGAACCCGGGCAGGAGTCTGAGAAGACAGGTCAGGGGAGGAAAAGGCTGGGGGTTAGTAAGAGTGCAAAGAGAGAAGTACCACATTGAGGGTCCCCATGGGAATGCAAGACGTAGCGTCAGGAACACTTAGCAGGGTGCCCCCACCAACTGCCTAGGCTATAGAATACTGTGTTAGTGAAAGTCAGAGAGTACTATGCAAAAGAAGCACCACATGTCATTCTTTGGCAGGAAAAGTGGCTGCCCTAGAAAAAGCCATACCCAGCACTGTGCATTTATGCTTTGGTCCTCTAGACACAAGCTAGTGGTTGGTTAGGCCAGTGGGCTGAACAGTGTCCCCCATCCTCCAGAAAGGGTAAGTTCACGTCCGAATGCCTGCCACCTGTAAAGATCACATCATATGACAAAGGAGTAAATATTGACTTGACTGGAAAAAAGATACAAGTAAGAGTGTTGAGAGGAGTATATTCTAGATTACCCAGGTGGACCCTAAAGTCAACAAAGGCCCCTCATGAGAGTGTGGCTGGAGGAAAATGATAGGGACCATGGAGACAGAGAGAAAGCCACCAGCTGAAAGAGGCAAAAGCAGGTCTCCACAAGGAACGTGACCTGCCAATGACACCTTGATCTCTGGTTTCCCATCTTCAGAACTGAGAAAGAATAATAAACTCTTATGGTTTAAAGCCACTGAAGTTGTGACGTCCTGGACACTGTTACTTCACCTCACACTAATAGGGCCTCGTAGACATTCCCTCCTTCTTATGTAGTCCAGGATCCACAAACATTGCCAGGCAGACGCCACATTCTGTCAGAAAATGACAAAGGAAGTGTAATGGTGTACAC
The DNA here is from genome assembly GCF_047511655.1 of Castor canadensis. NCBI lineage: Eukaryota > Metazoa > Chordata > Mammalia > Rodentia > Castoridae > Castor > Castor canadensis. The sequence goes on along the minus strand of NC_133395.1, from coordinate 119,831,183 downwards.
CTGTAATCCCAGCTACTCAGGAGGCACAGGTAGAAAGATCTCTGTCCAGACCCAGCCTGGACAAAAGCAGGAGACCCTATCTGAAAAACAAACTAAAGGCAAATGGGCTAGAGGCATGGCTCAAGTGGTAGAGTGGTTGCCTAGCGAACAAAGTGCTCAGAGTTCAATTCCCGGTACTGCCAAAAACAAAATTTAAAAAAGAAAACATTCACATTTGAAACCATCCCAGGTAAGAAACCTGGCACATGGCAGTCAAAAAAACCTGAAGTATCTTGTTTGTGGGGCCAGGGTTCTTACATGTTTTCCCCTTGATAAGGGACTTATAGATTAATTAAATTTGAGAAACACAACTCTATAGTATCATCCTGACATTTTGCTAAATGTAATGAAAGAAAATGACTATATATAAGTATTCATTTAAATGTCTTTAGTGAATGCTCTTGAATACACAACAAATCAGGGTAGCATCACTCAGTCTTCTCAGTAACCCTGTGAGGTAAGTAATACTGTTATCCTCATTAGCCAGATGAGAAAATTAACCCAATCAGCATCTGAAGAGAATGAACACTAAGATACCTTTCTTCCCTCAGTTTCTGGGTTTTTAGAATACTTACAAAAATAAGTTACACATCTCTAATCCAAAATGCTCCGACAAATCCACTGGCATGAGTCCAAAGCCAGGTGCAGTGGCTCACTTCTGTAATCCCAGCTACCGAGGAGATAGATATAGCAGGATTGCAGTTTGAGGCCAGCCAGAGCAAAAAGTTCATCTCAACCAATAAGCTGGGTGCAGTGGCATGCATCTGTCATCCCAGCTGTGCAGAAAATGTGAACAGGAGGATCTTGTTCTAAGTTGGGCATAAAAGCAAAGCCCTATTTAAAAATAACTGAAGCAAAAAAGGGTTAAGGGCTCATATGGCAGAACACCTGCCTGGCAAGCACAAGGCTCTGAGTTCAAATCCCAGTACTACAGAAAAGGGGAGGGAGGGACAGAGAGAGGTTGGTTTACAGTTTGAGGCATTTTTAATTTTCGTTCTTCATATTCAGGATGCTCAACCAGTAAAGTCTACACAAATCCCAAACAGTCCAAAACCTGGAACAGCTCTGGTCCCAAGCATTTAGGCTAAGGGATACTTGGCCTTCGGTAACTTTTACCATGATTTTGAAAACACTGGCTACAGGTTTGGCACATCTGAGGTCAATACCCCCCTTTCTAAAAGCCAACCTAATTTTTTTTTTCGGTACTGAGGCTTGAACTCAGGGCTACACCTTGAGCCACTCCACCAGCCCGTGTGTGTGTGTGTGTGTGTGTGTGTGTGTGTGAGAGAGAGAGAGAGAGAGAGAGAGAGAGAGAGAGAGAGAGAGAGAGAGAGAGAGAGATGGGTTTTTTCAAGGTAGGGTCTCTCGGACTATTTTCCTGGGATGGCTTTGAACCACAATCCTCTTGATCTCTGCCTCCTGAGTAGCTAGGATTACAGGAGTGAGCCACTGGTGTCTGACAGGATTTTTTTTTTTTAACATGTCCTTAATATTCCTTAAGACCAAGTCACAGTACTGATAACTGGAATCCAATTGCAATGCAAGGATTACACACGGTTCTCTTAGTAAGACTGTTCCAGTCCAAGGCTTGAATGCGTCCACATTTATCTCCATCAGGGAAGAGGCAAGCTCTCACGTGGCTCGGCTGTGCTTGTGAGCAGGAGCTTTTACAGTGGGGTGGCTGTCAGTTTCAAATGGGACTGAAACCTCTGCTTGTGGCGCACGGCCAATAATGACAACCACACAGACAAAACCCACCTGTGACAACAGCGTTGAGGAAGGAGCAGGACAACAGCGTTGAGGAAGGAGCAGGACAGCAGCCCTGGCTAACTCCCAGGAAGGCTAACGGTCCCCAGGTGCGTGTGCCAGCATCACCAACAGCTCCACCTCCTTCAGGAACTGAAACCTTGGGGGAGCAGGAGCTAGGAAGCAGAAGTGTTCTGCCAGACGTGTGCAGCTCCAGCTTGAGCACTGAGAAAGTCATTGAAAATTCTCTGGCCTCTGTTTTCTTCCTTGCCATAGAACCCTCACCAAGGTGCCTAGCACATGACCTGCTTATATGGACTGCTTCCCACAATCTTCTCAATAACCTCCCTCTCTTGCCTGATGAGAAAATTAACCAAGCTAAGCTTCGATGACTTGCCCAGTGCCATTCTGATAGAAAGCACTCCCTGCGCCAGAACTCCCTTCATATCACTGTAAGTTAGCATTAGTCCCCTAACTGGCTAGGAGGGAGGACCTGTCCCCTGACAGAGCCAATCGACTCTCACTGTGTACAGTAATTTGATCCATGAGATGAAGAAAGACAAAGAATGGAGATTTAACTGACTGGGATTACACACAAGGTTGTTATGAATGGATCAATCAAAGAATCATTAATTTCCCATCTCTAAGGAAGGGGGACCCAAGACCAACGAGAGCAGATTTCACTAAGTAAAGTATTACAAGTCAGCTGGGCCAACAAGTGAAGACAGGCAGCAGTGGGAGAATCAGGTGCTCAGTAGGAACTACGTGCAAACAAAGGTTTCTCCCAATACTATTCATAAAAGTCCAAAAGTAGAGCCAGGAACCCAGTCTACAGAGCGAGACCCCGTCTCAAAAAAGCAAAAAGTACAAATTACTCAAATGCCCACAAAGTAAAGGATGGATAAACAAAATACAGTATATCCATACAGTGTACTATTATTTGTCCATAAAAAGAAGAAAAGGCCAAATCTAGTAGCTCATACTATTAATTTTAGTTACTTGGGTAGCAAAGATAGAAGGATCATGGTTCAAGGCTAGCCAGAGGAAAAAGGTTAGGGAGACCCTATCTCAAAGAAAAAGGCAAGTGTGGTGATACACACCTGCAACCCTGGCTATGTGGAGATGGAAGAAGGAGGACAGCAATCCAAGGTCAGCTCAGGCAAAAGTCTAAGACCTATCTTAAAAATAACTAAAGCCTTAGAAGGGGGTAAGGGTATGGTTCAGTGGTAGACCACTGGCCTAGCCAAGCAGGAAGCCCTGAGTTCAAACTCAGTAATGTAAAAGAAAAAAAAAAAAGGACTAGTACACACCACAAGATGGGTGAACCTTGAAAATATTATACTAAATCAAAGTCAGTCAGAAAATGATCACATACCGTATTAACTCCATGCACACAATACAATCATATGAAGTATTTATAAAAATGTAATTAGTAGTTGCCAGGCAGGTGCTCTACCACTGGGCTGCATCCCCAGCCAGGACTTAAGGATGATGAAAATATTCTAAAACTCATTGTTTTGATGGTGGCACGACTGGGAATTCATGGAACCACTTTCAACAGATGAATTACATGGTACATGAATTCTGTCTCAGTAAAGTGTTGCCAGAAATAGAATGTGTATGTTTAGAGATAGAAATAGAGATTACTACTGCTAGGAAATAAAACACTTTTATTTTTATTTCATATATATCTCACCTTTTCTTTTTATCCTCATGCCTAACAGTTTGTTTTTCACCAAATTCATTTTACAGTATACAGATTATTTTTACATACCTGTTAAAAAAATATATAAACTTAAATTAAAAGGCCCCATGCAGCCAAATCATGCCTGCAAAATGCCTGTTTGACAGGCTCCAAAGAGTGGAAGTCTTTGTCCCACACACAGGAAGTCATAGGTGTCTTTCACAAGGTCCCGGCTCTGCTCTGAACCTTGTCTATTATAAATACAGACTTTAGATAGATTTGCACTTGGAGATCATTTGCAGGGCAAATGAAGGCAATCAAACACTGAAGTTTCAAGGAGAGTAGACAAGTGGCAAGGTCGGAACTCTATCGACAGCTCAGAGCAGCTCACTCACACACCCACAAAACAAACACTGGCCACCGTGCTCACATCAATGTGGCATCACGTCCTGCAGATTGTTTCTGAGACTGACAAAGAAACATCCTGTCATTAGAGTGAGTTCTTTCCAGAGGACAAGTCCAGGCATCTTTCTTGGATGGTTAAGTCTGAGACAAATGCTGCTGTGGGTAGGTCGTGAGCTCAGAGGCAGGGGTAAACCCCTCACATCTCTGCTGAGCGAGGGTCAAGAAGGAAAATTCATGGCTGGCAGAGTGGCTCAAGTGGTAAAGTGCCTGCCTAGAGAGCATGAAGCTCTGAGTTCAAACTCCAGCACTGCCCAAATAAATAAAGGAAATTTTATTCTGAAGTTTATTCTGCAATATATGCTTTAAAAATCAGAATTTAGCCTAAAAGCTTAGATTTCTGTGGATCCAGTATTCGACAAAACTTCATGGCATTTCACAATTTAAAAAAAGAAAGAGAGAGACAAGAAACCAGCAATAAAACAGTTATTTTCTTAACCTGAAAAAGGACATCTTAAAAACCCACAGGTACTGTCAGACACAATGGCAAAAGACTGTTTCTCTTTTTAAGATCAGTAATAACATAAGAGTACCCTATCTCACCACTTCTGTTCTCTTCCATGCTGGAAGTTCCAGCCAGGGAAATAAGACAAGAAAAAGAAACAAAAGGCATCCAGATTGGGAAGAAAAAAGTAGAACTTTGTCTATTTGCAGGTGACATGATCTTGTATACAGAAAATTCTAAAGAGTCCACAAAAAACACAGAGCTAATGTTTGCCAAGGCTGTAGGATGCAAGATAAATATACAAGCCTATCTACTTGCTATTTCTGTGTATTAGCAACGAGCAATCCAACAATGACAATGAAAGTCTGTGGCCCCCATCACCTTGCCCCCAAAGTCATCCCAGTGAGTTTCATTTCTGGCTCTCGTAGAAAACCACCTAACTTGACTTTTCAGCAAGTATTCACTTAATAAATACCTACAAGTTGCTTCTCACATCCCAGGCAATGGGGAAGTAACAGTAAACAGGGAAAAATACATTTGCATTGTATCAGGTATTATATATAATCTAGAGATAAATTCAAATTTACAGGTGGATGTGCATAGGTTCTATGCAAATACTACACCATTTTATAGAAGGAATTTGAACACGTGCAGGCTTTGGTATATCCAGGAGATCCTAGAACCAATCTCCTGCAGATACAGGGCTGGCTGTAACTTCTCAGCATACAAACAAAGGGCTCTTTGTCCACCTCCTTTTACAGCCACACACCCCACCCCCATCCAGTGGGTAAGTACTAGCTATGTGTCTTCACTTACTCTAGGCGACTGACGCGTGCCAACTCTCACTTCTGCAGAATGGCTCAGCCCTTTTAACTGGCACCCACTGCAGCAGTCAATCAGAGCAGCCAAGTCACTGTACTGGAATGGATTATTTCCATGATCATCCTTGTCACTAGATTACAAATTCCTTGAAGGAAGATGCACACCTTGTTTCTATCTATACCTCAGTGCCTCTGTCACACACTGTCAAAGAGAAGCTTTGCAATGCTTGCAATCTCCCTCCTCTCTACTGATTCAGAAAGAGCTTCCCAGTCTAAGGAGAATAAACACAGATGGCTTTAAGCTAGTTATGAAAGCACAAGTCTTAAAACCTTTTGGCAACATACCTGAGCACCAGTGGCTCACGCCTGTAATCCTAGATACTTGGGAGGTTGAGAGGATTGTACTTTGAGGCCAGGCTGGGCAAATAGTTCTTGAGGCCTCATCTCCCAAACAACCAGAGCAAAACAGGCTGGAGAGGCAACATGGATTTGCATATAATAAATGTAATTTCTAGAAAATAATACAGCTATTTAACATACCTGGAAGGATTTTTACATCTGGCAAAAAGCTGCCACCTTTTATTTTAACTTTACAGTTTGAAGAATGTAAAACCAACAATCAACTCTATTTCCTCATTCCCAGTCTAATGACTTGAATTTGAATTTTTGTTTTGGGCAGTACTGGGGTTTGAACTCAGGGCCTCACATTTGCTAGTCAGGTGCCATTCCACCAGCCCTTTTTTGTATTGGGTATTTTCGAAATAGGGTCTGGAGAACTATTTGTCTCAAACCACGATCTTTCTGATCTCTGCCTCCCAAGTAGCTAGGATTACAGACGTGAGCCACCCGTGCTGGTTGAATTTTAATCTTAAGGATACATTTTTAAGTCGCTGACAATGGTAGCACTTTGAAGACAGTCTGCTAGTATTTCTTTCTCCCCTTGTTTGTCAAAAGATTTGAAGTGATAAATATTTTGAACCAGGCCAAGCCACAATACATTGCACAGATGGTCAGGTAAACTGAAAAATTCCTTCCGCTGACCTAATCTTTAAGGGGATCCCTTGCTGACTGCACTCAAGAGGCAGAGGCAAGAGGACCTCAAGTTTGAGGCCAGTCTGGGCTATAAGACCTTATCTCAAAAAAAAAAAATTCTTCGAAAATAGGAAATAACCATTTTTATTTTAATTGCAGGAGGAACAAGGGATGACAAAAGAATGTATCTTTGATTTGGAAAAAAGTCACTACTAGTAGAAAAGTACAGAATACTGAAGTTTACCAGGCATTTTACAGTTTGGTACTTAAAATAATAAAGCAAACAGAAATGTTTTCTTCTGATGTGGATACATTTTGTGTTCACATAGGAAAGTGGAAAGCCAGAAGAATGGGGTTTGTTTGCATTGTTTGACTTAGCTCCATGACCACTGCTTGAACTAAATGAAGCTCCCCTCAAAATCTGCTCTGGCCAATGACACCAGAAAAACCCAGCGTAAGGTCCAGGGACAAAGTTGATTGCTCCCTCCCTGTCATTTTATTTCCTGCCCATAACATCATCCATTTAAAGCACACATCCAGCTGACTGATCCCACCATGTGTAGCCAAGAAACACCACTTAAGTGCCATCTCAGCCGCCAGTCAGCGCTCAGTGTCCTTGGCCACATTGCCACAGCCAGAGTAACTGCTCCTCATCCCCCGTTTAGCAAACGTTTTGCTGTAACATCGAACTTCATTCCTGGCACAGTGGCTCAGAGTCTGGCAGGAGGGCCCTTGAGCAGCCAAAACGCCCAAGCTGAAAGCAGACACACTCGTCACATGAGGTGATAGCAGGAGCATCCAAGGACTGCTGGGTAACCTTCACCCTTTATCTCCTTGCCTGAGACCTCAAAGGTAACATCAGGCACAAGCCTGAGAGGACAGTGCTCTCCTATCACAAAGGTCCCTCTGTATTATGTCATAGGACTTTCAACTTGGAAATTAAAACCCAGAGCCAGCAAAGTCACCACACAGCAGCCAAACTTACTGTCATTTTTCTTTTCTTCCTGGGTCCCTCTTTTACCAAAAAATATTTCAAGTGTAAATCTAGTTTAAGGACCCCTGACATGCATGTGCCCAAGGTACAGTAGACCCCCTACTTTCCAAATGCCCCCACACACACCCCTACCTCTAAATGTCCCTTATGGAATCAATAAAAAGCAACATCATGGTGTCAACAGATGGCAGACACTTCACTGAAAACTGCCCGAAGTCCTATCATCCTGGGCAGGTGGCAGCTGGTTATAAGCACGGGTATACACTGACTCAGTGTTTGCCAACAAATCTTGCAAGCCATAAGAACTTGGTCATGGTGTTAGCTTTCAGAGTTTCCCTTTCTTCCTGGTAAATAAAAAGTGATTCTTATGCAGGATTTTTTGATAAAATAAATTAGACATGTCTTCATTGCCCAAGATCAGAGCTGAAGAAATGGTAGACGTTCACTTTCCCCATCTCACCCCAACCCTCAACTGCTTCAACTTAACCATAACTTAACCATAACCATAACCCTGAAACCAAGTAATTGACCTTCACTATGGCTATTATAGCATTAGAAATTGATAGGACAAGGTCAGGCCCAATGGCTGCCGCCTGTAATCCTACCTACTCAGGAGGCAGAGATGGGGGAAATCAAGATTAGAGGCCAGCCAGGCAAAAAGATTTTGAGACACTATCTCAACCAATAAAAGCTGGGCATGGTGGCACACAAATGTATTTCCAGTTGGGCAGGAGGATACTGGTCCAGACTTACCCAAGCAAAAATGTGAAACCCCCATCTCAAAAATAACCAATGCAAAAAGGACTTGGGGCATGGCTCAAGTGGTAGAGCACCTGTCTAGCAAGCACAAGGCCATGGGTTCAAAACCCAGTACCACCAGGGGTGGGGGAGGCAGTGAGGGAGGAAGTTGATAAGATAATGTTAGAAAAAGAGGAAAGTGAGAAGACAGGAGGAATTAAGAGAGAGCAAAGAGCAAAGTATATGTAATTTTTCTGTCTTTTTCCCCAGTGCCTAGCACACAGGTCACACACACTCACAGCAGGAAAGAAAATGCAAAAGAAAAGTAATGAAGAGTCTGGGGATAAATCTGTCCATAATTCCCAGATCAGCACAACTGAATCTAAGATCTGAATCTAAGATCTATTATCTGAATCTAAGATCTAATGCACGACCCCACACCTTGGCCATCTTCCATTTTAGCTGATATTCTCTTCATTCAGGAATGTTTGACCAAAGGGCGGAAAGATCTGACTTTGGCTCAGTTTACAATGAGGCTGCAAACCATTACAGCACACCTCAACTGACCTCCATAAAACTCAGGCCGCGAGAGAACAGATTCATACATTCCCCCCAAATTCTACTTTCACTCTTTCATATTTTAAACTTCTTTTAATGACTTTCTACTGCATTCAGCAAAGAGAGAACCCTCCCACTGATCGTTAAACACCTGCTACTTCCTACAAAAGCATTCTAAAACTTAAAGAAAAAGTGAAGTCTGATGGATAAAACATCCCCGGTATTCCATAGGGCTGAGTTCAAATAAAGGAAAATGTGTCATTAAATAAAACCTGTCAATTCTGCAAGAGTTGCTTGCTATATTAGTGACCATATTTATACTTGGAGTACTTTGAGATAAAAGGTTAAATGTTCAAATTTTCATCATCCCAAGAATACTTAAAAGGACAGGCCCTACAAAGCCAGAAGACACCATGAAGAATAGAACACAGGTTTGTCATTATTATTTGTTAACTTTGTACTATGAAAGTTTCCAACATTCAAAGAAAGTGTTCTTATACACATCCCCTGCCTTCTGCAATTATCACATATGGCAAATCCTACTGCTTTCTACTCCAACTGAATTATCTTAAAGCAAATTCTAGACATTATAATCCCCCACACACAGCTATTTCAGCAAGCCATTGAAATACACTCTTTTTCTTATTATTTTTATTAGCATACGTTACTAGGACAATGGGCTTTACTGAGTAAGAACTCTTTTAAAGTATAATTCCAGCACCATTCCCTTGTCTATACCTAAAAAGTGACAGTAATTCCATAAATCAGATAGTATCTAGAATCCAAATTTCTCCATGTGAAAAAGAAAAAAACAATTGATTTGTTCAAATGGGGACCTGAAGTCCACACAACAAATCTGGCTGACACATCTCCTCACTGAAGTTCTTGTTACTCACAGGGTCTCCCCTGCCTCTTCAGGCTGCCTGATCCATCTGTTGGCTCAATGGGACCATCTGAAATTAGATTACCCTCCTTCTGGGCGTCACTGTTGTTTTCACAGTGTTGTCATCTACGTGATGCTCTGTCCCTAACATCTGACCCACAATTTGAGTTATTATTCTTTTTCCAGGAACACATCACAGGTGGTCTGGTGGACCAAGGAAATATAATTGGGTAATGAGTGTCAAGTGCTCTCATGATAAGCCAACCAGAATCCCAGCCCCTGCGCTCACACGCACCAGACTGGACTGCTGACAGTACCAAGAAACTGACAACGGCCCACCTTGGCATCTGGCAGCCAAACGCACCTGGCAACCAGTCCACACGGTGATCTTGCATCCCTGGCTGGTTTGTGCCTCCAAGGCAGTTACAATGGTGGATCACACAGAAGCAAGTCGGTTGTCATCTTCCCAGCTTACATTTAAATGTTCCCAATTCATTGGCCTAAGTGGACTTTGAATACTAATACTCGAATTGAAAAAAAAAAAAATTTAAATCACCTACCCATTCTGCATTTGGCCAATATGGAAACTGTAAGCCTTTATGTTATGTTAAATAAAAAATGGAATTCAGGCTACCGAATCCCTTTTTAATGGTACACCAGCAGGCAAATATAGATTTTTAAGCAATAAGCAGTATCTCCCATCACTGCTAAGGGAGAGAGGAAAAAAAAAAAAAAAAAGCTTTTTTTTTTTTTCTTTTGCTGCCACCAGGATGGACGATTAGAATGTAGAAAAAATGCTTTTTTTAGTTTTTAAAAAAGCTTTGTCAGGAAATGGCCACCATAAAGTAATTCATCTATAAAGCAGTAAGAGATGTCATCAGTTTTACCTTCCACTTGAATCACACTCTTGATCCCTATTCAGCTATATTTCAATTATGCCTTTTATTTGCAGACAAGCTTCTTCAAACACACAATGTCACCTAAAAGTGATCTTCCCCCCAAACCCTGTCAGGACAGGGACATTATTTACCTAGTGCACAAACTACTTACTGGGCTTCACTTCTTTTTTTTTTTTTTCTAATTGCCTTATAAATAGTTTATTTAAGAGCCAGGTGAGGTCAGGGTGTACATAATATTACCTAATATTAGGTATTATGTAATACCTGGTATAGATTATGTATTTTTTTAATTCATTTAGCATTTTTCAATGTTTATGCAGGGAATGTGACTTAAACAAATCCCGTGCAGTGGGATCATTGAATGTCCTGAGGCAGAAGTCACCGTGGACATCAGCTGCCCAGCGTTGATATTTCCTTCTAAAGCACTCTAAAGAGAGTGGAGTTAAGACTCTTGTATTTCTCAGTCAGGGCTTGGAAACCCCACGGGTGAATTCCCATTCCCAAGAGCATTGTAAGGGCGGATGATCACCAGAGAAGCAGCTAGAGATGGACATGGCCTCTTTACAAGCCCCGAGCTTCGAGAAGCCATAGAGGTGGAAATTCAAAGGTATCCTTAAATCAGGACATTTTTTGAGGGGGGAGGACAATTTGAACTCAGGGATTTGAACTTGCAAAGTAGGTGCTCTACCTCTTGAGTTACACGTCTAGTCCATTTTGCTCTGGTTATTTTGGAGACGGGGGTCTCACGAACTATTTGCCTGGGCTGGCCTTGAACCACGATCCTCCTAATCTCAGCCTCCCAAGTATCTAGATTACAGGAGTGAGTCACCAGCACCCAGCTTGGGAGGGCAATTTTTTCTGAAGAAGTATTTGTTTTATTTATAAAGACATTCTATAACCAGAACAAGGGTGAGGCACTATGTCTTCTTTGGTGATGTTACTAGAGGCAAGTTTATGGGTTCAATTCTGCCCCCCAAAAAGCTGTACTAGAGTCCTAAGACTGAGTACCTCAGAATGTGACCAAAAATGGACATGGGTCTTTACAAAGGAAATCACGCTAAAAGGCGATTGTAGAACGACCCTATCCCAACATGCCTGGGGTCCATGTAAAAGGAGGCAGTTTGGACCCAAAATGTGCAGAGAGGGAAGGTATTGTGAGAAGGGAGCCATCTGTAAGTCAAGAATCTGGATGGGGCCCTTCCCTCCCAGCCCAAGCAACACCCTGATCTTGGGACTTGTCCCCAGAACTTGGACACAGTGAAGAAGCCACTCGGCGCAGAAGGTTGTCACAGCAACTCAAGCTATGCACCGTGTGGTAACAGTAGCTTAAACCAGGCAGGATTAGCTGTCAATCACAGGACTGAGTATTGCCACGTGCTGTCCTTGAAGCCATAGAAAGACACCACCAGGTTAATTCTAGTATCCTTGATCTGCAAATTGGGAATCTGAGAGGTTTGATATCAGGACCCATATGCTGCTGCTGCCACAGCTCCATTCAGATGCTTACATTTTCTTTCAGAGGAAGAGACGTGATGGAGATGGCACCTGACAAGAGGACTGGAGACAAGTGGTTGCATGCAGAAAGCCGCTCAAAGATGCCCAAGTCTTTAATTTCCTTGGCCTTTCCCTCATGTGCCAAACTAGGTGCCACAGCTCCAGGCCATCCAAGCCATCACATCTGTATTTCACACCCAAGATGTAAAATGTGAGCTATCAAAAAGGAGACACTTTCTACCTAATGATCCCTGTAGAACAGGTTTCATGGAAACAAACACCTCAACATGTCACCCACCGGCCATCCCTGCTGCTGTGGAAAGGTGAGGATTCGAATCCATTATCTTACCTTAATCCCAAAACCACATTTGGGACTGCCACAGCACACTGCACCCTCAGAAAACCCAAAACCTTTACCCAGGGAGGGCAGTTGGCTTCCCGAGAGCTGCTCCTAAGCTCGGTGGCCTCTCTTTTTCAGTTTCAAGGTCAACCAAAAACCTTGAACAATGAATCTAAGCGAAGTGACAGGGCTAACACAGCCTTTGCGGTGTTCCCTCCCCACCCCCCCTCCAAAAAAAGAGCATTTTCTAACTTTTTTTGTATTTTGGTTTATATTTTGTACTGGGTTTGAAGTCAGGGCCTGTGCTTGCTCAGCAAGTGTTCTACCACTTGAGCCCTCCTCCTGCCCTTGTAAGGATTTTCACACATGTATACAATATACTTTGATCATATTTACCCACCCCAGCCCCATTTTCTACATAAACACTACAGGTTGCACTTGGTGCTTTGCAATAAGGGAACAGTCTTACCTGGCATGTTACTGGCCCCTTGGGTGTTTTCTTTGTTCAAAGGGTACTTATAATTCCTAAATTAAGTTAACCATTTCCCAGGTAACCCATCACTTGACTTCTACAAACAGCAGCAAAGAGGGCTGGTCATAGTGGCTCATACCTGTAATCCTAGTTACTTAGGAGGCAGAGGTAGGAGAATCACCATCAAAAAGCACTATCAGAAAAACTAAAAGCAAAAGGACTGGGGGCATGGCTCAAATTAGTAGAACACTTGTTACCCTGAGTTCAACAGCCAGTACTAGGGGAAAAAAACCAGCTAGAAGTTTTCTTTGTGTCTGTAATTGGTCCTTTCCAATTATAAGAGCTCTACAACACTGTCAATACATTATCTGTGCTAAATGAGAGGGATTTTCTTTTCCAATCTGAGATAGCATCACTTCGGAACCAAATTCTCTAGCCTTGTGCAAAGGTGCAGAAAACGAGGCTAAGTGTGCGCTTGCAGTCCTGGCCTGCCCTCCTAAGCCCATTACCCTCCCAGCAGGGCTTGCAGGAAGGAGTTCAGAGCCCCTCTGGCTCCTCCAGTAGATATCCCACTCTCTGGTCAGAGCTCCAGACTGGATAACCTTACGAAAAGAAGCCCAGGGCTGGTGGAGTGGCTCAATGGTAGAGTGCCTGCCTAGCAAAAGCCTAAGGCCCTGAGTTCAAACCCCAGTACAGCCAAAAAAAAAAAAAAAAAAAAAAGGCAGCTGTGCTGGGGCATGGCTCAAGTGGTACAGGGTCGGCCTAGCAAGTGCAAGGCTGAGTTTAAACCCAATTATCAAAAAGGGAAAAAAAAGGACTCAACCTAAAGTCATATTTGAGCCTATGTCAGTCACAATCCACTCTGTTGCTTGAACCAAGAAGCTTTGTGTTATTATCAAGCTTGATATGCAAGTGAGGTATTTCCCTGGCCTTGGGCACAGTGGAAAATTAGTCCCAACTTCAGCTTCAGGGGATGATGCCTGGGGTTCCAGAACTAGAAAATAAGAACCAAAAAAGCAACAAAATAATAAACTTCCCGTGTTATATTTTAGATGCAAAAATGTTTTCCTAAGGCAACTTGGAAAAAAAGTAGTGGCTCGGGTAGATAATCCATTGTTAAGAAGCAGCTGCTAACCAGAAATAACTGAAATATATTGCCCATCACCTTCGCTCAGCAATCCACACAATTTATACTTCTTGCCTATTAAGGTAAGACTGTGACAGAACATGGAAAACCAGAAAACAGGTTCTAAAAGACATGCAAAGTTTTACTTCGCTTGGTTATAGGATTTACAGTGATTTGAACAGTAAATCAGAGAAAAACACTTTGAGCTCCAAAGAGCAAAGTCATTTTCAAGATTCTGAAGTCTCTGTTATTTAGTAAAATTAGGTCTTTACCTGCAGTCTCTAAAATTCCAACAACATAATCTTTCAAATCAAAATGGGTGGTAGTCCTAAAATATGTACTGCAATCTGTCACTTAAAATAATAGCAAAAAAAATTTTTTTAAATCACCCAAAGTGATTGACACTGGAAAAGTACAGAACTGTACCAACTTCTGTTCAGCACTAATTACAATTAGCAAAAAAAACTTCCTTCCTGAAATCCTTCCAGTGTCCCATTTTCACTCACCTTCTGTAATTCTAAAGCAAATCTGATTCAATAAGAAGCTATAGTTTGATGAATTTAAACACAAAAATGCCTTTTTGCCTGATAACTGTGAAATCTTCTTTAATTCCCCCACTGACCATAGTGTTGGAGAAGAGTCAGGAAAAGTCAACCACAAAACAAAGTTGCGAGTTGTCTACCCTACAGAAACTTTTTACTGAGGAAGAGAAAAGAGAACACTGAAGTGAAATGATCTAGGCTCAGCACATATTGTCCCATCTGTCCTTTGGTATATAAGGTGTTTTGAGGTGAAGGCCAGGCATGGTAGCTCACACCTATAATCCTAGCTACTGAGGAAACAAGAGATTGGGAAGAACACCATTGGAGGCCAGCCCAGGCAAAAAGTTAGCAAAACCTCATCTCAACCAACAAAGCTGAGCATGGTTGGTGTACATCTGTAATCCCAGCTACTAAGAAGGCATAAACAGGGAGGATGGCAGAGCAGGCCTACCAGGCAAAAAACATGGGCCCCTATCCCAAAAAGGGGCGTGGCTCAAGAAGTAGAACACCTGCTTAGCAAGCATGAGCCCCTGAGTTCAAACACAGGTACAGCAAACAAAAATTAAAATCAAATAAAATAATGTTCTGAGGTTGAGTGGAGACTTTCAAGAAATACTTTCAAGCTGGGTACCAGAGGCTCACACCTGCAATCCTAGCTACTCAGGAGGCAGAGACCAGGAGGATCATGGATGAAAGCCAGTCTAGGGAAATACTTCACAGACCCTATCTCAGAAAACAAGGTTGGTGGAGCAGCTCAAGTAGTAAAGCACCTGACTAGCAAGTGTGAGACCCTGAGTTCAAACCTCAATACCATCCCCCCCCAAAAAAAAATGAGGGGCAACCAAGCTTCAGTTGACTTAATCTGTTTGTCACCTACAAAGTCACACACAGGAGAAGAACCATTCCTGAATCTTTAGGACTGATCTGATCCTGTCCACAGCTCCCGCCACACATCAAACAGGCTCAATCCTCTTGCACCACGGGAGGAAGGGCACTGGATAGTCATCTAAGTCAGTCTTAGTGCCTGTCACTTCCAGCACCTAGTACCCAGGAGTGCCTAAGAAAAGGCATTGGGCACATGAGAAAAAAATCTTTATATTCTTCTATCCATAATAATTTTAACCTTATGTTTTATTTTTCAGTGTTTTCTAATGTGCTTTGGGTTTTAGCATAAGAACATACATACATGACTGGTAAAATAAATAGACATATAACAGAGGTATGGGTCTAGAGTCCTTACTGACAATGGGATCAATACAGTCCACCAATCCATACTACACTTCTGAAAAACGGTGATCTTCAGGTATCCTCAACAGTCAAATTAAATGACATCATTTTGATTCCTCATTGGAGGAATTTTAAAAACCCGTAAGTTTCATTTCAGTCTCTCTTCAAAAGGTATTTGATTCCTAGCTGATTCTGGGCACAAACAATGGCTGACCATTACAAATCTGTAGGGCCACCTCGTTATGAGTTCATGCAGCAACCAAATCCCATTTTCCCTCTGCAAATTCAATTCGCATCAATAGCTCCATATATCACTGGCTACTGCTGTTGGCTGCCTGATTTTGAAACATAAAATTTTTCTGAAAGATTACTGCAACGCATAATAGGCAAACTGCAATTTCAATTCCCTGGGCACGAGCTTAAGAGGGGGGGAGAAACACAAGCTACAAAATGTAAATGAAGCCCCAGGACATCCTCCATCCCTCCTCCTCCACTTATGTAAGGCAAAAAAAAAAAAAAGCCATCAGAAATGCCATCATTCAAAAAAGTCCTGTTATTATTCTACTCAATACTGGCTCCCTGGTTCTCTGAATTTTCTGAGCTGTGTGTTCCAAATGCAAGACAATTAAGCGGTGGTAGCCACACACAGCCAATCTTCATTAGGGAGAAGGTGGTGTGAGGGAGGAACAGAATTTGTAGGATGTTATTTATTAAGATGTTTTCAGAAACACCTTTTGAAGAGTTCGTCACTTATTGGACTAATGTTTAGATGGTGAAATACACCCTAACAAAAGGAGACTTTCTAAAAGTCAAAGCAGTCAGTGCATCCCCAAAAGTTCCCTAACAAATCTACTACCTGGCCTGTCAGAAACTTCTGGTTCGGTCCAGGATACCATTTGCCTGATTCAAGATGGATTCATGACATCATTCTGAGTGAGGTTAGCCTGGCTCAAAAGACCAAAAATCGTATGTTCTCCCTCATATGTGGACATTAGATCAAGGGCAAACACAACAAGGGGATTGGACTATGAGCACATGATAAAAGCGAGAGCACACAAGGGAGGGGTGAGGATAGGTAAGACACCTAAAAAACTAGCTAGCATTTGTTGCCCTTAATGCAGAGAAACTAAAGCAGATACCTTAAAGCAACTGAGGCCAATAGGAAAAGGGGACCAGGAACTAGAGAAAAGGTTAGATTAAAAAGAATTAACCTAGAAGGTAACACCCACGCACAGGAAATCAATGTGAGTCAATGCCCTGTATAGCTATCCTTATCTCAACCAGCAAAACCCCTTGTTCCTTCCTATTATTGCTTATACTCTCTCTACAACAAAATTAGAGATAAGGGCAAAATAGTTTCTGCTGGGTATTGAGGGGGGGAGCGGGAGGGGATGGAGGGGGTGGTAAGGGAGGGGGTGGGGGCAGGGGGGAGAAATAAACCAAGCCTTGTATGCACATATGAATAATAAAAGAAAAATGAAAAAAAATAAAATAAAAAAAAAATAAAAAAAAAAAAGATGGATTCATGGTTCACCCTCTGACTTCTTGGTTGACTAGGGATCAAACCCAGGGCCTCATGTATCCTAGCCATGAGCTATACATGGGGTAGCATGAGCTATACCCCAGCCAGATTACACTTTTTCTTTTTAACCAATTCACATTTAGTACACAACCCACCAGAACTGTAATGAGAGGATAAAGTACGGCAGATTCCTGGTGAGTTCACCACTGGTGCTTGTTGTACATAATACAGGAGGACTTCCTACACCAGTGACATTTTGGAGCAGGTAGCTCTTTCCTGTGTGGGGCTGTCCTTTGCTCTACGGGACATCCAGCAGCACCTCAGACTTCTACTAACGAACATCAGTAAGAGTAACCTCAGTCATGACAGTCAAAAACATTGCCAGGCCTTGCCAAATGTACCCTGAGGGGCAAAATTGTGACCTCCCAGGTGTGATCTGCTGGTCTAGTGGTAATCATAGCCATCAATCAACAAGTAGAAATAGTATACAGGTGATTTCTATACGCAAGGCGCTCCAGTACACATCAGGCAAGAGCCTACCATGAGCAGAAGCCTTTCTGGAACATTGAACAAAGTCAGTTTGCTTTCTCAAATAGAAGAAAAGGGAGTGTGAAGGTACTAACTGTGATCACTAAAAGTCTACTGATGGTCAAATGTACATTTTATAATAAAAGAGAATATTGTCATTTTACTATTGCAGTGACTGGGCAACCATCAACAGGACACCTGGTAAGTATTTATCATGACTTTTCCATATTCATCCACACAAAGCCTCCTGAAAGTCCAGTTTGGTAAGATAAAAATTTTTTATTGCATGGATTAAGAAAATATTAAGAAAAAAATTTTCAGACCCAAACCCTCTTAAGAGAAGATGGAAATGCTGTGATTTTTAGCTTAATGGAAGTAAAGAGCTGAAAGCCATTTCTCCCTAAACAACCACTGCACAACTTCTGCAAAACAATTGGAAAAAAAAAAAAGGAAAAGAAAAAGACGGTTTTTATTTAACAGTTTAAGAAACCAGCTTCCAAAAGCTCAAGTGCCATCTGCAATTATAATCAGGCCTAATTTAGAATACCCCGCCATGTTTTATTCTTAATTAAAAATGGCACATCTTTGCAATGGAATGCAATGTGAATTCACAACTGAAATGTTCACTCACACACACACATACACTACTGGGGTTTAGGCTTTGATGCCCTAACTATTTTACCAGTTTCTTAATGGATTTAACTTCAGTCTACACTTTAACTTTCATGGCTTAAATTAGAAAGGCACGAAGATTATATTAAGACAATTTGCCCAAAATATAATGAATTGTTTAAGCCTGCCATTTTGCACACGGCGCATGGCTAATCCTGTATTCTAGTCACTATTATCTTTACTCTACATAAAAGGCACAACGCCTCAGCATAATATTTTCACTGATGCAAAAATAGTTTTTCTACTACACTAAATAATCAGATTTACCAAGTACCACTTGGCCTCTTTTGTGAGGTTTATAATTAGTTAGAATAATGTGTTCCTGCACATTTATAATTCAGCATAATTTTTATATTATAATTCTTTAATATGGTCTCCAGCACTTACCAAGCTTTTGCCTACAGGACATTAATGCAGACACTCTCTGAAAAACACTATACAAACTCCTGCTGTCGGTCAAGCCATTTACAGTATGAAAAATACAAAAATGACATGTAATGGAGGACCTCAGAACCACATCAGGTGCACCTTTAACTTGCCAAATTGAAACGCTTTAATTTCTATGACTATGGGTGACTCCAACTTCTTCCAAAACTCTCCAGTATTAAATTTGGGTTCTCCTGCTGGTGCAGAGCCTCAGGCAAGGAAGGCAAGAGGTGGGTGAAAAGCTGTAAACAATAAGCTTGCCTCCCCTATAAGCCTGCAAAATTAAGCCTTTCTCAGTTGGACAATTAGCTTTATATAGCTAATCAGGGAGAAAGAAATGAAGGCCATCTGGTTCTCAAAAGATCTGTATCTGATTGACACCATCTTCTTAAAAGTAAACTTCCTACGTGCAAGAAGGCAGAAGAAAGCAAAAACAGAACAATCTTTGAAATCACTTCGACACCTTAAGAAGCCCACACGTACATCAAGTCTCTTATTATTTTATGCAGAAGCCATGACAGAGCAATTAAATGCCAATAACCTAGTTGGACAGAGCTCATCTGATTCCTAGTTCTACCACCTACCAACACATTAGCCTTCGGCAGACACCCTCACCTCTCTATTGCAGACTGCAAAATCAGTCCCTGTATCCAGGGACTTTGCAGCCTCCCAGAGCGTCCTGATCTGTCCCTGGACCTAGGGCTTCGCTGTATGTCTTGCTCAACTTCAAGATGAATGTGTTATAAGAATGTGAGGTTATTCCTCAAATACCAAACACGGATGCAGCTAGCCTCAGACAAACCAGGGTCAGGCACGTGGTCCTTCTACCAAGCCTCCAATAGTCCTCTTTTTTTGTCCCTTCTCTGCCCATCCACTTCACTCCCCTCTTACCAGGCCAAGTCTTCTCTGTCTTCCACCATCAGTGGCAAGAAGTCAACTACTAGACTCAGAGTTTCTCAAATCTTTGGTCAACAGAGAAGCAGTCACAACAGCACCTGAGTGGTAAGGTGGATTAGGAGCCACTACTGACCAATCCACTGTAGCTGGGGACATAGAGGTGTCATCAGGACATAGAGGTGTCACATAAAGTGTGGTACTTTAAAAACAATACAAAGGTGAGGGGTCAATGGAAGGAAATGAAATCCACCCCACCCACACTACTTGCCAAGCTGACTACTTGGTACAGCACTGCTCTCCACCTGGAGAACGGCATGACTTTATTGCATAAAGGGATCATTGGAGCTGGGCATAGTACTGGACTCCTGTAATCACAGCTATTCCAGAGGCAGAGGCAGTAGAAGAGTTCAAGGCCAACAATACCTTATGTCAAAAAAAAAAAAAAAAAGACTAGGTGAGTAACTCAAGTGGTAAGGCACTAACCTAGAATGTGTGAGGCCCTGGGCTTGATCCCCAGTACAAAAAAAAAGGCATCAGCTATGCAAAAGGGACATCCAGGGGAGGTAGGATGATATTGTGTCTGGCAGGAAGAAGAGCTTGGTGTACAGTGAGGCATTTAGAAAAGTTGAAAAGGGTGTCAACAAAGGAGTGGCTCAGTATGTCCTGAGATGGATGGGTAAGTAAACATACTCAAGAGAGTGAGAGCCAAGTGTCTCTCTATTGGAGGATATAATTACATCCATACAAAGGAGAAAAGTAAGATGAACCATGTGGTATTGGGCTGGGTTGGTACCAGTATGAACTTGTGACTTTTAATACATAAAACTATAGAAACAGACATGCATATATATTTTTGATCACTCAAAGAGTCTGGGCACTGCAACATCCCAAGAGCAAAGAGCACACCATTTCCTCTAAGAGGAATCAGAACTCACTGGAGCTCAGCATGTTGGCCAAAAACCCAGGGCTGGTCCGGCAAAGCATAAGATATACTGCACCTTCTGACTCCAAAAAGGAACTACTCAAATAATGATGGAGACATGTCAAAAAGGAACCAGCTGGAAGAATTCCCACCATCTAAATGTGGGGCAGTATGAGTATCAAACAATGATGATAAGATAGTAACACACTAAATAAAATGGAAATCCATAGGTCCATAAACTATTAAATAATAATAAACTTATTAATTGAAAGTGTGAGAATGATCTCAAAATACCTTCCCACAAAATATTTATTACAAAGAGGGGAAAATGAGCAACTCTGCAATGAAGGTGTTGTCCTCATCAAATGGCCAAAGTTAACACCGGTAGCAATGGGGCAAATAAAAATGAGGTTCTATCTGACAGGGTGGAATGAAAGGAATAGAGAACCACTTCTGTGATATTTCAACTCTGATGAGAACCTGAATCGAATCCTAAGGAAACTCCAGACAAACCAAAAGTAAGGGACAGCCAACCAAGTAACTGCTGTGTTATCTTCCAAAGTGTCAAGGTCATAAAAGCCAAGGAAAGCCTGAAAAGTTGTTCCAGATCTGAAGGAGACTAAAACATGACATGTAATTCTAAATTGTTTCTTCTGTTTTTGGGGACTGGCACAAATTTGAATGGGGTCTGAGGATTAGAGTAGTGCAATGCTGGTTAATCTTCCAATTTTGATGGACATATTGTGATAAGATAGGAGAATATCCTTGCTCCCAGAAAATACTCATTCAAGTGTCCAGGGGGAGAAAAGTGTGTTAATGAATCCAAGTGATTCAGAGGAAACCAGGTTTTACACTGTTGTTGTAAATTTTACACATACACACCTATTAAAGAGAAGAGTACAAGGTGTGTTTGGGAGGTAGAGAAGAAAGGTACTAAGAAAGACAAGGACACTTGACTTGAAATGTACAAAAGATAGAGCTGCCATATAAAAAAATCCATGGGGAAAAGATTAATTACAATGTTTATTTTACAATGAAACAGTAATACCATCCAAATGCAATCAGTGTGTACTGAGTACAAAGCAGTGGACTAAATTCTTTCTATATGTTAACTCATTCATTCCTCAATGAAAGCTTAAAAGAGTAATTATTAAGTATCATTCAAGTAAATTATTACTACAACCAACTTAAAGAAGAGGAAACTGAGACACAGAAAATTTTCTGTCACTTGCCCAAGACCCAACCAGGACTTGGACCTACCAGTCTGGCTCCAGACTCTTTGTAGAACTACTGTTCTACCAAGACAATCCCAAGCAACTAACCACAAAGGCTTTGAGACACAGTAGAGCCAGGTGCACAGGACACTCTAGTCACACAGGCTGAAAGTAATCAGTGAGTAACGTAGAGGCAAGTCCATGCTCCGTGTTTCTGAAAGCAGGAAGACAACTCAGAAAAAGAACTCAGGACAGTGAACTACCAAGTCAGTAGCAATAGGGAAAAAGAGCACTGGCCAGAAACACCCAGACTTATTTTGTAGGTAAAGCCAAGAGGACTTTGGTGATTGTTCTGGAAAGCCTTGCCAGGAGATCATCTTTTAAGTGAAAGTGTATTCCCTTCCAAATTCCTTGGAAGAGACTCAATACAAACAGGCACTTACTGCCAGTGGTTCTGGTTCTGATCACTTCGTGATTCTCTTCCACAACCCCCTCCCCCAAAAAAGCACTATCAGTGTGTTAGTTTTCTGACACTGTGACAAATACCTGAGGTAAAAAGGTTTATTTGGGTCCATAGTTTTTGAGGTTTTAGTTCATGGTCACTTGGTCCTGAATCTTTGGGATCTGTGGCAGCCCAGCTCATCACAGCAGAACTATATGGAAGAAGAAAGATTCACCTCGTGGTGGCCAGGAGCACAAAGAGAGAGGAAAGGCTAGGGTCCTAACCCCGACCCCCAAGAGCACATCTCCAATGACACAACTTCCTCCAACTGGATCCCGCCCTTCAAGTTTCCACCCCCTCCCAACAGCACCATCAGCAGAGGACCAAGCCTTTGGGAAGCATCTAAGATCCAAGCCATTAACAACAAAGAAAACACCCTCCCCTCTTTTATCATGAAGCCTTCAGTAACCCAATAACGGCTTGTGTTTTATTCAGACTACGCCGTGTTCAATTTATGTAACCATTTTCCCTCGATAATAAACAACGTCCAGTTCATTCTGATTGCACAGCTCCCTTCATACAAAGAGACTCTCTCTCCCACAGATTAAGTCATTTGTTCTCCCTGAATCTCATCAAAGATTGTACCTGGCCCTGTAATTGGGAGGGATTTAAATAGATAACTTAACCTTGAGAGGATGTTCACTTGACTCAACACATCCTTCCAATCTAAGAAACACACAAATTCCCGTTCACCTCAGCATGTCTGTCTTTAATTGTGACAGCAGTACGGAGAAATTCATTTTCAAAGAGCTGATTGAGCCACAGAGGAATATTAATACCTAAATACCGATGTCCTGCTTCAAGGGAAGCTAGCTTTGCTGGATGAAAAGATTCCAACATGTCTCTGGTCTGTGACTTTTATTTAAAAGAGCATGTTTTTAGCATATTTTTATCTCTGTGCATTAAGTCAGAAAGTAAAAGGCACAGTTTACTCTCTTAAAAATAGAAGAAGTCCTTTGCATTCTGCTGCCAGCAGGTGCATTTGAGAGGAGGCGGCTAGGCTTTTCAGTGCCCTAGTCTAAGGGGTGTGATTTTCTTCACTTTTGAACACGAGGCATAAGTGTTCTTTCTACCCTGTGCGGGTGTTAGTGGAAGTGCTCTGCAGTGCTGGCTAGGGCTGTACAGAAAGCAGGTAAACACACACAGCAAGGGACGGAGGCGGAGTGCAGGGCAAAGCTGACCTGCTCTTTGTCACCAATGGTTCATGGCAAAGGCCATCCCGCCAAATAATTACAAGTATAAAAAAAAAAAAAAAAAAAGAATTCCAGGAACCAGAGAATTCAAACTCAGTAATGGAATCCTGTTCTCCCCGTGAAGCTGATAGCATCAGATCCTCTCGAGGTGATTTACAACCTGGCCATCTATCTCTTTCCATGGATACTCCTGCTATTATGGGATACAACTGCTCTCTGCCAACAGTCACACTGAGAATACATTAAGGCACCCTTAATGCAGAGAAGACAGAAAGAAGGCAAAGGGACCTAGCAGGCAGGAGAATGCAGAACGCTGAAGCTCCCCACAAGAGAAATTCACAGCTGTTCAGGAAGGCGATCAGGCAATTGGTGCCCTGCAGGCATCTGGGGCAGGCCTTAGCATCTCCAGCTGCAAAAAGAGCACATAAGGCCCCGCCCACACTACCTGCAAGAGCACAGGAAACACAAAGTGCATCTCACCTGGGGCAGAGGCCACCCAAGAAAAGTTTCTCAACCACATTGAACACGGGTGTTCCTATAAATGTGACTTTGCATCCCAAGATTCACCAGACAAGTTCTTTCAACAAGAGCCTCTCACCTGCCCAGATTATTATAACACAGTTTATCGAAACCTTAATTCAGGGACAATAAACTCCAACCCACTGCCTCTTTTTGTATGGGCCTCAAGTGGAGAATTTGTTTTTCTATTTTTAAGTGGTTGAAAAAAATTTCATGACACATGAAAAGTACACAAAATTCAGAATCCATAAATAAAGTTTTATCAGAACGCAGCCAAGTCTGTTCACTAACGGACTGTCTGTTGCTGCATTTGAACTTGATTACCCAGTAAGCTGCACATACAAATGAGAAAAGATGGGGTACGGCTGAGCTAGACAGCCCACAAAGCCAAAATGTGTAGTATTGGGCTCTGTACAGAAAACGTTTGCCACCCTCAAATCTCAGAAAAGCAACTCCAAATGAATTAAGGCTCATTAGGAAAATGCAGTAACTAAAATGAGTGTAGTTGCATGCACCTGTGGTCCCAATTACTCAGAAGGCTGAGGCAGGAGGATCTCTTGAGCCCAGGAGTTCAAGAAAAACTTAGATAACATGGTGAGACCCAGTGTTAAAAAAAAAGGAGCGAGAAAAGACAAATGTAGTTACTCAGGAAAGGAAGAAAGTAGCTAGTAGCTAGGCAGGGTGGCACACACACCTATAAACTTAGCACTCAGGAGTCAAACACAGGAACATCGCAAGTTCATAACAAGACCTTACTCAAGAAAAAAAAAAAAAGGTGCACTGCCTCACACCTATAATCCCCATATGGAGGAGACAGAGATAGGAGGATTTTGGTCTGAGGCCACGGAGTTGAGGGGAAACACAAGAACCTATCTAAAAACAAACTTAAAGCAAGAAGGACTGGGGGAACGGTTCAAGTGGTAGAGCACTTTCACAAGTGTGAGGCCATGAGTTCGAACCCCAGTAACATCCAAGAAAAAGAAAAGAGAAAGTATTTTTTCCTCCTGAAATAGGCTCCCACCTCAGAAAAACTGAGACCAGTAAAAATGAAACATAAAAGTCCCACCCCACCCCCCAAAAAAAAAGCTTTCACATTTCCTGAAACTGAACTTTGGTAGCCAAGATGCTAGCTTAGAAAACAGAGCAGGAAAAAGAAAAAAAGAAAAAATGACTTGGAAGGAAGCATAGTTTTGGTCACTGTGTATACGTGATCCCATCTGATCCACACGACGAGCTTCACGGGAGATGGGAATTTTACAGATGAGGACACTGAGCCCAAGAGAGGCTGAACAATGTCCTTCCAAGGTCACAGCACTACAGGATGTCTTCAAGTTCAAGCACAGGCTTTATTGTTCTACACCCACAGATGGTTAGGATTCCTATTCACAAACTGGTACTGCCATGGCCATTCAGAAAGGAAGAGAGTGAAAGGGAAGACTTACCTGCCTTTGAGAGGAATGGTCATTTAAGAGAGAAATGTTTGTCTTATTGAAACTCCACATGCCTCAGTCCTGAGCTCTTAAGTAACGTCAGATCCTGGACCCGCCATTACCCTGAGTGCAGCCAAATCCATCTAGGCAAACCCACTATATAATCTCTTTGCCATCTGCCATGAAGACTGCTGGCTACAGCCCAGTATTCTTAGCCCATGGAGGCCCTTCTCTAAAACTTATCTCCCAGGGCAATGTTTTATATCCAGCAGTAAATCACTTGTAATCTAAAAGGCAGTGACATTACATCTACCAAACAATTTGAGTCTTCTAAAATCTCTTATCAAAGACTGATGAAGCAGCCAGTTGTAGAGTAGCAGCTTTCATGATTTTGACCTTGCCTAATAGCAAATACATAGTACTTACAATATGCTAGGCACAGCTCCAAGCACTTCAAATGCACTAATGTATTAAATTACTAATTTTCACATCCCTACAAGATCAGTCAATAATTAGTTTCATTTTACAGATTAGGAAACTGAGCCACAAAGAAAGTAACCCATTTGCCAAGATCCTGTAGCCAGTAAAAACCCAGGCAGGGCTGGTCGTGGTGGTACACGCCTGTAATCCTAGCTACGCAGGAGGCAAAGATAGAAAGATCCCAGTTCAAAGCTGGCCCTGGACAAAAGGCACAACACCCAATCTCAAAAAATAAACTCAAGCAAAAAGGGCTGAGGATGTGACTCAAGTCATAGAGCAAAGGCCCTGAGTTCAAACCCCAGCACCAACCAAACCTTGGTGGGTGAACCAAGGCAACAGGGTGACATCAGAACTAACAAACCTCCCTGTCTCTCCAGACTCCATACGACCCACAACTAAAAACATGCAGATGTGAAAAACCAGTTGTGCGTAATCAAAAGTTATCTGCGCTACTCACAGAAGGGCAGTCCTGAAATTTGTAACTAGTTGGAAAAAGGCGGGGAAGAACAACCTTCTCTAATTGATTGATAGAAGAAAACATCTGAAATGCAATGGTACTCTCATTTAAAAAAGAAGCATCTGGAATGCTTAGCGATGTGGGGTGCTTCACGAAGTGGGGTGTTTCCAGTTGACTTGTGCTCATAGAAAACCAAAGGTCAGGTAAGAACTGCCTTCTTCTCTATGCTTTCTTCAGTTGTTTTTTTTTTTTTTTTTTTTTTTTTTTGGTAGACTGGGGTTTGAACTCAGGGCTTCATGCTTGTGAAGCAGGAGCTCTACTGCTTGAGCCACACCTCCAGTCCTTCTCTATGCTTTCTTAAGTGCATGAAACTTTTGGGATTATGCTAACTAAATTCAGCCTTCTCCTCAAAGAGTGAGGCTCTTTCCAGGATGAAGTTAAGTCATCCTAAAAACAATTTTCTTAAATACAAAGTAGTTTACTCATATCAATTTGTACCTAACCTTCTGCAGAGACCAAAGGCCTCCATCGACCATGGTCAGGCTGGCCTGGCCACAAACCTTGGGGGGCAAGGACAAGGTTTCACACTGAGCCCCACACAGATGTACTGCACATGTTCCTCTTCCCACAAGGCCCAGAGGGTGGGTCCTTCTCCACAGAAGGATGAAATGTTACCTTGGATAATCCTCCTAGGGACAGACCAAAAGCAAGGGACCAGTGTAAAGTCATAAGATGAACTCTTCCTTTACCAAGTCCTGAATTAGGGACAGCCCCATCCAGCTTCAGGGAGGTGTTCTGTATTGCCTCATGAGGTCTACAAATGGACTAGAGCCTCTCCTCTGCTCTGCTGCTCAGGTCAGCTCAAGCTGCCTTCAGCAATAAAAATGGGCAATAAAGAATTTCTTATCTCCCACAAATTCAAGTCCAAGGGAGGGCAGGCTTAAGAGCCAGTTGACTCAGCAGCCCAAGGATGTCAACATGAACCCAGATTCTTCAAGTCTCTTCCAGGGCGGCCCTCCTCAACCCTGACTTTATCCTTAGGATGGGAACAGGACAGCTGCAGCAACTGTGGGTGGCACATTCCCATAGCTTCTC
Organism: Castor canadensis; assembly: GCF_047511655.1. NCBI lineage: Eukaryota > Metazoa > Chordata > Mammalia > Rodentia > Castoridae > Castor > Castor canadensis. The sequence continues at coordinate 119,803,824 of NC_133395.1, read as the reverse complement.
AGCCTTCAAGGAAAGAGGAGGCTTTCTGTGGGCAGGCCCAATTGTGCATCTTCCTACTCCACTGGACAGTCAGATCACACGGTCAGTCCTCAGCCAATCACTAATAAAGTATGTAATTCAAAAAAGCCCAACCCAGATCTAGGACTTGGCTCCTCTGCAGCCAGAAGGCTTCCTGGAAGAAGGTGGCCAGACACCTGTGCAAAAGTTCCTATGAGAGGAAGATAGAAATGGACATTGCTACTGGGTCAAGTAGCATCCCCGGGAAGCCGCTGACCTGGGCAAGACGCAACACAGACAGCAAAGCTGGCCACCTGCAGGAAGTGAATGCTTTAGCAAAATTTACAGACTAGAAATAATTAGGGGAGACTTCAGAGCTGTGCTTCCACAGAAATATTAGAATCATCTAGCAGCAGCACTGGGCAAATTACACCAGGCAATAACCAGCCCATGCCCAACTCAGGTGGCTTTCGAGAAGACACATTTGTGTCCAGGACCCCACACTGTAGCCATGCCCTGATGCTCTCCCACCTCACCCCTTTCACTTCCTGAGTCAAATGGCACTTTATTCATTTGCAACCCCAAGACCAGCTGTCACAGGTACCTGCTGGACACTACACAGATAAAACCCAACAGCAAGAAACACCACCCTGGTGTCTTCTCCCCCAGATAATTTATCTCTAAGGAGAAGCAGGAGGGGACAGTCAGGCTAATAACCAAATTTCCACCCATATTCTCCTATCTTTGCTCAGGTCCTTCCTTTAAATACGACTACTACGAAAAAATAAGGCCTTGTAAGGCCTAAAAAGTTAGTGGAATGATGTGTTTTGTGGAAAGAAAATCCTGTAAAATTAGAGTAGCAGAGATATGGGTCAGATCCACACCTGGCTGGCATTTGGCCCCAGGCTTTTCAGTTTTAATGAATCCCAAAGAACATATTTTAATCTGACTTCTGAAGTTCTGAGACATTTCCTCAGAACAACATCGATTAGTCTTTAAACGATGCCCATGTCAGAAGACAGAGGATTTACACCAAATGGAAAAGATCGCAGGAGCGGCCAGGAACCCCCAGCTCTGACTTCACAGATGGCTCTCTGCACCACTTCAGCATTCTCAGCCGCAGTGGTGGGGGACGGGGGCAGACACCGGCTATGGATCTTAACCCTGCAAGTGCATCAGGCTGCTCCATACAGGGTGTGGTGGCCACTTCTGGTTCCAAAGTGGACATCAATCCTTTTCACCTGCTCAAGCGTCCACTGTTTCCTAAGAAAATGCCATTCAACAAAGCTACAGTGCGAGTGAAAGTCCCCACCTCAGTCACACAGGTGGGGACAGCATCTGTGGCCAAGGCGAATGTGACTCAAGTCTTGATATCTAAGAGTAAGCCATGTTATCTGGCAGTTTCTCTCTTTAGAAATAAGGAACTGGGGGACTTGGGGATGTAGCTCAGTGGCTAAGTGTTTGCCTAGAATGCACAAGGCCCTAGGTTCGATCCTCTTGCTCTACCCATCAGCTCCTGGCCATCACCCTTCTACTCTGTTTGTGAGTTCCCTAACTGTGATCATGCAGTATTTTTCTCTGACTTCTTTCACTTGGTGTAACACCCCCATCATCCCTTATGCTATGCCCTTGTTTGAGTGGGGGGTGAACCTGGGTTGTGCTTCTAGCCATTACAAATGACAAGGGTGGCAGGCACCAGTGGCTCATGCCTGTAATCCTAGCTACTCAGGAGGATCGTGGTTCAAAGCCAGCCCACGCAAATAGTTCGTGAGACCCTTCACAAAAATAGGGCTGGTGGAGTGGCTCAAGGTGAAGGCCCTGAGTTCAAGCCCCAGTACTTAAAAAAAAAAAAAAAAGACAAAGGTGAAGAGATTTTGCAAATGTAATTGAAGTCCCTAATCAGCTGACTTTAATGCAAAGGGAATTTATCACAAGTGGGCCTGGCATAATCAGGTAAGTCTTTTAGAAGAGACTGGACACAGCAGAAATCCTTGCCTGCTGGCCTTAAAGAAGAAAAGTGCATACGGTAGAAGCAACCACTTGACTGGCAAAGGCAGGTGGCCATGGGGAGCTGAGGTGTTGGTCCTCCAACCACAGAGTGCTATATTCTGCCAAAAACCTTTGAACCTGGAAGAGGACCCTGAGCCTCAGATTCGATCACAGTCATGGCTGACCCCCTGGCTCTCAGCTGGAAAGAGGACCCAGCCCACTCCCCAACACAGGGAGACAGAGGGAAAAAAATCTGTGTTGTTGTAAGTCACTAAGTCTGCACTCATCTGTTACTCAGCAGTAGGAAAGGAATATACCAGATGTCAACCACCAGGAAAAGCGCAGAGACAGAGGTGGGACCTCTAGCAAAGAGAAGAATCAGCAACGGGAGGTGCTAGCTAATCAGGTGTGGGAGTCACTCAAGGTCAGAGTGTGGCAGAATCCAAGAGGACGTGTCTGTGGGTCGGGAGAGTCACCATCGCAGCTTTCCCCCCTCCAGCATTTCTGTGATCCTGGCCAGGGACTGAAGTTCGTTCATCACCCTACAGTTCCGTTTCATTTACATAGACAGGAACAACTCAGAAGTTTGCCAAGGAGTAAATCAAGAGATACAAGGCACTCAGCTTAATGCCCGGATGTGCAAGGAGTTTTACAAAAAAACAGCTTCTCCTCCTCCTTCCTCCTCTGCCATAAGTAACTGTCCATGTGCACTTGGCACAGCTAATAGAGAAATAAGTCATGGCCAGTTGTTCAGAGGCCGTGTGGTAATAGTTGGCCACAGACCTGGGTTCGAGTGCTAATATACTACTCACTAGCTAGGACAATTATTCTACCTTGTCAGACCCCTCATTTGTTAGATAGGACTGAGTACATAATGGGGTGGCTGGGAGGATTACCTGAGAACACATGTGAAAAAGAATGTTCCACAAAGCACAAGAAACTTCTGAAGTTATTATTCACACAGGCTGGGACTGGAGCTACAAGCAGGTGCTCTACTGCTTGAACCACACCTCCATCCCATTTTGCTCTTGTGATTTTGGACATGGAGTCCCTCAAACTACTTAACCAGGCTGACCTCAATCCACATCCTCCCAATCTCAGCCTCCCAAGTAGTTGGGATCACAGGCATGAGCCACCAGCAACTGCCTTTCTACACACAGCTCTTATGTTTGTTTGTATTATTTGAGCTGGGTCCCTACACGCAAGTTGCCCCAAAAGGCAAATTAAAACCACTGGAGGATGGTTAAGGGTTGAACTGTGTACCTCCCAGCCCCCCACCCCCCTAAAAAATTAAGTTAAAGTTCTAACCCCCAATACCTTGGAATATGACATGACTTGGAAACAAGGCCATTACAGATGTAATTAGTTACGGTGAGGTCATAGGATAGGTCCTTAATCCAGTATGACTGGTGTCCTTGTAGTAAGGAGAGAAAGACAGGAGGAAGCTGGCCATGTGACAACACATACAGGAAGAGACTGAACAGATGCTCCGGAAAGGATCAGGAGCTAGGAAGAGGCAAGAAAATCTTCCCCCAGCACCTCCAAAATGGAGCCAACTCACCAACACCTTGATTTTGAACTTCTGGCCTCCAGAACCAACAGACAAAACTTTCATTGTCTCACTTTGTAGCATTCTGCTAGGGCCGACCTAGGCAACTAGTGCATAGGATGGTTCTGGGCAGTGGTTTGGATGAATATTTACCACCTTGCTGATTGTAGCATATGCCATCTCCACAGTATAAATATTCCCCACAGTGAATTTCAAACTGTCAACATGATGGGACATCAATAAGCGTGAAGGAGGAAAAAGGTGCAGTAGCAAACCACTACACAGATTTCTGCCAAACACACAAGACGGGCACAGTGTACAGAGCACAGACGACAGTAAGGTAACTAGAAAACAAGACCCTATCTCCAAAACTACCCAACACAAAAAAGGGGCTGGCGGAGTGGCTCAAGTGATAGAATGCCTTTGTCACAAGTCTCGGGCCCTGAGTTCAAATCCCAGTACCACACACGGAAGCACAAAAAAATGTAACGAGAAAATGATGAGTTTGGGGTGTTCATAACTTCTTAAATAAAGCCTAACTGTAAGTTTACATAATTCTGTATTCTAAAAGATTGTGTTGAATAACCGGATCTCAAAATTCCTGACTAAGTAGTAAGCAGTTTTCATCAGTCTGACCCAGGGAAAAGACTGGAAGAACAGAAGGAAAGGGCCTCGTGCATAAATCCTCCACCCTCACAAGTCTAAACTCCGCCTGGCCCTGGGAGTATGCTCTGCAAACCAAGCTCCTTTGCAAAAAAAGGGGTCACGCTGGCTGGCAGGTGGTAACAGACACCATTCGGTTAATTAAACAGGTTTTACTGCAGCTAAAACCCTGGGCCTATCTTCTCCCTGATCCCATAAAGCATTCGTGGCAGTTCAGTTTTTAACCAATACGAGAGTAATTTGAAATCAATTTCCTCTCTCCTTGATGAACAATGGACTATTTACTGTGACCCACAGAGAAAATTAGAGGCCTGTGTACAAGAGACAGCTACCTGGAACTCTAGCTGCAGGAGAGGTGGTTTCCTGAACCACCCTTGGGTCTTATCACCTCTGTCTTAGGTGTTTTGGCTTCTCTCTTAATTCAAAAGTGGGAGTCCTATTAAGTCCTTATTCAGCCAGCACATGTACAACAAGCAACGTCTATAAACCAGGCTGTTGAGACCCAAGTGAGCAAAATAAATATAGGGCTCTGGTCCTGCCACACACAGGCTAGCAAAAGGCCAGCAACAGAAACCTAAGGCGTTTCCCATCAACACAGTCACAAGGACACGTTTGCCCAATTAGCCAGCTGCATCTCCTTCAGAGCCACCCACCAGCTGCAGCTCCACCACCACTTCTGAGCCACTTGGTCCTGACCACTTCAACCTTGGCTCACTGCTGACTGAGACAGTCCCTTCCCCCGGCAGGGTGCGGCCAGGGTGCAAATAAGATCATGCCTGGGGGCAAGGAGTCTGTTCCCTCTGTTCCCAGATAGCGCTTGCTTCACTTCCCTCCTTCACAGTTCTGCCAAATGTCAACTTTTTCCAAAAAGGCCTATTTAACACAGGTGGCCACCCACCCAACTCCCAACTCCCCACCTCCAGTCACTCCACATCTCCCTTCTTCCTGACACATAGCACCTTCTCCCACTAAAGCACAAGTGCCACAAAAGCAAGTATTATTCATTGGCTTTGTCACTGTTCCAAATACCTAAAATGGAACGAATAGGTGAACTCTTGCAGAACAAAGTATAGAGCATTGATTTCTTTTTTTTTTTCTTTTGGGGTTTGAACTCAGGGCCTCACGCTTGCTAGGCAGGCACTCATAGCACTTGAGCCACTCTGCCAGCCCTTTTCTGTGATGGGCATTTTCAAGATTGGGTGTTGGGAACTATTTGCTCAGGGCTAGCTTTCAACCCTGATCCTCCTGAGTAGCTAGGATTATAGGCGTGAACCACTAGCTTCTCACTCATCTTTGAATAGCCAACATCTTACACAGTTTTTAGCCACTCTTTGTTGAATAATATGCCACAAGCACTGACTTTAGTCCAGAATAGTCTGAGATGACCCAAAGCATATAATATCTTTACTTGTTACAAATTTCTCCTGCGTGTTATAACTCTCATCACGAGGCAAAGTCAAACATGTTCCCCCTAGTTCCTCTGTGTCTTCCAACTGTTAGTTCATGAGGGAAGGTAGAGGCGAAGGATGGCTGATCAGTCTTTATCTTGGTTTAATCTGTGGATCGCTTTTATAAAATTCATTTCATATGCTGACATTTCAATTAAGACTGTATTCACAAAATAGGTTCCACTGCCAAAGGCAAGCCAGAAAGCGCCTAACTTTAAAACAATCAAACACAAAACAAGTCAGGCAACACCTGTAATCCTTAGCTACCTGCGAAGCTGAGATAGGGAGGATTGGGGTTCAAGGCCAGCCCAGACGAATAGTTCATGAGCCCTCCATGTCCAAAATAACCACTGCAAAATGGACTGGAAGTGTGGACAGTAGAGCACCTGCTTTGGAAGCTCAAAGTCCTGAGTTCAAACCCCGATCCCACAAAAAAAAAAACCCACACCATCACCAAACTTTGGTAAGTTCAAAAAGTTCAAAAGTACACAATGTGTGTGTTGGTGGAAGGGTGTGTTTAAGATAGAGTAATAGCCTGTAATCCTAGCTACTCAGAAGGCACAGATCAGGAGGATCCCCATTCAAAGCCAGCCCTGGACAAAACTCATCACAAAACAAAAAGGGCTGGCAGAATGGCTCAAGTGGTAAGAATACATGAGGCCCTGAGTTCAAACTCCACTGTCGCCAAAAAAAAAAAAAAAGCAATAGTAAGGATGAATTTGATCAAAGTACATTTTTATATATATGTGGAAATAGCACAACAAAACCCCTTTGTACAATTAATATGCTCTAATAAATGGAAAAGGTCAGCACACAAAGTTTCAGCCAGAGTTAAAATTACTCTTGACAAATCCCCTGACTCACCCGCAAGTACGGTCCACGTGTTCTGTAACAAGGCAGCAGGTGTTTGGTGTTGTGCCGACATTTGCCACCCATGAGCTTGATTCAAATCAAAGTCTTCATGCAAGTGACTCAGGATTATAATTACTCTGCTTTTGGTACCCAGAAACAACAAGATAAATAAAAGGCTGAAGTGTGTCCATTTACCTCCAGGGTTTGCTCTCTTTACTCTAGTAATACGACCTCTGCAGAATGCAGGGTAGGTGATAGCTTGAAAAGAAGTCCTAACATGACGGCTGTTGAGTCATTTTGAATCTATAGTTCCTTGACTGGAACCAGACTTAACTGAGATTGTAGACACATAAAACTAGTTATGGGGGGCTGGGGACATAGCTCAGCGGTCGATTACTTGCCTGGCATGCACAAGGTCCTAAATTTGATCTCCAGCACCGCAAAAAAGAAAAATACTAGTTATGGTTCTATCCATTATGAGTTGAATTGTGTTCCAAAATCTTCTGTGTCCTAACTCCCAGTACTTTTCCCATAGTACCTAGGAATTTGGCCTTATTTTGCAAATAAGGTACATGCAGATGTCCAGAGTTAAGATGAGGTCATTAAGAGGACCTTAATCCAGAATGACTGATGTACTTACAAAAAGGGGACATTTAACTGGTGGGGTGGCTCAAGTGGTAGAGTGCCTGCCTAGCAAGCATGAGGCCCTGAGTTCAACCCCAGTGCAAAAAAAAAAAGGTATGCTGGGGACATCTGGACACAGACACACACATACTGGGAAAATGTCAAAGATGGCTAGAAAATGCCCAGAAAGGGAAAGGCACAGAGCAGATTCCTTCCAACCGTGTCCACACCTTACCTAAGACTTCTGACCTCTAGAAAGTGAAACGATAAATTCCTGTTGTGTGAATCACACAGACTGTTAAACTTTGTTCCTGGAGTCTTGACACACGGATACACCATACTCACTTCCACTTCCCGATGTGACCAACCGTACTATGGCCATCACACCCCACCCAAATTCATGGGCGGTAGCCCTGGGACTCTCAGTGAACTTAGGACTTCACTGATGGCTAAGTTTCATGAGTAAGTCTCATACCTGTTCACTTTATGAAGGCTAGTGGAATAGTTCAAGTGGTACAACACCTGCCTAGCAAGCATGAGGCCCTGAGTTCAAACCCTAGTGCCAATAAATAAAACCCTAGTACGAATAAATAAAATAAAATAAAAAGACAGTAAGGTCAGCCTCACATCTTAGTCCATAGGTAAGGAAGGCATCTCCAGGTACAAAGACACTAGTCAGATGGCCTCATGCCAAGGACCAAAGCTGTTGTCTATTTCTCTACTTTGTCAGCCCACTCCTTTTCCTCCCGTGGTGAGTAAAAACACCCAAGGGGAAATGCAGACCCATTCATCAACATTCCTAGCCAGACAGTGAGCTGCTTAATGGCTTTATCGATTCCTTGTTTGGCCCTACATTACGTGTTACATTGGCTCAAGGAGTCCATACAAGAAGAATCAAGATGGCGTTGGCAAAAAGGCATTATTTCATTTTAAGCTTGTTACCACTGAGCCTAGTCAACCCTGAACAAAAGTAGCAGAGTTTCAGAAGAATCGTGTGCAAAATTTCTTTTCATTCAGTGCCAGTAGCAGCTTCCCATGGCCAATGGCCCTTGTTTTCAAAACTAAATCTTGGTGGTAAAGAGAAACAAACCTGGCAACAACTGTGCTCTGTAAGTGGATTTTTCATGCTAGACTAATGTTTTCTTTTGTCTTATACTCTATGGTGATGGTTGCAAATGCTCTAAGAAGATAAACTCCATATTCGTAAAATGACCCTAATTGCAAGTAACACAAACCACTCTATCCATTTTCACAGAAACATCAATACAGGGCAAAAGAAAAAAAAAATCACTGTTTAAAAGTGATTGAACAACTCACAAAAATCTGTCAAAGAAATACAGGATCTTCAATGTCCTTTCAAATTATCCATTAATGGATTAAATTAAACATGACACGCACAAACAATATATAGGATATTCAAACAAATTTATTGTTTACAACAATGACCTAAGTATTTTAATACACCACGTAGTAAGTTGGGACTGATTTTATTGGGTTCAAGAACAAAGGGAGTGGAGCTGGGGTGGACATAGCTCAGTGATAGCAGGAAGTCCCCAGCATGCAGGAAGCCCTGAGTTTGATCCCCCAGCATCAAAAAAGAAAAGATAAAACAAAAGAATGAGGGAGTGGCCACAGATAAAGTTTTACCTTTTTCTATACATTTCGAAGATAAGCGATTGAGAGGGGTAGGTGAGCATGTAGATCCAACAGAGAATGAAGGCACCAAAAAAAAAACAGAAAAAAGAAAGAGAGACAGTTTTTAAGGAATACTTCCTAAAATACTTCCTGACCAGAGTTACTGAAAATCATTCATTTTCCATTTCTCAAACCAAATAAAAGTTGGGTTTATTCACATTTACATTCAAAATGAATTGTCTTTCTGTCCTAATGAGATTTTTTTTGCCTTGAGGGTGGGCCATGGATAAATAGGGAAAGGAGAACCTGCTTTTCGAAATATTTTCAGTTTTTTCATCTTCCTGAAGAACACAGGGGTGCTAACCTTTAGCTGGTAGCTATCTCAAACTTTGTTTGCTGAGAGAAAACATTCGTATAAAATGCAACATGAATAATCTAATCTTTCACCCTGATGTAAACATTAGCTAGATTTCTTGCCTATTACATAAACCATGCATCTATAAAACTGATAAAGACTCAAATCCAGCTGTGTACAGGCTTTAGACACAGCCCCACCCAGAGCCTGACAGCTGCTGTGTATATACAGGTTGTGAATATTGTATTATTTTGTTCAGAAGAAGGGTCAACGCCTAGGGACAAATACTAAGGTATCAAAAGGAAATTCTCTACCACCTTCCCTCAAAGTCCCAGGGAAATAAATGCTTCCTTTTTTTTTTTTCCTTTGGCAGTGCCAGAGTTTGAACTCAGAACCTCACACTTGCTAGACAGGCACTCTACCATGAGAACCACCCTGCCAGCCTGTTTTTGTGTTGGATACTTCCAAGTTAAGAGTCTCCTGAACTATTTGCCCGGGCTGGCTTTGAACCTCAATCCTCCAGATCTCTGCCTCCTGAGTAGCTAGGATTACAGGGTGAGCTACCAGCACCAGACAATAAATGCCTTCTTTACCTGATTCTAGCCCCATGCCTTACAGAAAAAACCCTGAGGTCCTTGGAGTTCCCATAGTTTTATTTCAGTTAACTTTTTTTGCACAGCTAAGATTTTTTTTATTAGCATGTACAAAGTGGCTTCCTTGTAATATACCCATCCACGCATATAATGTACTTCGATCAAATTACCCCTCTATTGCAGTTAAGTAGATTCAGATTTTTCCCCTTCTGCAGAAGACAGTTATAATCAATAACTTTTTTTTTTCTTTTTGTGGTACTGAGGCTTGAACTCAGGGCCTACACTTTGAGCCACTCCACCAGCCCTCTTTTGTGATGGTTTTTTTTGAGATAGGGTCTCGTGAACTGTTTGCCCAGGTTGGCTTCAAACCGCAATTCTCCTGAGTAGCTAGGATTACAGGCATGAGCCACTGGCACCCAGCCTAAAATTAATAAATTTCTTAAAATGTGAGTATGACTGTGGCTGGTTCTACCATCATTCCCAGTATGGAAACAAATGGCTCATCCACAAACACAGAAGGCAAGGCTTGTACATCCAGGATACAAAGGAAACACCCTCTTGATCAGTTCTGTCCAGGGCGTTGGGAGATTCCTATTACTGTGTGTACTAACACACACAGCATGTCCAGATGGAAACAGAAAACACAAACCATCATCTGTGTGTTTTCACTAAGTGACAAACATCTATAAACAAAGAGACCAGTTTTCTCACTTTTCATCTGGATTAAGAATTACGCCTTCATTTTCCAATCACAGACTAGGAATTTTTTTTTTAAGTCCACTAATTTTAACACTTCCCTGTGGATTTCAGACCTTGGCTCTGCTTAGATCAGGCCAATTTTGTTGCAAGATGGTGTTTCTTTCTGTAAACTATTTCCCTAAACACACAGTGCAGATTTCTCAGTCATGCTTTATTGATAAGAGTCAGCTTAAAGAAAGGCAGTCAGACTATTAGAGTGGAAACTACCCGCAGGCCAAGTGCTGGTGGCAGTCCACACCAGGCACAACCCACCCCCTGGCATATCTGAGGCTCCAACTAAGGACCTGGCACAAGGAAGAGACTTAGCAAACATCTACCAAACTGAAACATAACTCTGCCTACCAAATTCCAACCACCACCAGTGCTCGCAAATGGAGTGCTTCAAAAAAAGTAACTGATCTGGGTTGGGGAGGGCAGTCAGCCAGCCCTCCGGAGCTCCTCTTGTCCCTAAGGATGCAGCTTGTGCAACTGCTGCCTGTTTTCAGTTTGGACCCCGAGTGTCCCATGGTCACAACAAAGGCCTGACCTATTTTCCTGAGACTACCTCAGACACCAACCCAATTCAGACTTAGTCAGTTCAGAATGAAGAAATGTCCAGTGACAAATGAGTCACAGCATTTGTGAACCAACACGGGCAAGGATACAGGGCTCTGCTTGGAATCTCCTGATGCCACCACGTAACCCAGGCTGGTCTTGAACTTGACATCCTCCTGCCTCAGCCTCCCAAGTGCTAGGATTACAAGCATACACCACCATGCCTGGCTCAGATAAGGTTTCAATTCTCTGCTTAAAGCCATCTTGATCAGCTGTCATTCTAATTTCTCCATGCTGGTTTCCAAACACATTTAATCCAAACACTCAGGAACAGGCTGGATACTTGGTTAAGAGCCGTGTTTAGGACATAGTTTAGACTCTATTTTCAAAATGACATTGTTTTAAAAAGTAATTCTAAAGATCAATACATATTCATCACTTGCCACAGCGAACACCCTGGGATACGTTTTATTTTTTTAAACACAGTTGTCGTCTGCTGCCTACACTGCAGATAAAGCTAAGTGACCAGGGAGAGAGAATTCACTCATTGTGATGATACACAGAACTATGGATCGTTCTAGTTGTCTTCAAGGTTGAAAGGAATGAGGTCTTCATGAGATCCAACTAGCTATTAATTAGACTTGGGAGAAACAAAATGTTACTTTTCAAGTACTTTAAAAGAACTAAGAGTAGCTACCCAGCTCAGCAGAATTTTCTCTCCATTTTTTTTTTTGTTTCCCCGAACCTTTCTAATTCCTCATTAAAAATGCTTAGATCTGAAAAGAAATGAAGAGAGGAACTGATGAGTAAAGACAGTGGTGGTTACGACAAAAAAAAAAAAAAAACAACTTACTCATCTCCGCTTTTGGAAAGCCACTTTATTTTGTTTAGCTGGGAAAAGGAGAAGTGTATACACAGCGTATTTTTAAGGAACAGAAGTTAAGCCTTTAAGCAGCTATTCCCACCCTTGTAACCACAGTTATGTGGAGTATGAGGAAAATGTGTGTCTGTTTTACATTTTTTTTAAATCTGTTTTTCTTACCTTGCTGACCAACATAGGAAATGCTGATTTCTGGGCTGAAAGAAACTACAGGATTACCTGTAGCAAGTCATCACAATGGGGCCTCATATGACCTAGGTGGTTGTAGGGACTCACAGGTATCTATCCTGATGAGGAAGGGAGGTGCCTTGGGTATTCATGGGAAATGCTGCAAAGGGAGGTCTATATATGGATCTTGACACCCTGGAGGGTCCTAGCCCTATGCATCTCAAATTTCAGTATGCAGAAGAACCACCCCAGCTACTTAGGAGGTTGGGGTAGGAGGATGACAAGTTCAAGGCCAGGCTGGGCAACTTAGTAAGACTCTATCTCAGATACAGAACCTGAGTTGTTCTGCCTGCCTAGCCTTCATTCTCCCTAGAAAACACCTGCAGCACGCCAGAGACCAGCCATGCCACACGAGTCCAGGAGGAGTCAGCACCCAGGTTCCTGTCACAGTTTGTGGGGGGACTGTTGCCTTCCTAACAGGGCTATTCGCCCTGTGGAATACAAGCTTGTGGGGCCATACAGAAGCACCCAGACTTCAGCGAGGTGAGAGGGTGGTTTTCAGAGACAGGGTGAATACTGACAGTTCACAAGCTACAAATCTACCTGTTCTCCTTATTTTAGAAGACGAGTGTGTCCTACAATTAGAACTAAGAAAAAAACTCAAAACCCGTTTTTCTAGGCATAGCTCTACATGAAAAAAAAAAAATGTACACTGCAGAATATTAGAGCATGGCTGACTATCCAGGGAAGGAAGTCAGCCAAACTGTACCCCATACTTCTTACCACGGAATCTCCAAGTAGTTTGGGCTCAAATAACATATTAGTTTTGCTCATTTACTTACCTGGCAGTTTCTAAACCATTAGCACTGCACACACACGCACACGTGTGTGAGCACACACATACATGTGTACACACATGTACGCATATATGCACTTGGAGGAATGTCTCTCAAAGATCAGGGGAACCAAGCAGTTAACTAACTTGGCTGATTGTGTCTAGACACAAGATTTGAACCAACTCTGCCCACCAAGTTCCAAAGCCCACGTTCCTGCCCTATCCCCCAAAGCTACACCATGGTGCTCCACAGAAAGAAAAGAAAAACAAAGCCTGTCGTCCACAATTCTAATTCTTCTACACTCCTCAGCTCCTCTCCTCCCCTCCTTACTGCCTCCCCATCCATTTTGCACAGCTCAGTCCTACAAGGGATGCCTTGGTGTGCCTCATGCTCAAAAGCAGCTAAGCAGTAGGGCAAGAATGCCCTGGCCAATGTCACCCTCCTTTCCACCACGGACAAACAGAAGACAACACACTGCAGGGCTGGTGACACGGTGTGTGGAGTGTTTCTGGATTCATGCACATTTGGCCTGCAAATAACACAGCAGGCTACTCTCAACCTCCACCAAGAAAGAAAAGGGACAAAATACACCAGAAGCCAGACCAAGAGGACCAGCTAGGGAAGGCTGACTCACAGCCTAGGAGATCCAGAACCAGAGGAGAGAGGCTCTATTCTTCCTATTATCCTACAACCCTGCAGGTCCAATTCTGTTCATCAACTTTAAACAAATCCTGGCAAATGGGCACGTAAAAATGGTTCTCTGTGGTCTTAATGACTAGTAGCAGTAGCAAAGATCTAATGACCTCTCTGGCACATTTCAACAGTGAAATACTATACAGCAATTAGAAGGACTGTTAAGTGTACTGGAGATCAACAATGAAACATCTTTAAAAAACGTCCTTGAATGAAAAAAAGCAAGCAATAGAATGATACAGTATTATTTGTATAGAAATTATGTATTTGTATAAATATATGTGAAAATCTATTACAATAATTTCACTTGCCAGAGGCAGGGTGAGGAAAGTAGTCAACAGATCTAAGCTTTAGCTGAAAGGTTCTTTCTTAGAAATTCTCTCAGAGTTTTTAATTAAAGAAAAAAGAAAGAAATGCCAGTGGTGCCTACCCAGGAGTAGATTCTCTCTTCCTCCTGGCAGATCCATCTAATCAGAAAGAGAAGATAAGGCCAGCCTGGGAAAACACTTGCCCCAGAGGCACAGAGAACAGATTTAGACGTTCCAGAAGTCCTGCAGTAGAAACCTTCCATCCGATGCCCTAGGGCTCCAGCCTTGTCCCTTGTCCAACTACTCAAGTCCTCGTCACAGATTCCTGGACTATGGGCTCTTGCTCTAGCCAATAGCTGTCCCCACCCCACTTATACTGCCACCCTGGGTTGAGACACCATCCTTCCATCCATCCACTCTTCCACTCTTCACCAAGCCACTGTCACACACCCAGAGGGCTACAGGCTCCGCAATGGCCCAGGCTATCGTAGCCACACTGTCCATCCAATCAGGTGGCCCAGGCTCCTCACACTGACCCCCACTAAGTCCCCAGCAGTCACTGGAATTCTAGGCATTCAGAATGACCTTGAGTCACCAAGAGCCAAGAGGAGAAAAAGTAGCCTTCAAATCCCAGCCTACTGCTGACCATCTGTGTCACTGGGGACTGGGTGCCTTTCTCTCCCTCCCTCCCTCCCTCTCCCTCCTTTCCTCCCCCCCACTCCCTCTGTCTCTTTCTTTCTCTCTCTCCTCTCTCTCTCTCTCATATCCTCCGTTTTCTGACTTCTAAAGCAGATGTTTCTGAGAAGGAAAGAGCTCAGGAGGCCCCTACCTCTTAGAGTTGTGGTGAGAGCTGAATTAATACACAGTACACGTATCAGTCGTTCAGGAAGTGGCAGGAAGTGGCAGGAGCAGTGTTTCATTATTAAGATGACGTCAGAGCAGGAGCTGGCAACCTTTTCCCTCTAAGTCTTTTAAGCCTCCAGGCTATATAGTACCTTGCCATTGTGATGCTGTGTAAGCAAATGGGTACGGCTGTGTTCCAATAAAACTTTATTTGTGGACCTGAAGTTTGTCCTATGATTTTTCATGTGTTTGTTCTGGTATTTGTAGTACTAGGGTTTGAACTCAGGGCTTCCCACTTGGTAGGCAGGCGTTGTACTATCTGAGCCACATCTCCAACCTAAATTTCACGTCTTTTAAATGGTTTAAGGATTTAAAAAGTACGCTAATGTTGTCAAACCCACAGGCTGTACAAAACAGGCAGTGGGCCAGCTTGGCCCCAGGCGATGGATGTCTGACCCCTGTATTACAGAGAACAGTATAATCTAAATCAAGAACAAGAAATGCCGGCACACCATGCCAGGGAGAGTGTCACTGCTTTTCCTGCAGAGTCTCTAGTCCTGAGCTTAGTGGAAGGAAACAGAATAGCTATGCCTTCATATGCGTGGATATGCATATGAATATGTATATGCATGTATGAATATGCATGTGTTGTATGAATATTAATTCATGCCTCTTAAAATTTGCATTTTGGGAATGTTTTATACATTTAACATCAGCATAGTAGTACATCTATAATTTAGAAAAACACGTATATTAAGGGCCTATGTTCAAAACCCTCCCCCCCAAATCAGAGTATCAGATGAAAAAGAGCTAAGGCAAATCCTGCAACCTCGTTCCAGAAACAGCACCCCTAAATGCAGTAAGGAGCAAATGATAACCAATATCAATGATAATCAATGAGGAAACACCACAAAAACCCAAAGTGAGAAGACTCTCACTTAGGGCTATACTCAGGTACAAGGGCAAGGTCTGAAACACAAAGGTCCAGATTTGAGAAGCCACGAGTGAAAGGATGCAACTCGTCATCATGGGTTCAGATTCTGAACCTGGCAAAGTTAAAAATTAAAATCTGTTTTCCTCCAAAGACCATTAGTGGAATAACTGAGTCAATATGAACAGAGTCTATGGATTAGACGGCCAAATTCCATCCATGTTACAGTTCCAGATGAGAACTGAATACACCTTGCAGTGGTGAAGGGTAAGAAAGCATCGTGTCTACAAACTGCTCTCAAACCACCCAGAAAAAAGTGATTGGGGCAAAGAGGAGACTGCATGTGTGTAGAGAATGGAGAGACAGACAGACAAAGCAAACATGAGAAACACAGTATGGGTGGGAAGGGGATCTGAACAGAAGAGAACACAGGGATGTTTTGTACAATTTTTGCAACCAAGAAAAAATGAGGTTTTTTTCACAATTTCAAAAGCTAAGGACAAAAAATAAATGAGAGCTACAAGTTCCCTGTTAAAGCCTTTTATAGACAGAGCATACTGGCTGCTTTCTGAATTTCTATAGTGCAAAACCGTGTAATATGATATTTACCATCAGTCCTGCAACATCAAGATTGTGTCTGCTGTCACTACAGACCCGTAATTTCTGCCCCAAGATAAAAAGGAATCAAAATTCTTCTCCCAACCTTTCAATAGTGACACGTCAGCACCCCATCGCAGGTAACCACTATGCCTTGGAAACCCCAGGTGGGTCACATGGGTACCTGGGCACAGAAATACCTGGGTGATCAAGAATAAACAGGGTATGAAAACGGTAGCCCATTGAGTCTAACGTTGTTTCACCATGTCCCTATCATGTTAGTCACAGAATCCAAGGGAAAAGAGAAAGTCCCCAAGATAAATGTGACATCCAGGCCAAACAGATGTATCCAGCCCTTCCTGGCCTCCCTGCCTCTCCCATCTCTGTGCTCCCAGCTCAATGACTGCCACCACCATAGGCCTCATCACTGTGGCTGGTGTCTTCCTGAGAAGCCATCCTCTCTACACCATCAACTGAGTGCAGTCAGCACTGCAGGTAAAGCAACTGATCAGAACGACAATCAAGCTTGACTTTCTTCTACCAGTGAATGGTGGCAGTCCAAGGCACCTAGATCCAAAGCCATCCCAACTCCCCCATGCTGAGAAGGCACCAGCTCATGCACTGTCGTATCATCTTCATACACCACAGCCCAATCCCCAAACCCTTGCATGAACACGACCTGCTAATTGGGTCCCCAGTGTCTCCATCATAAATAGATACAACTGGCAGTGTAATTAGCAAGCTTCTGCTGCCAAGACAACCACCTTCTTTTTCTTAACCTCCCTGCTGAAGAACTTGTCCTTTCTGACCTTAAGTTTCAAATCTTGGCTATTTTGAGATGGAAAAGGTCTACCCAATCAGAGGAATGTATCGCCTAATAAAAACAATGAGAGCAGCAATTAATTCAAAATTCAGATTAGTACAACATGGCCAAGATTAAACAAATGAAAAAGAGCAAAACTGAGCAAAAAGCAAATGGTATCAACGATATCCTTTGTCTCAAAGGTCCACTGGCTTCACCAGAACTACACGTGAGGACGCCACACCACAATCAGTGCCTTAAATTCCATTATCCTTCTGTGGTTATCAACTTAATGCTTCCATGAGGCAAGGCAGGAGGACCTGCTACCGGTTAGGCCCCCGACCAATACGTCAGGTGTGGGATAAAAGATTCTTTGTCCAAGAATCTTCTGCTACTGACCAAAGGAGAACTTGACTCTTCGTCTTTTCATCTCCTAAGAAATAAGCTCCATGCTAACAAGAAGATGCTTTAATATTTGTAACATAATGCTAATACTGTCTTTAAAATGTGCCACTAACCCACCCCAAAGGAAGGTTACAGAGCAAACGGTTAATTCATGAATTACGACTAGACTGTGACATTATAGATGGTTTCTATTTTCCTCCATGGACCCATATGGACTCCTCTACTTTCTGTCCTGTAATGAACACTTGTTGCACTTCGTCATCAGTGAAACATAAAAAACAAGGAGATTAAAATAACCTTCAAATGTAGAGCCAAATTCAAACTCCAACATGCAGAGCCAAGACCTGCAGAGCCTCTTGGAACCTGCAGAGCTGATTCTGATCATCAGCAAGATCCCTTGTAGCCAGCCACTTGTACTCGGGAGGCTGAGATCAGGAAGATGGCTGTTCGAGGGTAGCCCTAGCAAATAGGTCATGGGACCCCCATCTCCAAAATAACCATAGCAAAATGGACTGGAGGCATGGCTCAGCGGTAGAGCGCCTGCTTTGCAAGCACGAAGCCCTGAGTTCAAGCCCCAATCCCATTAGAAAAAAAAAAAAACTCCCTTGCAAGAGATTGCTAAGGATAAACATAATCCAAATCCCACATGTTAAAATAAGGCCTTAAACCAAAGCAGGGCTTACACTGAAAAATTAATGTGTTTTGAGCATCAGCCAGAAAGAATTAAAAAAAAAACAAAAACCCAAACACCAAAACTGAACTCCACTTGAAAATACAGGGCTCGGCTGGAAGCACTTGTCTTCGCTGTTAAACACAAATGAAATTGCTTCTCATTGATTTTAATTTAGGTTGGAACACTTGCTGTCCAATAAAGCCAGAAAGGAAAGTGGGAGGGTAGGGAGACAAGACAGGATAAGAAAGACGGACTCTGGCGGCCATCAGGACACTCTGCTGACCTCCAGTCTAAGCAGCAGTTAAAACATGACAGGCCTCCTGCCATTATGGACTCTTTTTATTATTTTTTCAAACTAAGGCTCTAAGTGTTGTTCAATTAAGTTTTACTCCTTTCCTTACGTATCCTTACTATTCTAATTTACAAATAAAATCAAGAGAAACCGTTAAGGCTAAGTGTTATCAGCATGCCTCCTCGAGAGGCTGTCTGTCCCTACCCAATCAACAGCCAGACAGTCCAGCTTCACAAAGGCCAAGGATCAGAGCCACTCAGAGGATTCAGTGAAGAGGAAGTGAGAGAGATAATGGTGTCCCTGTGTCACCTGGCTCAAGCAATCAAGCCCAGGGAGGAAAGGTGAAAAGAGCCTAGCCTGGGCTTTGTGCTACCCTCAGTCAGGAAAAAATAGAGCCCTGTGATCAGCAGAGGGTCCTAGGAAGGAAGGATGGCTACCCAAAGCCCAGCAAAGAAGTGCTAGCAAAAAAACTGATAAAGGGTGCAGGACTGGCAAAAGTTACCACAGTAAGTAAGGCATGGCGGTATACCCTTGTAATCCCAGCACTTGGGAAGCAGAAGCGTAAGGATTTCAAGTTCAAAGCTAGCCTGAGCTATATACACAGCAAGACCCTGTCTCAAAATAAAAGAAGAACAGTGATAGAGTACAGTAACAAAATCAACAGGTCACATGCTTGCTAGAGACCAGTGATTACTTACATTCCCCCAGCTTTTTGCATTAGTTATTTTTCAAACGGGGTCTGGAGATTTTTGCCCGATGATCCTCCTATGTAGCTGAGATGACAGGCATTTGCCATCACACCCAGCTTAATTGTTGAGATAGGACTTAACTATACCTTCCAAGTAGCTGGGATTACAGGCATGAGTCAAGTGTCCAGCCCTGTTAGTTCTTACATCAAGTCTTAGACAGGAACCATTATCCTATCTCATAAGTGAACAAAATGGAGCCTAAGGACGCAAACCCAGTCCATGATAAACAAGAAGGCACTACAGTCTCAGTTTGAAGATGACCGTGTGAAAATCACTTTCTCTGGGCTATTTTATTCTCCACGGACAACAGAATCACATGTGACTACCTCAGCCTGGCAGTCACCACTGGCTCCCAAGCCTCTCCTGCCTCTGTGACCCCCACCTGCGAGGGGACAGACACAAATGACTTTATTACAGAGGCGGCAGCTAAGGCATGAGATGAGGCAAATATGGGTTCTCAAATCTCAGAACTGCCTGACTTTGTCCTAGAATAAGTCGCTAACTTAGTGGTCAGCGGCCTGAGCAGGCTCAACACTGCCTCTGCTCACCAGCTCCCTACTTCCATGCTTACATGAAACACTAGGCAGGGGGCTGGCAGAGTGGCTCAAGTGATAAGAAAGCCTGCCTAACAAGCATGAGGCCCTGAGTTCAAATCCCAGTACCACCCAAACAAAAGAACCCACTAGGCAGGCTTTCAGGGAGGCAGCCCACCTCGTTTCCCAGGTGTTGCTGGGATGGACACTTAGTTTTCAGTATTTTGTCATCTTCAGCATTACACAGTTACACCAATGTTTTAGGGATCTTTACTTCACTCCTCAAATTCACATACATTTTTATAACACCAAGCAAAGTGTAAACTCATGGAGTTTCAGATAGCTGACTTGAATGCATTACTTTCCCTGAGATAATAATACACAGGAGGCTCCCCACACAATGTCCCAGTGGGAGCCCAGGCGTTCATTTCTGTATCTAGAGCCTGGAAACAGAAAGTCCCAAAGCGAACAGCTTCACCAAAGAGTGAATGTGCTCATCTTTCCTTCCCAGCATCTTAACACAGAATCCTGGCATAAACTGGGTTCCAACTGTGGTACTTTCCAGCTGAGCTGGTACCCTAGGATAAACTGTTCAAACGCACACTTGGTTACTACTTTTATAATTTTTATCATTTATACACAGGATAAACATCCCTAATCCAAAAATCCAAACTCCGAAAAGCTTCAAAATCTGAAACCCAAGTGGGAAGTTCCATGCTTGACCTCATGTGAGTCAGAATATACAGGTGCACTGAAAGTACTGGATAAAATTAGCATCAGGCTTTCTGCATGCAACAGTAATGACTTTCATGTTTACAATTGGGTCTCACTGCCATGATAACTCAATTAAGTTTAAGCAAATATTGTAAACTCTGAAAAAATCCAAAATCTGAAACACTGCTGGTCCTAAGAGTCTCAGATAAGTAAGGGATTCTCAACCTGTATTAGTGACACATGAACTGTATTATGAAATCCAGCATTTCCATGCAAACTAAAAATAAGGAGTAGGGCATGGTGACACATACCTGTAATCCCAATACTTGGGAGGCTAAGGCAGGAGAATCATAACTTCAAGATTAGCCTGAGCTACACTGGGAGACCATCACTGACCAATTAACTAATTAATTAATAAGTGAAGGTCTGGCAAGTGCAGTGGGTTCTCTCACTTCTTGCCCCTTTTGGCCTCTGTGATTGCCCTGCCAGTCTTGTGTGTATTCCCCATCAAGTCCACAGAGGACAAAAGCTCCATGGCAGTGGGCAGCCTTCACTCAGAAAGGACTCAAATGCAGAGTTCGAGAACCACGAGGGGGTGACAGGTGGGGAAGGCTGCCACAAAATCTTTCCACTAAAAGGAGTGCTTGTGTGTGCAGAAAAAGACTTTGACCTTCCTCTTTACCCCCGAGCTTTCACACTTGTAGTCTGATTAACTAGCGTCTGCAACTAATTAACAGGTGTGGCAAGAAAGAAAGAAAAAACCAAACCTGGCAACGTTCTCTCCAGGAATTGATGACTAGAGTTACACTGAGTCCTCAAGGCTGGAACCAACTGAATCACAGCTAGATGGGATGCATTACTCAGCCAGGAGCCACCTACCCAGGCTTTAGATGACCCTCTGCCAACCCAAGACGAAAATTCCTCCCTACCTACACAGATGCTTCCTTGACTACACACACAGGCCAGGCCCAAAAGCCTTTGAAAAGTCAGAGGGCAGAAAGCAAGGTTTGGCTATGCCCTGGGACTAAGGTAACAAAGAAGGAAACACAAGTATTTTCTCTCCATCAAAACAAGTAACTACAGGACTGGAGGTGTGGCTCAAGCAGCAGAGCGCCTGCTTTGCGAGTTCAAAGTCCTGAGTTCCAACTCCAGTCCCTTGCCAATGGCTCACGCCTGTAATCCAAGCTACTCAGGAGGATTGCAGTTTGAAGCCAGCCCAGGAGTGGAGAGAGAGAGAGAGAGAGAGAGAGAGAGAGAGAGAGAGAGAGAGAGAGAGAGAGATGTAACTACAGAAACCTCCAAAAACCAATAGGACCCTCACAGCACCTTCCCAATGTGCCATTAGGAGGAAGAGGACGATAATTGTATCTGTTACCCAAGGACGCTTAAAAAGAGGCAGAAGAAGGTGATCTTGAAGTCCTTTTATTTTATTCTTGGCCACAGGAATAAAACACACCAGTTTTTCCTTGTTTACTAGCACGTGTCATTTGCTCAGTTTAACATACACTCCAGCATTTCGTTAACCCTAAACTGGAATGCGTACAAAGACGACCATCTCCCATGGATCCCTATGGTGGTCAAGTGCACAGTACTAAAACACGTGTTCAATTTGTCCTTTCCCATTTTCAGAACTCAAACTCGGCTGGCACCTTCAAGTCCTCAGAGCTCACTACAGTGAGTGCAGTTCACAGAGGCACAGCGATGTCACAGAAAAGGTGCTAGCTATGGAGTCAGGAGCCTGCTTCCAGCACTTTCAAAGGTATCTCACCATGGGCAAGGTCCCTAACTTGGCAACACTTCTATGTGCACACTTGGGATGTGCAAGGATGAATCAGAAAGAAGGTTACATCCAGCCCCGAACGCAAGGCTGTTTTATTTTACCAGCTCGTCTCACAGTAAGTGTTCACAGCAGGTGCTCAGTATGTACAGCGGTTTTGAAGGTACTGGGATTTGAACTCAGGGCTTCACGTTGCTAGGGAAGTGCTCTACTGCTTGAGCCACTCTGCCAGCCCTTGCACAGTGGTTTGTGTCAGTCACATTATAAGCATTATAAGCACCCACAGGGAAAGAGGAACCCTTATCCGCTGCTGGTGGAAATGTAAATTAGTGCAGCCACTATGGAAAGCAGTGTGGAGGCTCCTCAAAAAAAACTAAAAATAGAACTGCCATAGGATCCAGCTATACCACTCCTGGGCATATAGCTGAATGAATGTGTGTCAGGACACAACAGAGCCATTTGCACACCATGCTTACTGCAGCACTACTCACAACAGTCAAGGTTTGGAAACAGCCCAGATGCCCACAACAGATGAATGGACTAAAAAGATGTGGTACATACACAATGGAATATCATTCAGCCATAAAGAATAAAATCATGTTGTTTGCAGGTAAATGGATGGAAATGGAGATCATCACGTTAAGTGAAGCAAGCCAAAAATCAGAAAGACAAAGGTCTCATGTTTTTCCTCTCTGGGGAAGATAAGACTCCAAAGGTAAAGGTATAGATAGATACATATATGATCTTATACATAAATATGCATATATATATATACATATATATATATATATATATATATACACACACACACACAAATACGTATATACATATATACAGGGAGAGAGAACATGACTGTAACAGTGGGTCTCTGAACGGACTACTGGAAGGCAAGAAAGGAAAAGAGAAAGAATGTAATATGGAAACAATGAATCTGTGTATGAAAACAGTGCAATGTCACGCACAGAAAGCAGCAGGGCGATAAAGAAAGAATAACTAATGGGGGGGTAATCTGATTAAAGCGCTATGGATACATGTCTGAAATACCAAGGCAAAACCCCCATGAACAATCAATACACACTTAAAAACCAAAGGTGAGGAAGGTAAAACAGGTCCTGTCCAAGAGAGGGCGGGAGTGGTAGGGGGAGGGCAAATGGAAAGGGAAAAGGAAGGCGAATATGGTGGATGTACTTTGTGTATGTGTATGAAAATACAGCAATGAAACCTGTTGAAATTATTCTAACGGGGGAGGAGGGATGAGGGAGAATGATGGAAGGAGTCAATCTAATTAAGATATACTGTAGCACATGTGCAAATGTCACAAGGAAACCCCCACAACAAATATATGCTAATAAAAATGTTAAAAAAAAAAAAAAAAGCCCATAGGAGTAAGAATTTTAGAACATCCTCCCCCCAACCCACCCAAAGACTGGCTGAGAGGGGGCTGGTTCTTAGAGCTCCAGGTGAAGGGATAGACGGGGCACAGCTGTCACCAGAGCAGGTGACAGGATCTCTAAAAGGGGTTTGCTCTGAGTGGACAGCCAGCCTAGGGAACTAGTCTCCTTTAACAATCACTCTGAACTCTGGCCTCACAGCATGGGGAGAAAGTCCTTGGAGAGCCCCTCCCCTTCCCTATCCCCAGGGAGGTGACACAGCTGCTCTGGAAAGCTCTCCCCTGGGTTTCCAAGGCAGGCTTTCCCCACCCCCTCCCACCCCTTCCCTGGAAGACTTCAGCATTCTTGTTTGTCCCTCCTAAACCAAGGTACCAGAGAAGCCCCACCATTCTTAACCCCTGCCCTGACAAACACCTGACAGAACAGGTGTCTGCCCTGACAAACTCCTCATTAGGGAGCAGAACCAGTGGGAACCTGAAAAAGTTAGAGTTGGAATCATATAAAGACAATCACACAGCAAAAAAAGATAAACAAACAGATAGATAAAAATAAACATGGTTGGGGTTTGCACAGGGGTCCCCCTGCTGCCCACCCCAGCCTCCACTAACCTTGCCCACGGTCCTGGCCTGGGAACACGCACTGATGCTAGGGTCACTTCCGCACAATCCTAACAGAGTTTCTGGTAAGAGGATGTCGTCGCCTCTTAGACTCTCCCCATTTTCTCTTCCAAGTGCAGCCAGCCCTCCGTATCACTGCTTCCTTTCCCACGGGTTCCACAGTGATGAATCAAAAATATTCAACAACAATTCTGCATCTGTAATCATCATGTACCCACTTTTTCTCTAGTCACTATTCTCTAAGAAATACAGTGAACAACTATTTACATTTTGCTCTATAAGTAACCTAGAGATGATTTAAAGTAAACAGAAGGGTCACAAGAGTTATTTTAAATATCTAAGGGACTTGATCAGCTGTGGATTTTGATGTCCTTGGGAGGTCCAGGAATCAGTCTCTCACACAGTACCAAGGGAGGAAAGTAACTGACCCTTTACTCCACTTACAGAAGCACTCATTTTCACATTGTGTTGGACAAAGGAGCCAGACACCCTAAGAAGATCTTCGGACTATTTCCACTCCATACAGATGCAGGAAACACTCCCCAAAATCCAACCGACCAAGTAAGTCCACAGCTGTATGACTGCCTGGGTGTGCAGAGCGTGGACCCTACACAGGCTTGGCTGTTCATTCATAATGAGAATCTGAGCTTCAGTAAAACGAAATTCCCAGGAAAGCCAACGCAGGGGTCCAGGATGCTGCGTGAGAAAAGATGGATAAAGTCCGCAACACAGGCACAAGGGAATGCATGCCAGGATGCATTAGCACTTCTGTCAAGGATTTTCCCAGGGCCTCCTGCAATCTTGGAAGACCCACCAAGGTTGAAACCACTGAGCGAGAACCCAGTTAGAATGCTCACAGTATCCTCTGCGGTCTGCACGCGACCCTCCACAAGACCCATGTCAACAAGAACCAGAGAGGGAGCAATCAATGCCAGGAAGTTGGCTGCATGCTCACTCATGAGCCAGGAAAACAACAGTGGCTATTATTTTTCAAGTGCTTCCTCTGTGCCAGAGGCCTTATGTGGCTTACCTCATTTATTCCTCAAACAACTTTATGAGTAGGAACCATCACTCCATTTCACAGTGGGGCAAACAAGCACACAGAGTCACCACTGTGTCACCCAGACTCCAATACTTTCTACTGACAGTGCTTTCCAGAAAGCAACCCTCTCTTGGCCCCAGGTTCTGAAAGGCCAGGGAAAGGAGCAGAGGAAATCGGTGTCACACAGGGGACTGCAGCAGTGATCCGATCACCTGGAAGTTGAGATAAGACTGGAAAGAGCACTCCAGACAAGTGCCATCTGGTAGACACGCAATGCAGGATTCGTGCCGTGTACATGTACGGTACCTGTGATGTACACCAGACACATATATAATTTTAAGTTTTATGAGTTATATGAAACAGAAAAGAAATGGGTGATATTAGCTTTAGTAGTATTTTCTAGTCAATATATCTAAAATATTACCATGTTAACAGGCAATCAATATAAAACTGTAATGTGATATTTTACATGCATTTTGTAGATGTCTTTGAAATCGGTGTGTATTTACATTTAAAGCAGAAAAGCCACATTTCGAGTGTCAGGAGGCTAGTGGCTACCACACCACAGCAGCCCTATACACATTTCATAGTAAATAAGCCAAGGCTTGTCATCAGAAGGGACCTTTAGGGAGAAAAATTCATACCCAGGAAACAAATACAGGAGTATCTGATGTCACACCAAAACTATATCGATGTCAGCTTCACAAAAGAATTCCTCTCCAATTTCCTTACAAAAATAACACTCATGAGATGACCAGGACAAGCTACCCTAGAAGTAACAATGGATTTATTCACAGTCAACACAAGATGCTTTACTAGGTATAAACATCAGAGGAAAGAGATCCATTAAGTCAGTCAGTTTTTTAAAACTGCTGTCACCAAGCCCATACTTAACAGTTACTTAATAGGTACGAAATCAGAAAGGTGGCACTTTGGAATACAAACAGTCCTGCAAGCCATCACCAGATGCAGAACCTCTGGGCTTTGAAGAAAGGGAAAACAAGCAAGTAATTTTAGATCCCTGAGCCTCCACTAGTGGAGGCCACTAATTAGAATATGATGTAACCACCATCAAGAGATGGCATTGTTTTCCCTGAATAAACAAATATGAGACAAAGTCAATGGTGTGGACCAGGAAACCTTAAAAATGGCCCATGCAGCAGCACCCCTATCTGCAAAGATAAGCTTCCTTGCTATGCTGTTTTCAAACGCTGGCTAATGCATCTTAGTACAGCAGAGAGACAGCAAGTCCCCTCCCACGTGAAGGCTCGCAAAGGGGTCTAAGACCTCAGGCAGGTGTTTGCAGCAAAGAGCTCTGTGGTTGATGAGCAATGTCTGCCTCAACCATGAGTGAGGACCCTCAGCTCAAATGCCAGTAGCCTCTAACCCTTCTATACAAAAGCTGCCAACTCACACGGGGGCAGGCAGCAGAGTGCTGCTGACTTTCACTGAACGTCCACACACACCCAGGAGACACCATGGGCCCCACATTAACACAGGTGTGCAGTCAGGCGTGCACCTCGTATGCACACTGATAAATTCAGGAATGAAAATGTCAACAGCATTGGGAAAGAAAGCCCATTCCTATAAACCTATCCCTGCAAGTGAGGAAGTGTGTGGAGTAAATGAAACCTAGTCACTGCTGTAGCTTGGTTCTGAAAGGTTCAGATGTGAAAGGCTTCAGTTCCCAGTCTGTGATGCTTGTGGGAGGTGGGGAAACCTTTACAAGGCAGGTCCTAATGGAAGGAAGTTATATCACTAGGAATGTGTCCTTGAAGGAGATATTCAGACCCTGACCCCTTCTCTCTCTCTCTCTCTCTCCCATGATGCCCTGGCCACAGGTTCAAAGAAACAAGACCTAACATCCATAAGCCAAAATAAATCTTTCCTCCTCATAAGCTGAGTATCTCAAATATTTTTGTCACAGCAACAGAGATCTGACTTAACAATAGCCATCTCTCTCTGCTAAATCTGTCAATAACAAATTCATCCACCACCTGCTCTGCTAGCAGGGCCAGAAGTGTGACAATATCTGGAGAGCCAGTTCAAATTCTGGTTCTGCCACTTCATCAGCTGTGGGGGTCTTTGCTCGCCCCACCCCCGCTTCCCAGGGTTGCATAGCACTGACAGTCTATTTACTCAAGCATTTGTCTCCCAAGTCTTAAGCAATCACTATTAAAAACAGGTGCCACTGACAGCACTGTGTGTGCTCAGTACTTTCCTGGTGTTTGCAGCAGTCTTCACATGGACTCCAGCAGGCTGGTGAAAGTCATCATCCCCACTTTACAGATGAAAAAACTAATACAGGTAAACAACTGGCCAAAGTCAACAAAGGACAGAGCTGATAGCCACTCCAGCACTGCAGTACTGCAAATGCAATACTATGCATTTGCACTTGTCCTCTTTGGACAAAACTCCCCATCTTAACGTTTCATTCCTTCAATATCTTGCTTAAAGGTTCTCGGCATATGAGAGTTTTTCCCACACTCCTTTATTTATTCATGTGGTAAGAGTCCTACCGTATTCCTTCAATTGTCCAGAAGTCAGTTTTTCATTCCACTATGCATCATGAGCAAAGGCAGTAATTTCAAGACCAGCCACTCCCTCATAGCAGTTAAGACACTTCAGTAACAACGGCAAAGCTTTTCTTCCGGAAAACATAACCTACAACATGTTCAGAAAGAACTGTAATGCCAGGACTATCCCACCTTGTCTTACTGGAAATTATTTCAGCATCTTCTTCCCAAATAGGTCAACTGAGAAAATGAGGGACTGATGTCTACGAGTTTTAGAAGAGAAAACAACTGGCTGAATAAAATTAGGGCAGGCACAGACTAGCAAAGTGTTCTAGAAAATTTAAGCCTCTCCCTAAGTCTTCTAAGTCAAAAGCTGCCATGCTACTTAATCAAGTTCAGGCTTTATTTGTTGGTGAGAAAAACAGATATGTGATTTCAATCATTTATTAAAAATCTGCTTACAAAAGTGAATGGGTGGGGATAGTGTATGGAAAGAAATTAAGTGGCAAGGTACCCGTTAGTGTGACAGCTGCGCGATTAAGTCTCCTCAGATACTACTGTGTTCATTACTGGCCTAGCCCTGCACCACCCCACATCACCCCATCTTGAGTAGTTCACTAGCAAGGAAAGGACCAAGGAAGACAATGCTTCAATCAGAGCTTTTTCAAATCACTTTTCTTTTTAATTGACCGAGGTGACAGTTCTTTAGATACCTATAGCAGTCAACAAATTTCCGTGAAATAGTCAACTGGTCACAATGGGCCAGGTTGACAGGAATGAAGTCAAGTCAGCAGCCAGCGGTGCACATGCTCTCAGTCTATGCACGAATCTACAAGCACTTACATCTGACCAGGCCAGGCACTAGAAAACCCCAAGCAAGCATTGAAAAAAGACCAGTCCCTCAGGTAGACCTCACCTATCCAGAGAAAGTAAACCCTCGGGGATCAGCTGAGTCTTGTAAATAACCACTGCGGGCCAGGTGCACACTGGTTCCCAAGGGGAACTATTTAATTCTAGTTCACCGTGGTTGTCAAGCAAGGACACTTTTTACCAAGTAACCCAGCCTCTCACAGAAGCCACCAAGTGGGCAGGAACGTCCATCTGTTTTGGTCACTATTATCTATCTCCCAGTGCCTGGGCACAGTGAGAGGCTCAGAAAACACTCGATGAACCCCCCCACCTCCTTGGTATTACTGGGGATTGAACTCATGGCCTCAAGCACTCTACCATTTGAGCCAGGTCCCCAGTCCTATTGTTTTTCAGATAGGCTCTCTGGCTAATTTGCCCAGGCTGGTGGCCTTAAACTGCAATCCTCTCCACCTTCCAAGTAACTGGGATTACAGATGTGCACCACCACACCGGCCCTCCCTTCCCACCTTTTTGTTTTTTGAGTCAAGGTTTCACTATGTAGCCCGGCTAGCCTTGAACTTAAGACACTGGATCCTGGGATTACAGGCCATGTGCCAGCATGCCTGGCTCCCCAGTTTTTAATTCAACTTTTTCTTTTAAACAGTCTGACCAAACAGGGCATCTTTTGGCCAAATGCCCCTTACAGAACTCCAGATAATCTGATGGCCTGTTCTTTCTTCATTTCTCTTTTCTAAAGTAAGACACAGACCCAGAACAAGCCTTGTGTTGCTGTTTTGGACAGGCTTCTGTCCTCAGCAGCCCAAATTTAAGTCACACTTGCTAGCTTTAAAAGCCATTCAGAACTTTGTTGGCATAAGTAAACCTCTGTTATTACTTGGACTTCAGGAGAAATAAGGCTGAATGTTCATTTAAAAAAAGAAAAAATAGGGCTGGAGATTTGGCTCAAGTGGGAGAGCCTATGCCTGGCAAGCACAAGGCCCTGAGTTCAAACCCCAGTACCACAAAAACAAACAAGCAAAAATAAGTAAATAATGCAGGCAGAGGATGTGGCTCAAATGGCAAAGTGCCATCCTAGCCAAAAAAAGCATTTTTAATTGCAAAAAAAAAGAGCCAGGCATGATGTCAGCTCACACCTGTGATCCCAGCAGGAGGCAGGAAGACCTCCAGTTAGAGGCCAGCCAGGGCTACACAGTGAGTCCCTGTCTCCAAAAAGAAGCCAAGGACAGTAACACTCAGGATTCTTTCTTTTTTGCTTATGACCCTGTTTAATTAATAAGGTATTACTATGCTTACTATAATGGTGAAGAAACATCAAGCAGTGGTCAAACTCCAGGCGGGAGTGAGAAGCAGCAGCAGGATTTGAACCCATCTCTGCCCATTTCCATCCTAATATCTGCCATTCTGGGCAGTCAGCGTGCCCCTTGTGCAACATCACCAGCCGACCCTTCTGTGGTTTGGAAAACGCTTCTCCGTCTGCATCAGTTCAGTCTTCCCGGGAAGTCACTGACCTGTAGCTCCTGCCTATTCTCAAGGACCCCCCAGCTGTCTTCCCCCAAAGGGAAGTCTAGTCGCAGGCGTGGGTCACGTGCACCGCACTGCAGAAACCCAAGCACCATCAGACCGAAGACGGTGCAAAAGCAGAAATTATGTCATTCCTGTTCACCATGCTCACCAGCCTGCCCCATAGGTACTCCAAAAATACCTGCGCAATGAGATTCTGAAACGAAAAGAACAAGAGTAACATAAAGCTTACAGGCATCCATGGTCTGAGATCTGCCCACCACCTTGCAAATCTTCTCAAAGATTCTGTAGAGCAGTTAGCAAGCTAACTGAAGGTTTCTTAACTCTGTGGGAGGCAAACTGGAAATAAAAGTTAGCGGGAGTGTCCCCCACAATCACACCATGTACTGCCCAGAGGAGACCAAGTAACCCCTAAAATTGCAGAAGAATTTTACAGCCTGGCGCCCGTGGCTCACACCTGTAATCCTAGCTACTCAGGTGGCAGAGATCAAGAGGATCAACAGTGGAGGTGGAGCGGCTCAAGTGATGAAGCACCTGCCTGGCAAGCGTGAGGCCCAGTTAGTTAAAGAGGGGAGGAATAACCCCATAGAAATCAAGGGTCTTGCCAAAGATCCCCCAAATGGTGAGGCAGCTCCCAAAGCTAGTTCTAAACTCCTGAGGAAAAATCTAGAACCCAAACCATCTCTTGCTAAGTACAACCAACTCCCTCCAGCCTTTTCCTGAAGTCCTGCATGATTTCCAACCTACAGCCCACACTCAAGATGATGTAAGGTGTAATAAAAATACCACGTGATTATAAAATGACTATAGTCAGCGCTCCAAACAAGTTCTCAAATTACCAACCAAATCAATGTAGATTATTTTGAAGAGAAGTGGAAGCAAAAAGCTCACCACCAACAAATCCAGACTCTCTGCACAGTTATTACAGCTTCTTTAAAAGCTAAAGTAATTTGCTGAAAGGTCTTCTGTAAATGTGACCAAATCAAATCCTATGCTAATTGCATTGCTTCCTTATTTAGTTATAGGAGATACAGGAAGTCACCTTTATTCCACCCAGGGTTTATGGTACTTGCTTCTTCAGGAACAGTAATAGGGGAAGACAAGTAAAGCTGGGTCTGTCTTTTCATTGGCTCTTTGGTGCAATTAGGAAAACCAGCTTTCAAACTATCTAGGAACAATAATTAGTTTGAAAAACTGAGAAGTGATTAAGGAAACCTATTACAGCCACCTCCATGTACCACCCAGGTGACCTTAGAAGAGTGACCACCTCATCAGTTTTAGTTTCCTGACTCTGAAGTAGAGATCATAATGGTTTCCACTTCCAAAGAGGATTAGGGTATATAAAACACATAGGCACAGTGCCTATGTCATGACAAGTGCTTGGGGAGTGTGGGGTATTATAACCATTGTGCCCATTTTAGAGATTAAAAAGTTGAGGCCCATTTGCCCAAGGAAACTGTAACAATGGACCAAGAATTTCAGTCTATCTCCTGGGGCCCTAGTTTCTGAGTGAGAGGGTTATGTAGACCTAGAACTGCCAGACTCCCAGCACCACCCAATCCCACTTCTGAAAGATGTTGGATAACTTGCCCGAGGCATCTCAGCTACCCAGGGATGGTGCAAAGATCTTGGTGGACTCTCAGTGTCCACACTCACATAATAAACACTTCAGGGGAAGTGGTGGCTCATGCCTGG
The DNA here is from genome assembly GCF_047511655.1 of Castor canadensis. Lineage (NCBI taxonomy): Eukaryota > Metazoa > Chordata > Mammalia > Rodentia > Castoridae > Castor > Castor canadensis. Next base: position 119,771,973 of record NC_133395.1, on the reverse strand, counting down.
AACCCTAGCTACTCAGAGATCAGGAGGATCACGGTTGGAAGCCAGCCCCAGGCAAGTAGCTAGTGAGACACTATGGGGGAAAAAAAAACATCACAAATCAGGCTGGGAGGAGGTCAGAGTGCCTTCCTAGCAAGCGAGGCCCTGAGCTCAAACCCCAGTGCCGTCAAATAAATAAATAAAAATGGATAGTACTCATTTATAAATCACCACTGCTTGTCAAGAAATCTTGACAGTTCTGAGCAAGTTTCCAAAAGTCAATCTTGAAGTCAACGGTTTTTCCTCCCTGATCTCGACTATGCTTTTCAGCTTGGCAAACTGCTGATGGCAGTGGCCCCATCCAAATGACTCCAAATCAATGCACTGTCTGCTTTCAGCTCACTGCAGAATTCCCACAGCAGCCCTGGGAACGCAGGAAGCACTTTGATTCCTACACTAACTGATGTGAATTCCTCAAAAGTGTGCCTGCTGCACCTTAAGGCAGCCTGCGTCCCTCTGCTCCTGACAAAGACAGAATCACAGACCCAAAAATAAGAGCTCTGTCCCATTTTCTTCTGTGCAAGCGTTACACAGTCTACGAACTGTGCTTTCCTCCCTTCTTTTTTAGTAGCCAGCTAGATCGTAGGAGCCAACTGTGTCACTTTGCTACTCCCCCAAAATAGCTAAACTGAGTCACTGACCACCTTCCTGGTTGCAGGAAGCTGAGCCTGGGTGCTTAGCATTGCACACTCTGCAGCCCCAGATCTGTGGAAACACGGAGACGTGAGTAGGTTGGAGGGTCACACCGGTGCAAGATTAAACAAAGCACCTAAATGCTACTGCCCGCTTCCCGTTGGTGGCACCACATTAAAACCCTAAAATGACAGGGGCTGGAATGTAGCTCAGTGGTAGAGTGCTTGCTTCTAATGAGCAAGGGCCTGGGTTCGATCCCAGAACCAAAAAGAAAAGACAAAAATGACAGAAGGAGAGCAGAACCGTCTCAGCAGTTACTACCACAAAGTCCACAAAGCCTGAGGGTGCAGGACCCAATGACTCTTTCCAGCCAGTGAGGCTGGAGGAAGGATTTGGTGTGGAGCAAGTATACATTCCCATTCCAGCCTCATAAAGACCTGAGAAGTCCCCGATGCAATCACTATCTCATTTCACAAAAAGGGAAATAACACAACGAGGCACAGAGAGGTTAATTAACTTGTCTAAGGTAGCACAGCTAAAGAGAGCAGAGGCAGGGTTCCTCTCAGCGGCCAAATTCTCCTGCTCTTGTACAGCTCTCAACAGCAAGGTGGTCTAGAAAAAAATAAAATTAAATGATAAGCATTAACAAGTTCCAGTCTCCTAAAACATTTCTCCTTGCTATGGACTGATAACAGAGCATACAGATCTGGATGAACTGGCTGGCAGATGTTAACGCTCTCAATGTGAGTTGAACTGCATCCTCCTGGACCTTTAGGGAGCTTTCAAAAGAGAAAACCAGGCACTCAGAGCACCTGATCAGCTCTCGTTCCTCCTCCCAGCCCCAAAAGCACTTTTTAATTTTTTTAGTATGAACCATATTAAATGCAGCTGTAATAAAACCTTGAGGCTGGGTGCCGGTGGCTCCCACCTGTAATTCTAGCTACTCAGGAGGCAGAGATCAGGAGGATCACGGTTCAAAGCCAACTCAGGCAAATAGTTCTGGCGACCCCCCCCCAATCTCAAAAATGACCAACACAAAAAAGGGCGGGTGGAGTGGCTCCAGAGTGCCTGCCTAGCAAAGCCTGTGAGACCCTGAGTTCAAACCCCAGTATGGCCAAAAAGAAAGACAAAAATCTTAAGCCTTCATAGACCAGGCAAGCCTGTTAACAATGACTATACTTTTATGTCAAAACACCAAAAATGGCTCAGTGGTAGGGTGCCTGTCTAATGGCCCCAAGTTCAAACCTCAGTACTACCAAAAAAAAAAAAAAAAGACAAAAAAGACAAACACTTTACTACAAATGATACCAAGGGAAACAACCCCTCCAGTTACAGGTGTCCCTAAGGAGAGGAAATCCCCTGGGAACCGTCTAGTACCGAAAGCAACCTTGCACAACCATGACCTAAACAGCTACCAATGTCCTGCACACCAGGAATGTTACACATTCCCATCTGCACAGATTTTTCCCAAAGTGAAACTCAGCTCACATGGCTACAAGATTTTTGTCTTTTAGCCAGGAGCTGCTACCGCACGCCTGGAATCCTAGTTACTTGGGAGGCTGAGGTGGAGAAGGTTCGTGGTTTGAGGCTGGCCCAGGCAACTAGTTCCCAAGATCCCATCTCCAAAATAACCAGAACAAAATGGACTGGAGGTATGGCTCAAGCAGTAGCCCACCAAAAAAAAAACTGTCTTTTGAAGAGACTAGCGATTCTGTGTTTCTGAAAATTTGAGACAGAAGAATTGCTGGGGGAAACAAGGGTAGTGGTTAATACAGTTTTTTAAAATACGTTTATCTTTTTGGAAGAAAAAAAATTTTTTGCAGTGCTGGTGATCAAACCCAGGGGTTACACCCCCAGCCATGGAGTGATCTCTATAATTACAGATCCACAGAAACAAAGTACCAAAAGTAAGTCACAATACAGTCAGTGACAGGTTAGTCTTTTTGCCAGCTGGGCGTTGGATTTTCTGTGCACAAAACACCACCACAGCCTAGAATGCGTTTTTGGCAGGCAAGATGGTTGCCCCATTTTGCAGAGGGGGAACTGGAGGCCTGGGCTTTTAATCCTCTGCAAATATTAACTGAGGGTCTAAAAAAGCATGCCCAGCCACCCTTGGCCTGATCTGTGCCCAGGCCACCTCTTTCTGGGATAAATCCAGGGACAGTTGCCAAATTCCACAAGACTCCGCCTGCCAGCTCTTCTGGGAACTTCTTCTAAGGCAACAGGGCTGCCTGTGTGACCCAGATCCCACACAGGTGAGCTGATGAGCTGATGAGCTGATGTGCGGATGAGCTTGCTTGGCTCCCTTTAAGCTATTAGCTACACAGGCCTTTCATTCCCTTCACAGGCACAGCCAAAACCCTGGGGCCAAAACCACAGGTGACAATATGACCAAAGTGAATATGTAACCAGGGCTGACTTTGGACTGCATCAAGCACTTTGAATGCCCTCGATTTCTCCCCTAAACTCCGGGTGATGGAGTATGACCATAAGAGATAGGCCTCTGAAATGAAATCGTCCTTTTTCAATCTCCATATTCTCAAATGCTTTAACCATAATCTCCATTCTGCCTATAAACGGAGTTGCACTGAGTGGACGTCCAGATTGTAAAAACACCACTTCCAAATCCAGTAATCCCAGCTCTGGGGAAGTGGAGGCAGGGGATTCAAGGCCACCACTACACATAAAGATCCTGTCACAACCAACCACCACGGCCTTTTGGGTAAAGCAACAAGCTAAGAACCACACTTCATGAGTTTTCCTTGCCTAGGCAAGACCAAGGTACCCAGCCTGCTCCCTTGGTTAAGAAGGTGCCAGAAAAATGGGAGGGGGAGGCAAGGAGGGGCTCCCTGATGGCGATTACGCTAGAGCACCTTAAATGACCTTACAGGTATGGCAGCGTGCATGGCCACATATACCAATACACCAGGTTAACTTGGGAATTTTTCAGAAAATAGAAACGTAAGGCTGAAAGGTTTTTTGCTGGGTTCCACAGCACTAAATCGTCAAGTGTTCCCTGGACAACTTCCCATAAACAACATAATCTTGTATTCAGTGACAACAGGGTGCTTCCTCCGTCGGTGGACCTTTCCTGTGACTCTTCTGCCTCCCAGCGCAACTTCCTCTACTTTCCACAGATTCCATTCTGCCTGTTTGTGTTCCCAGTCTAACATCATCAGCCACCTAAGGACACGGTCTATAAGGGAGCAAAATTTTTCCATAACCACGTCAAAGGGACCCAGTGTAGAAAATGGATAATCTTCAAACAAGACACTTTAGGGGGGTTAAAAACCTGTATGATCTCCCACCTTGCTCCTCTCTTTTTTTTTTTTTTTTTTTTTTTGGTGGTACTGGGGCCTGAACTTAAGGCCTGGTGATTGCTAGGCAGGTGCTCTACCACTTAAGCCACATCCCCAGCCTTTTTGCTTTTAGTTACTTCTCAAATTGCGCCTCCTGTCATTTTGCCCTGCAACCTGGATCTTAATCCTCCTCCTAACATCTCTCAAGTAGCTGGGATTAGACACTCCCAGCTTATTGGCTGAGATGGGGGGGGGGCTCAATAACTTCTTACACAAGGATGCTTCTGGATTTTCAACTCCATGGTGGCTGGGATTATAGATGTGAGCCACAGCACCAGGTCCTCTTACCATACTTCTGAGAATAAGACTATGGAGTGCCAAACTAAGAAAGCAATGAGAGATGCCCTTCAGACTAAAACCATGCACGTGCAAATACAGGAAGAGTCCACTTAAAGGAAGAGCGAGGATTACAGGACACCAACCCCAGCTCATCCAATTCCCACATATCCAAGGCACACAGATGAGCTTATCCACCTGAAGTGTTTCCCACCAGTCTCCTAGAGGTAATCACCACACGAAACATCAGGACCAAAGAGAAAGTCCCATCCTGAAGGCAGAAAGAAAGAAATCCAGTTTTTTCTTCAAGAGTTTATACTGAATAACTAGAGACTGCAAAATAGATAAAAAGATTAACCCTTTCAAGTCAAATATTTTACATCCTGTCACAGGCGATTAAATCCCCAATGGCTAGACAGAAAGTAGTATTTAAATGAACTACGTGTAGAAATTGTTTTAAAATAACTGTTAAGGTGGCTGAGGGGTACAGATGATAACAAATTAGGCTGACAACTGTTGAAACTGCGTACTTTTTTTTTTTTTTTTGGTGGTACTGAGGCTTGAACTAAGGGCCTTCACCTTGAGCCACTCCACCAGCCCTATTTTTGTGAAGGGTTGTTCAAGGTAGGGTCGCGTGAACTATTTGCCCGGGTTGGCTTCGAACCGCGATTCTCCAGATCTCTGCTTCCTGTGTAGCCAGGATTAGAGACGTGAGCCACCGACACCCGGCTATATTCTTCTGTCGTAACATTTTTTTCATAGTAGTTGTTTTTAAATCTAGAAGAATGCAAGGTGCCCACTATTGCTGCTTAACAATACTTCACTCAGCTTTGCACTTGGAACGCATCACTTGAAGCACTAGACACGACACGAATCTCACGCTGGCCATACTGCTGCTTTAGGACTAAAAATGCTGTTTCTGATACACTGGGAAAAAACCCGGGGCAGGTCTGTTTCCAAAGTTCTCCCCAAACGACAGCGACTCCGTGTGCAGAACCGGAGCTGAGAACTCCAATGCAACCGAGAAGTTGGTGCCATTCTAAGAGCGAGCAAAATAAGTAACGGGGGATTTGGGTTAAGATGGTACAAGGAGGACCCTAATCCAAAAACCAGACGCATTTTTTATCTAAGAAGTGGGGAATCTCAAAGCGAGCTCCAGTCGCGACCGGGCCACAAGGAGCAGCTCTGAGCCGTGGCCACCTCATTGCGCCAAGGGGCATCGCAGTCCCCAGCCTCAGAACCTGGGCGCGTGCGCTGCATCCCCGCCGCGTGGAGGTGGCCAGGCCGGTGGGTGCAGGTGGCAGGAGCTTGACGAGTGGCTCAGGGGCGCCCCCTAAGGTCCAGCCGCGTCGCGGCACCCTCGGAAAACCGAAAGCCGGCGTCTCCCACCGTTGTGACATTGTAACTTTGCCTGCCTGCTCCAAAAGCTGATACACCCTCGCCGGCTGCACTTTTCCAAGCCAAAACCCACGTCGCCCTGTGTCTCCTGCCACTGCCCCTTCCCTTTCCAACACCCCTGGGCTCCCAGGCGAGGGACAAGGGCCGTTTACCTCGCAGCGTGGGCAAGAAAGGAAAAGGAGGAAGACGAATAACAAGGAGGCATCTCTGGTGGTCCCATTTAGGCTTTCAAGCTTCCTCCGACAGCAGGAAAGGAAAATCACGGTGGGAACACTGACTACATCCCCAGGAAGGCGGCCAGAAACGGAATTGGGAATGAGTATTTCGCAAGGCTGGCCTCCGCTGACTCCCACTGCCCATATTAAAGGGTGACCCTCACAAAGCTCGACCCCTGGGTGCACCTGAGCCCACTCAGGAGGCAAGTGCGTGACAACGAAGGGGATGATGAATACAACACTGAACAGTGGCCTCCAAGGGGGAGGGCGGCTGTTTTGCAGGAAAAGATGGTCCATGGCCCCACTGCCCCACTCCCCTTAGAGGCAGGACCTTGGTGGGGAAACCCCAGGCCTCCCGGTGCCGGCGAGCGCACATCCTCGCTCGGCCGCCAACCCGGGAATCTGGACCGTGGCGAGAGCTCCGTGCGGCTCCGGGGACCGAAGGATGCGCAGAGAGAAACTGAGATGCCGAGGATAAGACCGTGCTCTGCCTCTCTGCCCCTCGAGACAACCTTCCAAACTAGAAAGGGGACACTCTATGCCAGCCTCCTCCCCCACCTCTCCCGAGCGGGTCCTGGAGGGCATCGAGGGCGCCCGCGCCCTGGTCCGGGGCGCACGACGGGGCTGGGGACCCGCTGCACCAAAATCCGGCTCTTTGGTCGCCCGGGGACAGGCGACTATTAAGCAGGGACGGAGGAACATCGGGCACGTTCCCGTTTCTTGATTCGGATGCCTTCCCCCCTCCCACCTCCAAGTAGCCAAAAACTGGTGGATGAGAAGGCAGAAAAAAGGGGGATTCTCTGTCCTTAGGGGAGCGAGGGAAGAAAACAGACTCGCCCCCTTTTTTCCACCCCTTCCCCACCCCCCAGCTACAGCAGAGGACGTGGTCTCCATCTCGAGGGAGGGGGCTACAGCCTGGGGGCCCTGCAAGGAGATCCAAACAGCTGGCCTCTGCCCTCACAGAGGAGGGTGTCTAAACGCTGGGAGCTGGGAGTGGAGGGTCGCAGAGCTGCACACCGTTACGTGCCGTGGTTTATTATTGCCGTCAAGGGCCAATATTGCTACTACCTTAACCTGGCCAAAAAGGAGCGGGTCTGGAGCTGGCAGCCGCCAACAGCCTGCAAAAGGGCAAAGATGAAGGTAGGCAGGACGCACGAGACAGGGAAAAAAATCCGCCCTGGCGGCAACCCAGCCGCCGACCCGCCCCCCTGCGCCCCGATCCCGGCAGCCGGGGGCCAAGCAGAGTAGCAAAAGGAAGGCAGCCGGGGAAGAGGGGGGAGAGCACCGATCTCCCTGAACCGCCCGCTGGCTGTCCTCCCACTGCGCCCAGGCCCCCGCGCCCAGGGAGCTGCCTTCGCGCCGGCACCGAGGCGTACCCTGCACTCCAGTCCCGAGCTGGGGTGGGAGAAGGTGCCCCGGGTCCCTGGGACCATAATGCGGGCGGCTCCCCACATCCTCAATCCTGTGCGGCCAGCCTTCGGCTTCATCCCCGGACACCAAGCAGCCCTTCCTTAAGGTCTGACGGCTGCAAAGCAACGCCACCCCCCCCCCCGATGAGCTCCTTCAATACCCGCCGGAGCGAAAAGACCACTCCGAACCCCCAAACCCACAGAAGCATCCTCCCGGTGGTCCCAGTCTCCCTACAACTCTAGTCCTCCCGATTGGCGCAGGATTAGAAAAGCAAGTGTCCCTTCCTTCCGACTCCAGGCCCCCCAAACCAGAGCGGGAGCAGACCCCTAGGTCCCCAATCCTCCTCCCCGGCCAACCCTTACTTCCACCCTCCCCGACCACCAGCCTCCCTAAATATCGCCAGAGCCAATGAAGCCGATCCTGCTTTCCTCCCCGGGCGCCCGGGCGCCCGGCCCCCCTCCACCCTCTCCGGGGTCCCTAAGACTGGCGCCCAAGCTCCGCGCCCCAGCCACAAACTCCGCATACCCCGCGCGCGCGGGCCGGAGCCGAATCCCCTCGGCAGCCGGCACTCACCCGGGAAGCACACGACATAATGGAGCACGGAACTGGTGATTTTCAGGAACAAAATCCACCAACACGGTTCCAGTAACCTCCGCATGTCCGAAAACGCACATCGAAAAGGGGAAAGCAGGGGGGTAAACTTGTTGAATAAGTTCTTGCTTCTGTGCGAGCCTCCGCTAAACCTGGGCGCTTTCCCGGCTCGCCTGCTGCACGGGCTCCCCACGCTCCGCGGCGAGTCCCGCTGGAATCCGGGAAGCCGCCGAGCGCCCCCCGAAAAATCTCAAAAAGTGACCGGGGATGCAAAGCCACGCTGGGGACGATCCTTTCGGCGGAGCAGGGCTGCTTTCCGTTCAAACCGGAGCGAGCCGATCGGGCAGGACCAGGAGTCGGCGGACGGCGGCGATGCCCCGGGCCCGGGGCAGGCAGGAACCGCGAGCCGCGACGGCGGTTATCTGCCGAGGATCCCCAACTTGAGTCGGCAGCGCAGCCGGAGAGCCGGCGGGCGACGGCGGGGTTGAGCGCGGCGCGGCGCGGCGTCTCCGGGCTTCAGGCAGGCAGCTTCTTCCAGGGCCCCGGGAAGGAAGGAGGCATGGTTGCCAGCGGGGAAGGGGAGGGAAGAGGCGGGGGCAGCGGCGAGCCCCCCAGAATAGAAACGGCCCGAGGAAAACACAAAGGATCTCAGAGGGGCGCTGGGGCGAGGGCGCCTTCAGTCCATGCTCCTGAAAGTTGTGGCTCCGGCGCAGGCTGGGGAGGAACCGGGAGCGCGGGGCTGGAAACTGGCCATGCCTCCATACAGGAAGTAACATGTGAGCATGGATCCTGGCAGAGACTTTAAAGCCAGCGAGCGAGCGAGCGAGCGAGCAGGGGGCGCGCGGCGGCGGAAGCGCGCAAGTAGGGCACGCGCGGTGACGGCGGGAGCGCGCGGCCCGGGGCAGCCGGCGGCGAGCGCGCGCGCTCCGCGCTCTTAAAGCGGCCACACTCAGCTCCTGCCTGCGGGGTTGCACAGCTCAGCTTTCCGGGCGCTTCCCGGGGGCTGGGGGCTATGTTGGAGCAGCTGGGGATTTGGGGATGACCGCGATCCGGTCTTAGAGAGCGAGGAGGGCGGTTGCCTTTCTAGGGCCGGCGTGTCTTTGCCAGATTCCTGTTGTGCGAGCTCTTAAAGACGCTGCGCTCTGCGCGGCTTTGGCGAGATCCCCCGTCCGCGGAGCTCGAGGATCAGGGACTTGGGGGTGGGGAGGGATGGCCTGGCCCGAGTCTGGAGAAAGGAGTGGGCTGGCCAGCTGCTTTTGGGGGATGAGGGAGCTTCCTGTTCGGTTTCACAGCCTTGGAGTACTGCGGCGGGACGCACCACCCGCGCCCCCTGCTTGCGCCCCCCAGCCCAGCGCATTCCCTCACTTGGAAACAAAGCCGAGCGGCCTTTGCACTCAGGTTGCGTTGAGATTTTTTTTTTTTTTCCTTTTCGAGTTTCCATTGGCCGAATCCACCACTGGGAAGAGAGGAAAGGGGAGGGATATCGATCTCTAAAGCCCAAATCCCACATCCTCTTCCCCGAGCCACGAAGGATCGGTGGCGGAGTTCCCAACTCGCTGCTCCTTGGGAGAAGATTGCAGCACACGGCCCGGGGCTCGCGGAGTGCGCAGGAAGTGCGCCTATTACCCTGGCGGGGTGAAAGCAGCGCCGCGGGGCACGACTGGTTTCCTGGCAGCTGGGGGGTGGGAGGGAGGAGAAGCCACTGTTCCTTTGGCCCTGGGGAGAAGTATTGGCGGGGGGGGGGGGGTTGGTTTATCTTGTAATGAGTTCTGCCCCTTGGCACTGGCTGAGAAGATCTTTATCGCTTAAGACATCTAAGCGTCCTATTTTTTTCCTCTTAACGCTGATGCTAAAAGTGGGGGAGGCGCGGCCTTTGATTAAATGTGTAATTAAGCCAAAGTAATTAGCCATTTGTAATTTTTGCCTAATTTTCTGCCTCTGTTTAAAGCGATCTTAAACGTGTCGCTGCTGTTTCATCCCAGCACGGCAGGGTCCCACACCCACCCAAACGTCCCAACCGGATGCTAGGTTTTCAAATAATATACAGATGTTCGCAGAGCCTCCTGCAAAATGTGATTAGGAAGCAGTTTCACACCCACACTTCCAAAGAAAAACCTTTGAAAAGTTACCGTTTGGGATGAGAAACTAATAAAAGCCAGGAAGGAGGGGAGGGCCCCAATTCTATCTTTAGCAGGACAGGGTGAACACCCTCCGCCGGGTGGAGAATGAGGCAAGTTTGTTTGCTTTGGAATTTGGTCCTTCCTGGTTTTGATGGAGCCCTGACTCCCTCATGAATGCCCGTGAGGGCTAGTTTTCTTAGAAGTGGTGTGTTTTAGGGATGTTCATTTGTCACCTGCAGTTCAGATAGGCAAGTGACATACCTGATTGTCTCCTTAGAGGGTGACTGATAAAATGGGGGAAAATCTGTGAAGCTTGAGTTGATACTTGCGGGTAGCCTCCTCAGGTCAGTTTCCTCATCTGTAAAAAAGAAAAGCTGCCCTTTGTGGAATGCTGACCGACTATCAGGCACTGCTGAATTCTACCTATAAACAGTTTGCTGGTTCAACACATGAGCACCTACTGTGTACTGGACATACAGGGAACAGGGCAAAACACACAGCAACCTGTTTTCAAGGCTGTGAACAAAGAAAGATGATTGACAAGACGTCAAAATGTGGAATGAAAAGAAACACACATGGAGTGGGTTTGGAGAGTGAATGACCACTTCCATATAGTGCAGAGGCCCAAATTTCACATCACATTAGATTTTCATTGGTGGCTGTCCTGGGACACTGGATTGAAGTCTGAACTAGTCTTGTAAGCACAATCCAGGCCCCCTCCTTCCTATAAAAGATAAAAGTTTCGCAGGCATACTACACAGAGAGGTTTTCATTCTCATTCTACAACCAATAACGAGCACAGACAGCAGAAACTGTTTGAAGTAATAGCACAAAAAGGACCTGACATCTGTCCTGCTGTGCCCCCACTTGTTGATGACAACACACCACCCCTCCCAGGTGATGTGGGGTTCACAATACAGAGACCAGAGCTAGGGTCCTGGGAATGAGAGCTGAAGAGAGGAAGAAGAGAGAGCTACATAGAGAAGGCCACGGTTGGTAACAAGTCACCTCCAACTGAGCAACTTAAAGCAATGCACTTACACACACATCTCACCATTCTGGAGGCCGGGACACAGCAGTGCTGAGCTGGGTCCTGGGTCCTTAGCTCAGAGTGTCATGCAGCTGAAATCAAGGCTTTCTCCTGTATTGCTTGAGGTCCTCTTCCAAGTTCATTTAGATTATTGTCAGAATTCAGCACCTTAGAATGAGATCCTTGTTTTCTTTCTGGCTGTTGGCCAAGGGTTGCACTCCTAGATCCAAGGCACATGGTCCCTCACAATATGGCAGCTTACTTCTTCAAACACTACAATTGGCTATGAGTCTTAGGAGGGAATATCCCACTGCTTTGTGTTATCAAATGATCTACTCAAGGGAGTGAGTATCCAGTCACACTCACAAGCCTCACTTGCTCTTAGAAACGGGATTAGATAATCAGAGGGTGGGAATGTTGGAGATTGTATTCTAATTCTGTCTTCCATACTGGTGACCCATTTGGAGTACAGATGCTGCTTGAGTAGCATGGGGTTATGGCCCGATAAACCCATTGTAAGTGAAAAAGACTTTAAGGCAAAAAAGCATACCAACACAGCAGATGGTAGAGTGCTGGTGGTTTTCCCTTGTGACCCAGTGGCTACCCAATAAATGGAGGTACCCAGCATCTCTGGAGAGTATCATACCATATGTCACTTCTCCAGGTAAAAGATCACAATTCAAGCCGGGTGCCGGTGGCTCACGCCTGTAGTCATAGCTGCAGCAATCAGGAGTATCACGGTTCAAAGCCAGCTGAGGCAGTGTTCACAAGACCCTATCTCAAAAAAACCCTTTACAAAAATAGGGCTGGTGTAGTGGCTCAAGCCCCAGTATCACAAAAAATAAATAAAAGATCACAATTCAAAGTTCAAAATTTGAAATATGGTTCCTACTGCCTACTGACTGTCCCTATCATCATAAAAGAAAAATCAAACCATCATAAATCAGGGCTATCTGTATAGGACATCTGAGGTTGAAGGCAATAGTTTTCATGCCAACTTACGTTTTCATGGCATGATCGTGGACAACACAGCCACTGTGAGCCTTGCCTTCCCCATTTGTAAAGTGGGAAAATACTGCATTCACTCTTAAACTAAGGGGATTAAAAGGAATTAATATACAAAAATACTTAGAGCAGTACAAGACACCCATTAAGCATTTAATAAATGTAGGCTATTACTGTTATCTGCTCACCCAGCAATGTGATAGAGACAAAACATCTGTTATTTTCTACCTGTGCGGCTTCTCTTTCTTCAGTTTTCTTTCGTGTGAAACTCCCAGCTGGACTTGGAGAGCCTAAACCTGTCTTCCCTCACTCCTCCACTCTGCTTCTCCACCTCACCAGCCCAGCATGGACACACGCCCTGCCTTGACCACAGGAGCAGCTCATGCCCCGATCTGACTGGCTGTGTTTCCAGTTGGTCCAACGACTGTCCTCTTGGGTTTGCTGAGTCTGATGACTTAAAACTTAAGCTGCAGAAGGGCCACAGCCCTCAGGATGAGACTAGCAAACATAAGAAGGAAGAATGCAGGTTTATGGGGGCCAGTGAACCCCAATATCATCTTCATTTGAGACCTTGAATTAAGTTATATCTGAAGCCAGACCAAACAACTTTTCAATGCCTTGAGTTGGTAGCTGCCTTTTACTGGAGGTGAGGTTTCATCAATTGAAACAAAAAACCTGAAATCAATGGTGACAGATAAGTAAAATATTCACCTTGAAAAGAAAGAAGTGGGAGTTGTAAGAATTATGTGACTTAGTTGAGTTGACTAAGATTGTAAAAAACAAAGGACCCAAGCTTGTGACACCAAATCTCTTTATTATTAGGTAATGAATTGCTCCAAAATTTAGTAGCTTGAAATAATCACATTTTATTAGCTCTTTTCTTATGTGGGACAGGGGTTTGAACTCAGGGCTTTATGCTTGGAAAACAGGTGCTCTACCACTTGAGCCACACCTCCAGTCCATTTTGCTCCAGTTATTTTAAGATGGGGTCTCTCTCAAACTATTTCCCCTGGGCTGGTCTTGAATCATGATACTCCCAATCTCAGCCTCCCAGGGAGCTAGGTGTGAGACACAGGTGTCTGGCTCATTTTATGAGTTCTTGATGCCGTATACCAGCCGTTAGGAATGGGCTCAACTAGGTGCTTCTTCTGCAGGCCTTGTGTGAGGTCAATCAGCAGCAGTACCAGTCAGCTTCGCTCACATGCTTACTGAGCATGCCGGATGTTGACTGGGACACTGTCGTCCTCACCCATCTGCCTTTGCAGCAGCCAAGCTAAGATTTATTCTTAACATAGTGGCAGAACGAGAGTGAAAACTACACAGCACCTTGACACCTAGATTTAACAGTTGTATGACATCACTTCTGCTGCGTTTTATTTATTTATTTATTTAATTTATTTATTGTGCAGTACTGGGGTTTGAACTCAGGGCCTTCACCTTCAGCCACTCCACCAGCCCTTTTTTTGTATTGCGTATTTTCGAGATAGGGTCTCAAGGACTGTTTGCCCAGGCTGGCTTCAAACCTCGATCCTCCTGATCTCCACCTCCTGAGTGGCTAGGATGACAGGCATGAGTCACCAGCTCCTGGCTCTGCTGCATTTTATTAGTCAGTAACAAGTCACATAGCCAGGCCAAAGTGAAATAGACTTCGTCATCTCTCTCTCTCTCTCTCTCTCTCTCTCTCTCTCTCTCTCTCTCTCTCGTCTCTCTCTTGCTCTCCCTCTCTGTCTGGGGGCCTCATGCTCACTAGGCAAGAGCACTATCAGCTACCAGTTGAGCCACACCCCCCGCCCTTGAACAGTTCTTGATGGGAGGAGCCACAAAGTCACATCTCACAGTGACATGAATGTGAGATGGGGACATGCTGTGACCTTCTTTGCAAACGATCTACTCATCTATTGAAATTAATTGGTTCCTGTTAGGGGTGAACTGTTGAAGGTATGGTCAAAATCCTGTTAAAATCGTAGGCCTTGGTACCTCAGCAAGTGACCTTATTGCAAATAGGATTGTTACAGAGGTAATCAAGTTGAAAAGAGGTCACAAAAGTGGGCCCTGATCCAATACGACTGGTGTTCTTACACAAAGAAGAACTTTGGGCACAGAGACAAAAAAGCACACAAGGAAGACAATGAGAAGACACAGGAAGAAGGAGCCATGGGATGGAGTGATGTGTCTACAAGCCAAGGAACCAGGGATTGTGGGTAAACTCCAGACACTAAGAAGAATCATCCTATAAGTTACAGAAGGAGCCCTGTTCACACCTTAATTTTGGGCTCTTAGCACGGAGAACTGTGCGACAGTAAATTCCTGTTGTTTTAAATCATCCACTTCTTACAGCAGTGGTAGGAAGCTAATATAGAACCCATTAACCTTTTTCTCCCTAAATAGTTTTCAGGCTCTTTAGCCACACAAGTGGAATGCTTGCAAAACTGTAACAACAAAGAGCCCATTCTAGACATGCTGCCTTTAAATTTTAGGACAATGTTTATTTTACTGTAAAAGAAATTTAAATTTAACAAAGCATGCTTATTTTGAAAAAAATAGAACAAAGGAAATCCTCACTATCCTCAAATAATAATATTTGTTACTACAGAAAGCCCTATATCTAGGGCCTGAAAAAGAATGAGCAATTTAATGGTTTTGCTTAATAAACAATATACAAAGTAGGATTAAATGCTCATAGTAAATAGGACTGAAAAGGCTTTTTTGGTTAACAGTACCAAAAGCCCAAAATGAACCAAAGAGAGCACAGAACGGAAGTTAATAATTCCCAGTTTCTACTGGGAAGTTTGAGACACCAAGAAACACTAGAAGCCGGGCACCGGTGCCTACGCTGTAATCCCAGCTATTCAGGAGGCAAAGATCAGGAGGATCACGGTTCAAAGCGAGCCGGCACATAGTTCACGAGATCCTATCTCAAAAAACTTATTACAAAAAAAAGGGCTGCTGGAGTGGCTCAAGGTGTAGGCCCTGAGTTCAAACCCAGTACCAAAAAAAGAAAAAAAAAAAAAAAACACTAGATTCAGGGACTCCAACAATATTTCCTGCACCTACTTTTATGACTCTGCTTTCACTGGCTTTGTCTCCCTTCTTCCTGGTGACTGCTATACTTAAAAGGGCACCAGTGGCTCACACCTGTAATCCCAGCTACTCAGGAGATAGAGATCAGGAGGATCACAGTTCAAAGCCAGCCCAGGATAGTAGTTTGAGCGACCCTATCTCGAAAATACACAACATGAGAAAAGGGCTGGTGGAGTGGCTCAAGCAGTAAGAGTGCCTGCCTGGCAAGTATGAGGCCCTGAGTTCAAACCCCCATACCACACATACACAAAAAAGACAAGAACCAGAAAAGTATGCAGATAGGAGGGGTGGGAAAAGTAGCTACAATTGCATTTAATCCTTGACATCAGTTCTCTGAGGTGGGAACAATTACTATTCCTATTTTAAAGAAAGGAAATCTAAGGCTCTGAGAGGCTAGGTATCTTGAGAAAATACCCAGGACTGGGGAATAAAGTCAGGACTCAGTTGCTGGGTATTTTAGACTTAGAAGTAAGCCCTGAAGCCTAACTACTGTTCCTCAATGCTAAAGTCAGAATCAGATCATAGCAAAAGGATGCACATAATCTGATAAAGGGACAACAGTTTACAAACAAGAATCTCCAACTAAAATATTTCCAACTATTGGGGATTAATTAAATCACATAGCCACTTAGTGGAATATTTTGCTGCCATTCACAATGATGATTCTGAAATTGAAAATTTTAAAACCTAAAACAGTTTTCAGGCACCCATACAGTACTTTGAACAACTGCAGAAAATAAGGGGACTTCAAATAAATATACAATGTGTGAAAGCAATGGACTTGGGTGTTCTGTTTAGGATTTTCTGTTAGTGAAAAAGAGAAGGGTCCCAAATTTTCCTGAAATGGCTGATTTTGCACATCTATGATGTCTGTGCAATCTAACCCCCTCAAAACCAAACCAAAACAGGGAATTATCACACAAGATATTTATTGATAACACTAAATGCTAGGAAGCACAAAGTGACAGGGATGCTCATGCTGTTAGGGGAGTATGAATTGATGAACATCCTGAAAAAGATTGTCATTGCTCTATTTTTCATTACTATAACAAAATACCCAAACCTGGCTACTTAATAAAGAATAGAGGGTCATTATGACTCATGGTTTCTAGAGATGTAGAGTCTGGAGGGCTCATCTGGTGATGACCTTCCGAGTGGCAGAGTACCAGGGAGGCACGGAGCATCACATGGCAAGAGACAGTGTGTGTGTGTCTGTCTGTTTGTCTGCCTGGTCTCTCTTCCTCTTCTTTTAAAGCCACCAGTGTTCAATCATGTCTAATCCTAATAACTTCCCAAAGAGCCCACCTCCAAATAACACAATCAAATTAAGTTTCCACCCTCTTCACACTTCACACAGGAATTAAATTTCAGCATGATGCAGGGGCCAAGTCATGTTTACATCAAACAATATGTATCAAGAGTCTCAGTGCCTCCCACTGGTGGCTCACACCTGTAATCCCAGCTACTTGGGAGGCTGAGATTGGGAGGATCATGGCTTGAGGCCAACCTAGGCAAAAACTTCATGAGACCCCCCCCCATCTCCAAAATAACCAGAGCAAAATGGACTGGAGGTGTGACTCAAGCAGTAGAACATCTGCTTTGCAAGCACAAAGCCCTGAGTTCAAACCCCAGTCTCACAAAAAAAAAGAAGCCTCAAAAACCCTTGTACTTTTAGTGCAGAAATAAAACTCAGTAGTCTTAAAACAATGATACTTAAAAATGAAAAACTCTGAAAAAGATTTATAAGGTTTCCTTGCAATAATATTTATAAATGCCAATTATAAATCCACAACAGTATGTTGAAAACTCTACTCTCAATATAGCGGGTTATTGCATCGCCATTAAAATGACATGTGTGAAAACAGAGAAAGGGCTCACCTTACTCTGTAAGATAAGAATCAACACATAAATTTAAATACATAGAGCTCAACTTTATAAAAGACTCTTATATGCATATTTAAGTGATTGGGAGGAAATACACTAAAATATTTACAGTGATTATCTCAGGATAGTCACAGTGATTTCAATTTCGTATATTTTTAAACTTTTTCTACAATGAATTTTTGAAAACAGAAACATTTACTTGGAAAAAATTTTAAAGTCTTGTTGTCCTAATAAAGTACATGAAATTAGTTTGAACAGAAAATATTTAGTCAGAAAGTCAAATAACAGCTTCTTCAACTTTAAGATAGAAGCACTTAATTCTTATTTTTATGTGAAAACAAGAGGCTCATTGCTCAGCCAGCACTCATTAGAGGATTCTCAAAAATTCTAGAAACATGTTCCTTTCAGCATATCAAACAGGAGGCTATTAAGAAACTAAGCGATCATTTACAGGATCAAGTTGTTTCAAGAGAAATTATCTGAAAAGTGCCATTTTATATTACACTTACCTCAAAGCACCGAGGAGAGATGGACCTGTTTGAAACGTGACAAATACAATGCAGCATAAGTTACCATTAACTGTCATCCGTCTCATGTACAGATGTTACTCATATCATAACTCTCTCTCTCTCTCTCTCTCTCTCTCTCTCTCTCTTTGGGTGCATGGGGTTTGAACTCAGGGCCTCATGGTGCTAGGCAGGGGTTCTTACCGCTTGAGCCACTCCACCAGCCCAGTTCTGTGTAGGTTATTTTCAAGATAGGGTCTCAGGAACAATTTGCCCAGGGATGGCTTTGAACCGCGATCCTCCTGAGTAGCTGGGATTACAGATGCCACCAGCCACTGGCGTCCAGGTCATAATACTTTTAACTACATAATGCTTTTCTTGCTTACTCATGAATTTTTATTAAACTGTGATGGCAGACTATACTCCTTGTCCGAATAACACGTCTTGCCCTTTCTTTCTTGCTAAGAAAACTCTGAGTTAGTTTGTAGTACTAATAGACCCAATCCCAATACTGCTCATTTTATATGATATTTTATTTCCCATCCTCCTTTGCAACTGTGGATAGTCACAGGATCCAGTACTGCCCAAGGAGACTGAGGCAGAAGCAGGGAGGTGGGGACGCTCACTTTTAGAGGATGTGCCAGATTGTCTCCCGTCTGAGGGAACAATATTCTGCCACCCATAAAGTAATCTCCTAAAGGATAAAATGTGAATCTGTGAATCTGCGCAGTTTGTACCAAATGTAGAAGGGGAACACGTTGAATGACATCACACCAACAAAGTCAGCAGATCCCAGACCGAGGAAAACCTTAGATGTTAACAAATGCGTGGTAAAGTAAGATGAAAAACGCATAACCTCTCCTAAAGATCATTTAAGAGCTATATCATATCCGGGGAATCTGAATTCAAAGAAGCTGTTTTTTTGGTGGTACTGGGGTTTGAATTCTGGGTCTCACATTTGCTAGGTAGACACTCTATCCCTTGAGCCACCCTGCCAACTCTGTTTTATGTTGGGTATCTTCGTTGCGAACTATTTGCCCAGGGTTGGCTTCGAACTGCAATCCTCCTGATCTCTGCCTCCTGAGTACCTAGACTTACAGGCCTGAGCCGCCAGCACTCAGCAAAGAAAATATTCTTTAAGGCTGTGAGACAGTTAATGATATTCAGTATTGTATTTATACCTAAAAAAATCTTTTGTTTTAGAGATAAATACTAAAATGTTTGCAAATGAAATAATGACTGGAGTGTCCCCCAAAATATCTCTGGGATGGGAGAGGTAGGTGGAGGTACAGATTAAACAAGCTGTTGAAGCTCTATGATGGATACATGGGCTTCATCACAGTTGTTTACTTATTTATTTAGCAGTGTTGGGATTGAATCCAGGGTCTCATGCATACGAGTTAATCACTCTGCACTGAGCTACATCCCCAGCCTTCATCACATTTGTTTACTTGTTGGTATAGGTTTGAAACTTCCCATAACAAAATATTTTAAAAGTACGTGTGGGGGAATCGATCACTAGCCATACTTTCCTTTTCTTTCCTCTTTTTCCTCACTTGGAAGTAGTTGTGGTGTGGAGCGGTAGCAGCAATCCTACCACCATGAGGCTTAAAAGCATGAAGATGAGAATGGCAGAGCAGAAAAAGGGAACAAATCCTGGGTCTTTGGTGACACTCATGAACTTCATACTTCCTACATAAGAACAAATTTCTATCTGTTTAAGCTATCGTAGGAAGTCTTGTCTCTTACTTATTGCTGAAAATATTCCTGATGAATTGTCCATACAATAAGCCTGGCCACTGGTGGCTCATGTCTGTAATCCTACCAACTTGGGAGTCTGAGATAGGGAGAATTGTAGTTTGAGGCCAGGGAAATAGTTTGAGAGACGCCATTTTCAAAATAACCAGAGTTAAATGCCCTGAAGGCATGGTTCAAGCAGTAGACCACCTGCTTTGCAATTGCAAAACATGGAGTTCAAACCCCAGTCCCACACACACACACACAAAATTGTTATGCAATAAATGTGACTTTCTCAAAACTCAGTTTTTAATTACCTTTTCCACTATTCTGTGGCACATAAAAGTTTATCATTAAGAATAATGTATATTTGGTATGAAAAATTTATTGTTGAGCTTGTGGGGTAGCTCAAGCAGTAAGAGCGCCTGCCTAGCAAGTGTGACCAAAAAAAAAAAGAAAAGAAAAGAAAAGAAGAAGAAGAAAATGTATTGTTATGAGAATAATTTGATATATATGAGATATATAGATTAAAGTACAGGTATAAATTCTGGTATGAAAAGATGTCGAAAATTATACTGTCTAATGCAGTAGCCAGGACTGGAGGTGGCTCCAGTAGTAAAGTGCCTATTTTGCAAGTAAGTCCTGAGTTCAAATCCCAGAACCACCAAAAATAAATAACATGATAGAAAAAAAGCCATAAGGCCTATTTAAATTAGTAAAAACTAAATAAAATTAAAATTTGGTTTCTTAGTTACACCCAGTACCATTCAAGTGCTCAGTAGCCATCAGAGGCTAGTGATAACCATGTTGGGGAGTGCTTATTAGAATATTTCAGTCATTACAGAAAGTTCTATTGTGTAGCACTGATCCAAGTGGAAATATTTCACCAAGGTGCAATAAGAACTCCATAGATTAAGATTAGCCTTGTCAACAAATGGAGCTGAAGGAATTGGGTGTCTATATTCAAATAATATGTTCATATAATACTTATTTTTGCTGTGCTTGCTAGGCAAGCACTCTACCACTAAGTTACACCCCCAACCCTAGATTTTTTTAAGTGAACATCTAACTAAGCTTACAATTTATTTTAAAAATTAACTAAGATAAACTGTAGACTTAAGCTGGGCGCTGGTGGCTCATGTCTGTAATCCTAGCTACTCAGGAGGCAGAGATCAAGAGGATTATGGTTTGAAGCCAGCCCAGACAAATAGTTTGAGAGACCGTATCTCAAAAATACCCAACACAAAAAAGGGCTGGTGGAGTGGCTCAAGTGGTAGACCCTGAGTTCAAGCCCCAATACTGCAATCAATCAATCAATCAATCAATAAACAAAAAATATCCTGGTTGAGATATCATGTTACAGGAACATTACATTGGGAGAAACTGGGTAAAGCCTGCATAGGATTTCTCTATCATTTCTTTCTTTTGCTAATAATAGTTTTATTGAGATATAATTTGCATAACAAAATTCAAAATTCAGAAGTTTATAATTCACTGCCTTTAGTATGTTCACAAGGTTGTACAGCCATTACCAGTATTTAATTCCAGAAGATTTTCATCGTTTCCCGAAGAAACCCCATACCCATTAAGCAATCAGTCCCTACTTCTCCCCTTAGCTCCTGGAAACCCACAATCGTCTTTCTGTCCTATATTTCTTATAAGTGGAGTTATACAATGTATGACCTTTGTATCCCTATAGAATATATATGCAGCCTCAAAAATAAAGCTATTTCAATTTTAAAACCAATTTACTTTTATGTATAAGTCAGAGTATCCATCAGAACTATAGAAAAGCCTGCAATAATGTACTTTTTCACATTTAAAAATTTTTAATATTTGTGAAATAAAAGAGCTCTCACACCCCTCTTCAATGTAAACTTTCCTGATCACAACATTCAGAAATTACTGTATTGTCTTTGGAATACTCACACTGCTTTCTTGTACCTATAAAAAGTGACAGAAATCTAACTCAAACTGGCTTAAAAAAATGAGGCTTTAAAATCTTCAACAAAATATTGTCAAACTGAGTTCTGCAATATGCAACAAAAATAATATATCACAACCAAATGTGGTCTACCCTAGAATACCAGGATGGTTCAATATTTAAAAATCAGTCAATATATTCCATCATATTAGCAGATTAAAGAAAACTAAGTGCTCCTATCAGTTGAAGCAGAAAAAGCATGTAACAAAATTCAACAGTCATTCATGATTTTAAAAAATCCAAAAACTATGAGTCAAATAGAGATAGAGGGAAGTTTCTTAATGTGGTAGAGAGCATATATATATATTTTTTTCTTTTTTTTAAACAGCTAATTTCTACTTACATGTGAAAGACTGAATTATTGGCTTCCAAAACTGGCAATGAGGCAACTCTTCTCAGATTCTTCTGGGAGTCCTGACTAGTGCCATAAGATAAGCAAAAAAGGCATACATATTACAAAGCAAAAAATAAAGCTCAGTCTATTTTGTAGATGATGTTATTTTCTGACTAAAGGACCCAAGGAATCTACAACAAATCCTGGTGAGTTTATCAAGGGTCCAGGATGTTAGATGAACCTATAAACATGACTTGTATGTCCATTCATGAGCAGCAAATAACTGACAACTGAACATGAAAAAAGCTCCCCCAAATTAAACAGCTTGGTATAAATTTAGCAACACATGTGTTGGAGCAGCATCCTAAAAAGTGCAAAATTGATCAAAGAAATAAAATAAAAGGTAAATAAATGATAACTATAGCATGTTCATGGATTGCAAGACTCATTGTAATCAAGATGTCAGTTGAAAATACATCTATGGATGTGGTGAACAATCCCAATCAATATTCCAGAAAGACTTTTCATAGATATAGACGAGTTGATTTCAAATCTACATGGGAAAGTCAAGGGAGTGGAATAGCCAGGTATTATGAGAAAGATGAAGGAAGTTGGAAGGCTCTCATTACTCAGGTCTAAGTCTTACTCTGATGCTGCCCTGATCAAGTCAGTATGGTATTGCTGCAGCATAGCTACAGGGAACATTGTAACAGAACAGAAAACCTAGAAACCAACCCACATGCACATGGCCAACGGATCTTACAGAGTCTATTTAATATAGGACGGATTTTTTGTGTGTGTATGTGATGGGTTTTTACAAGATAGGGTCTCTTGAACTATTTGCCCAGGCTGACTTTGAACTGCAATCCTTTTGCCCAGGCTGACTTTGAACTGCAATCCTTCTGATCTCTGCCTCCTGAGAAGCTAGGATTATAGGCGTGAGCCACTGGTGCCCAGCAGAATAGTAATGGGCAAAACAAAATAATCTTGGCCTACAACTACATATCTTACCCCAAATTAACTCAAAATGAACACAAATCTAAATGTAAAATAAAAATGTACAAAATTTAGTAGTCATAGGAGAAAACCTATGTACTTCAGCTGGCAAAAATTTCTCCAATAGGGTACTGGCAGCAAAATCTGTAATAGAAAAAAATGACGCTGGAGGTGTGGCTCAAGTGCCACACCAAACAAGTGTGCCTGCCAAACAAGTGCGAGCTCCTCCCCCCCAAAAAAACCCATAAGTATAACTTCATAAAAATAAAAAATAAGTTTTGTTCTGAAAAAATACTGGGCAAAAAGTTACTGATGTCCCATCTCAACAAATAACCTGGGTGTGGTGGTGTGCACCTGTCACCCAGCTATCTGGAGAAGCTCAAAGAGGATTGCAGTCCAGGCTGCATGGCTTGGGAGGTAGAACACCTGTCTAGCAAGCTCAAGCCCTGAGTTCAGTTCCCAGTACCAGCCACTCCCAAAAAGAAAATATTTGAAAATCATATACTAACAAAGGATTTGTAGCTAGAATATGTTTTTAACTCTCAAAACTGAACAGTCAGAAAACATGCAAAGATGGGCAAAATATATCAACAGACACTTCACCAGAGAGGGTGTATGGATTAAAAAAAGTGAGTACATGTTAAGTTGTCCAACATTGTAATCCACTATAGAAATGCAAGCTAAAATCACGATAAGATATCACTGCACACCACTTAAAAGGCCTTTAAAAAAGACTGACAATGCCTAGTGCTGGCTGGGTTGCATAGTCAATAGAACTCTCATTCCACTGCTTCTGGGAGTATATAGAACGGTACAACCATTGTGGAAAGCATTCTAGCAGTTCCCTGTAAAGTTAAATGTGTACTTACCATATGAGCTAGCCATTCCACCTTTGGCTATTTATCCAAGTGAAACGAAAGCTTTGTTCACACAAAACTCTGCATATCCATATTTCTAATAGCTCTACTGGTAACCACTCAAAAACTGTAAACAACCCAAGTGTCCTTCAAATGAAGATTAGAGAAACAGTGGTATATCTTATCTGTGGAGTACTACTCAGCAATACAAAGGTAATTATTAATACATGCAGTGACTTGGACGAATTTTAAAGTCACCGTCCTCAGGTGAAGAAGCCTGTATCAAAATGCTATATTTTCATGGCTCCATTTCTGTAACATTCTGGAAAAAAAATCAAACTAGAGGTATGGAAATGAAGCTGTGTGTAGTTGCCAGGGGGAATGTATAACGAGGGACAGAGTTTTGGGGGTAATGGATTTGAATTGTTCTGAATCTTTTGTTGTTGTTGTTTTGTTCTGAATCGTGATTGTGATGATAGCTATACAAATATATGCGTGTGTCAAAAGTCATAAAACTGGGCCCCAAAGAAAAGTCAGCTTTACTGTATGTAAATTTAAAATAAATTTTAAAAATGGTGCACTGGCATCAGGAATGACTAAATCCAGGGACTTAAATAGTGTCAGCAGAGTTAGACTCCTTTGGGTGGGCATGTAGTCCAGTGGTAGAGTACCTGCTTAGTGTGTGTGAGGCACTGGGTTTGATTCCCAGACCACACACACACACACATACACAGAGCTCCTTCAATTTTTTTCTCTCTTTCTTTTGATTAGATTTAATCTCAGATAGGCTTTCTTTTTAATGGTGCTGACTGTCACTTTGGGCCAGGTATACAACCTGGAATCATGGAACAGGCCAACCTGTGGCCAGAGAAATGGAAGATGCTGATTGGCTGGGCTTGGGTCTTGTGCCTACTCTTGGTGACATGAAATAACTGGGAATCACACTGATCCAATCCACAAGACTGACGGTTAGAGTGAGGTGGTCACACAAGGAAAAATCAGGTTGCTGTTTGTAGAATAGAGAGAATGCCTGCTAGACAGGGTGGAAGCCATAAATTTCTGACTTTCACTTGGCATTTCCTTAATTCTGAATCATACTGCACTCTGTTTGCTTGGAAACCAAGGAGTCTACCTTGTTTTTTTTCCTGTCACTTTCAACACTACATACAATAGTAGCTCGCATGGGGGAAAAATAAAGCTTTCTTTTTTTTTTTTTGCAGGGCCGGGGCTTGAACTCAGGTCCTACATCTTGAACCACTCCACCAGCCCTTTTTTTGTGATGGATTTTTATCAAGATAGGGTCTCTCAAACTATTTGCCATGGCTGACTTCTGACTGCGATCCTCCTGATCTCTGCTTCCTGAGTAACTAGGATTAAAGGCATGACCATCAGTGCCTGTTTTTTTTTTTCTTAAACTAAAGCACTTGTGAACACATTTATAAAACTATACGTGTGTGAACATCAAAACTCTCCAACAGCACGTTATTTCATGTTTCTCCACAACCACATTAATGGCCATATTTCCCGTTCAACCTCGCTTCTCTCTACTAAGGATTTAACATGTGCGGCTCCGTGTTCCAGCAACGGTAAATCAATCATTACATCATCATCCATCATGTCTGAGTTCTCAGTAATGAGGGTGTCTTTCTTTCCACATTAGCAATTTAGGTGGATGAAAGAACCATAAAGATGTATGACAGGAGACCCGAGCATTGGATTAAACAAGGTTAAACAAGATTCCATTTTCTGGGTCCCTCGTTGCTGCAGCAATTTTGTTGATCCACAGAACGAAGGGGCCGATTGTTTGGAAGTTCTTTCCTTCAAACTCTCAGAAGAAAATTGTACTGAAATTGTTTTTTTGCTCTGTTATTGGAATAGCAGAGAGCTGGGAATAGCAATCCATCTACAATGGCTTAGCTTAAAGTTATTAAAGGAAATACCTCATCTACTTAAATTCCTAAATTGTAGTAACTATACGGTCCAGGTTTATTGTTCTGGAGTGACACAGTTTAGGTGCATCATTGACAGGGTGAACAAAGCCCCTTACAATTTGGTCCTCCTTGCTCAGGGCCTCTTAATTTGGGGCCTGGTAGTTCTTTGCTGTGGGGCTGTCCTGTGCACTGTGGGATGTGCAGAATCCCTGGCCTCTACCCATAAATGTTATGACATGCTCCCATGGGGAGCAAAATATCCTCTGTCCCAGACTGCTGTGTTAGCTGGAATTATTTCCTCAACCCTTGTTTGTTTGTTTCTTTTTTCTTTATCTTTGGCAGCACTGGGGTTTGAACTGAGGGTCTCACACTTGATAGGCAGACGCTCTACCGGTTGACTCACTCTGCCAGCCCGTTTCTTTTCACTATTTCAAGTTCAGCTTCAGAGAAACTCTACCTGGCTATTCTACACAACCTATCACAACACACTGCCCCTTCACACTAAAATTATCACGTTGTGTAGTCACCTGACCTTGACCTTGTTGCTTTCTTCCATGGTTGCCTTTCTCCTCCATTAGAGTATGAGCCTCACACGATCAGGAAGCTCACAGATCTACATTGCTCTGGTCCCCAGAACCTGGAACACAGAACAGCTTTAGGGCTCAATATATACAATTATGTATGTTGGGTTCATGAACAAAACAGGATGGATGGGTTTGCCCCGAGATCTTCACCAGCTCACTCACTATCATGGTCACTGAAGAGAGTTCCTGCTTTTTTTTTTTTGGTGGTGATACTGGGTCTCACACTTGCTAGGCAGGCACTCTACCACTTGAGCCACTCCACCTGTCTGTCTCGTTTTGTGTTGGGCGTTTTTTTCCAAGATAGGGTTGGCTTTGAGCCCTATCTTCTTGATCTCTGCCTCCTGAGTAGCTAGGATTACAGGCAGTAAGCCACCAGCATCCAGCTGGATCCCTGCTTTTGTTGTTTTTGTTTGGGGGCTGGGGAGTGAACTCAGGGCATCCTGCGTGCTCTACTGACTGATCCACACTCCCAGCCCAAGGACTTCTTACTTTCTCTCTTAAAATATCTCTGGGCCAGTGGGGGTGTGGCTCAGTGGTAGAGCACTTACCTAGCATGTACTTACTAGGTTCTGAATTTTATCTCCAGCATAGAAAAAAAAGAAAAGAAAAAGAGAAAAACCCAGGCCCAGGGCCCCTACCTTGGACTTGTTGGTGCTATAAACACTTAAAACGATTCCTCAGATTAGCTCTGTCACACCTGCTTCCATTAAAGCTTTTCTTTAATTTTTTTTTTTGGTGGGTTTGAACTCAGGGCTTCACGCATACAAGCAGGCATTCTACTACTGAAGCCACATCTTCAGTCCTTTATTTTGCTTTTGTAATGAGGTCTGTCCAACTTTTGCCAGGATTGGCTTTGAACTCAAGATCCCCCTGCCTCCATCTTCTAAGTGGCTGGGATTACAGGCTTGAACCACTGCACCCTTCTCAGTGTAATTCCTGGGAGGCTAGAAAGCCTTACTTAAATCTCAACAGGCTCTGAATGCCTGGAACACAAGCACCATTGCTAAGCCTTAAGGTCGTTTCACCCCCAGCTAGGCCTCTTTCTCAGTGCTTCCCTCTCTTCCTTTCATTCTTCACCAGAAACCAATTGTGTTCTAGGGCCTGATTAGACCTAGAGATACTGAGATAAGGTTTCTGACCTCACAGTCCTTGCAGCCTTCCAAAGGAACGGGGAGGAGGCAACTAATTATAACACAATGGATAGTATTTGCGTGAACCAGGAAAATCTCTGTGGCCTGGAGAAGGCTCTGAGAAACAGCTTTCTCAGGGTGCCCACGTGTAATAGGTTCTCAGGTAGAGTTGCCTCCCTTCTGGATTTCCAGGGCCTTGGGGACAGAGACTTTATATTTTCATCTCTTTAGTTCCTTTCGCTGCACTCAGCATGGTGTTCTAAACACAGCAAACACTCAATATTTGCTCATTGCATCAGTTAATAAATAGCTTGCTTTAAAAATACTGAGAGAGCCGGGGCACCAGTGACTCACTTCTGTAATCCTAGCTGCTCAGGAGACAGAGATCAGGAGGATCGCAGTTCGAAGCTGATGTGGGCAAATAGTTTGTGAGACCCTATTTTGGACAAACCCTTCACAAAAAAGGACTGGTGGAGTGGCTCAAGGTGTAGGCCTTGAGTTCAAACCCCAGTCCTGCAAAATAATAATAATAATAATACTGACATAAAAAGGCTGTATCTTTTTTTCCTCCTCTAATTTGACTAGAAAAACACATTTTTTTCCTCCCTGGGGGTATGGGGCTTGAACTCAGGGCCTCATGCTTGCTATGCAGGTGCTGTGTCACTGGAGCCACCCCAAACAATTATATCAGATTGCCTGGAGGCGGTGTGTGGATATCGTTATTATTTAATTTATATTTTTGGTGGTACTAGAGTTTGAACTCAGGGCCTCACGCTTGCTAGGCAGTGCTAGGCAGGTGCTCTACAGCTTGAAACACCCCACCAGCTCTTTTTCTGTGTTGGTAAGTTTTGAGATAGGGTCTTGTGAACTATTTTGCCTGGCTGTCTTTGAACCATGATCCTCCTGATCTCTGCCTCCTGAGAAGCTAGGATTACAGGTGTGAGTCACTGTTAGCATATGTCATTATTTTTTTAAGCTCTCCAGGTGACTAATTCTCAGCAGGGTGCCCTGATGGAGGCGTCTTTGCAAAGCAAATTCTAAAAGGAAAAATATAAATTTCTTTTGCAAGCAAAACCTGTATGCTTCTTCTAGGTTTTTCTCTGGGAGTGTTTTGGTGATTTTTCTTTCTATTGGGACAGGAGAAGAAGGCTTTCAAACAGAGTGTGGGGTAGGCAGAATGACAAGGGGTGGAGAAAGCCTGTTTTGAGGCCTTGATGAAATACTAGTTTCAAGCTAGAGTTTGTCTAGCCAGTGCATTTTCCCCTTGCTGCCCACCAGAGCCCCCAGAAGCTTAAAAAAACCCAAAAACCCTGATGTGCAGAGGGTTCCCCATGCCAGTTAAGTTTAAAGTGCAGGATGATGCAGGACAGGCATCAGTAATTTTTAATGTTCCCAAGTGTCCCTATATAGAATAGGGTTGAAACCCCTTTTCTAATTAGAATCTGTGGGACTCTGAGTCTCTTCATTTGTCTAGCAATAAATGCCAGTTTGCAGGAAATATGGGGAATATAAGAACAAGTGAAACAGCACCACTGGGGAGCTAGCAGCCACATTTAAAAGAGAGACAAGCAACCTTGATCACTGAATAACCCAGTTTCTCTAACACAGCGGTGCTTTAAAGAGAGGGACGAGGGCCAGTGTTCTTTCTCTGTTTTTGTGTACAGATGTTCATACTTTTTTCATTATAAAAAGATTTTTTCTTTTTTTAATCTCTGAGAGTGAATCCCAGTAATCTGTAATTGAGGCCTACCCTCAGTTCATTAATTTGTGCTACTAGGCTCCTATTAATTATCCTGGTGAATAATTAAGGACTCCTGGCCGGGCACGGTAACTCACGCCTGTAATCCTAACTACTCAAGAGACAGAGATCAGGAGGGTTTGAAGCCAGTCCCGGAAAAACAGTTTGCGAGACTCTATCTCGAAAAAAGCCCTTCACACACACACACACACCATAAAAGGGCTGGCAGAGTGGCTCAAAGTGTAGGCCCTGAGTTCAAACCCCAGTACTGCAAACAAAACAAAACAAAAAAACAAGGGCTGGAAGAGAAGCTTAAGTATCTGAACTCACCTTAGTTTTTGCTGGGGTTGTTGAGCTCTGCATTCTCAGTCCAGAAGCCACCAGTCACTCCATCCCACATTTGGCTGGTTCAAATAACATGTCCTTTTTTTTTTTTAAAGTGGAAATAGGATTTGAACTCAGGACTTACCACTTGCAAAGCAGGTACTCTGCCGCTTGAGTGACACCTCCAGTTCATTTTGCTCTGATTATTTTGGAGATGGGGTCTTTTGAACTATTTTCTTGCATTGGCTTCAAACTGCAACCCTCCCAATCTCAGCCTCCCAAGTAGCTGGGATTATAAGCATGAGCCATCCACGGCCAGCCCCCAACTGAAATGTTCTGGTTGGATAAAATGCACACCAGATTTCAACGATTTAATATAGAAAAAAGGAAAATAGCTCATCAATAATTTTATATTGATTACATAGTAAATGTAATCGATGTAAATACAATATTTTGGATATGTTGTATTAAGAAAATATATTAAAATTAATTTCTCCTACTGTTTTTGTAAGATGGCTACAAGAATATTTTAAGTTACATATGTAGCTCACATTGGAGTCTATTTTTTGTTTTGTTTTTATTATTATTATTTTGCTGTACTAGGGTTTGAACTCAGGATCTCATGCTTGGTATACAGGAGCTCTACCACTTGAATTACTCCACCAGCCCTTTTGTGTGTTGGGTATTTTTCCAGATCCGAGCTCTTGAACTGTTTTCCCAAGCTGACCTCGAACTGCAATCCTCCTGATCTCTGCCTCCCAAGTAGCTAGGATTACAGGTACAAACCACTGGTGTCCAGGTTCTTTGGTATTTTGTGACAGTCTTGCTATGTAGCCAAGGCTGGCCTGGAACTTGCTATGTATGCATCTTTGTTTAACAGCACAGCTCTAGATAGAGCCTTGTTACTGAAAATGGGCTCCGTCTAAGTCTATGGAGTCCAGAATCTGCGTTTTACCACGATTCCTACACCTTTGCCTACTTGTCTAGCTCTAAGAAAAAAACTCCAAGACACAAAGAGGCCTTACAGACTCCTGTAGTGCATTTCCTTGTCCTAGGTAGCACTGCACTTAAACACCTTAAGGACTTCATCATTAAATTAATGATGGAGCCAGGAAACAAAAAACTTCCTCTTCTTTCAACCTCGTTCCTGCAATCTGCGTCTTTGATTTCCAGCTCAGCTCACAATCACAGTACACCACCAGTCACTACTGTTCCTTTCCTTAATTTAATACTTCCCTTTCCAGGTCATCCTTAGATCAGTTTCCATTTCTAAGCTAAGTCCATCCTTGACACCCAAGACCCATTGCCCAGCCTGTCTAATTACCGTCCCCTTGGCTAAGGTCCCTGTCCCACTCAAACCAGTTCACCAAATGCTGGATGTCACCAGCCTGCTCTTTATGTAAAACCCAAAAATGGCTGGTGCCTGGCAGACCTTTTAGGGGGAGAGTGATGATAAATATTCCTATCTTTGGAAGGTCAGAAAAAAGAATAGGGAGGGTCTAAACTCCTCTGAGACCAAACAGGAAACGGTGAATGGCGGTTGCCTGGGAAGAAGTGGGTTCAGGAGAGCCAGGACAGTGGGCAGGAACTCAGGGATTCTAATTTTGGTTCCCTCATTAACTTGCATCACAAACTCAGGAAAAGGCAGTCACCGCGCCCAACTGCCCCGATTTCCTTCCATTGGGGAGGATAATGTCTACCCCACAGGGGGTCTTCAAAAATTGTGATAAAACACGCATTAAAAATTTAACAGTCTTTATGTAATAAAAATGAGGCAGCACCCTTGTTCATTATCAACATTTATTTCAATGTGGGCCATGACAGATTTTCCTCCCCATTAGGACTTTCTCCGTGAATTTTATTGGTGAAATGGATGGCATTTCCATTTTGAAAAACCAAATAGTTCTTTAAGCAAGTTATGATTTTAGGACACTTCACTGATAAACCATCCCATAAAGCCCATTACATTAATCTGGTGACTAAGGGACCCTCACTTCCACAAGTAAAATGAGCAATTTAATACTCAACAGAGTCCCTTCACGACAAGGAGAAAATTTGAGTGCTGTTAGGCCCATATTAAAACCAGAGCTCTTCAGTAGTGGAAATCTTTGGAAACTGGAAAGAGATTCATTTTTACTAAAGAGATCTCAGAGGGGAAGGAGTCCTGTAAAATTCCTAATTTCTGTATTGCTTTTTACTCCAAGTTTTAACAACTTCTCTCATCTCCCAAGCTTCTTACCTCTGTTCCAAATGAACTTACATCTCTGAAAGCTAAGTAGCACAGCCACCATCTAATATTTTCCTCCAAAAAAGCATTAAAAGTCACATTCCCTCTACAGTGTGCTAAAATTCCAATGAATTTCACATTTATGTTTCACCCTTTAAAAAAATGAACCATATTTTGCATTTCCAAAACACTTTACTTGTACTAATTAATATCACAGTTGGGAAAGTGACTTTTTATTCTTATCTCCAGGCAAACAAGCTGAGAGTTTAAGTGATTTACCCTTTTTGAGATCATGAACAGAATGCCAGGATTTGAACTTGCATGAAGATATGAAGGCAATTTTTCAGGAACTAAACAAACACCCACCTGGCAGCTGTTGGCCCAAATTGTGTCCTACAAGGAACCCCATGAAGTTGGGCGCTGGTGGCTCACACCTGTAATCCTAGCTACTTAGGAGGCAGAGATCAGGAGAATCTCGGTTCAAAGCCAGCCTAGGCAAATAGTTCTTGAGAACCTCTCTCGAAAAATCCCGTCACAAGAAAGGGCTGGTGGAGTGGCTCAAGGTATAGACCCTGAGTTCAAATCCTACTGCCAAAAATTAAAAAAAAAAGGAACCCCATGGCTTTTACGGGCAAGAAAGATATGTAGGAGGTGGTTTGACTCCTCTCCCACAAGGTTGCCATATGGAAGATATGTGGCCAGGTAATAGCAAGAGGTGACATTTATTGAACATTGAGGGTGTGCACAGATCTTGTACAATCTTATTACCTCTATTATACTTGGACATGTGTTGTCTACCTATATTAATTTTACAAATTAAAAGATAAAAAGTTTGGAGAGAGGTTATAATTCTATTTATTTATTTATTTGCAGTACTGGGGCTTGAACTCAGGGCCTACACCTTGAGTCACTTCTCCAGCCCTTTTCTTTTTTGTGCTTGATATTTTTGAGATAGGGTCTCGAGAGCTATTTGCCCAGGCTGACTTCGAACCATAATCCTCCTGATCTCTGCCTCCTGAGTAGCTAGGATTACAGGCATGAGCCACTGGCACCTGGCACCAATACCCTCTTGAATAATCCTATGATTTTTCGGGTTTTTAGCGGGGAGGGGAGGAGGCAGTACTGAGGTTTGAAGTCAGGACCTCTCACTTGCTAGGCAGTAATCCTGTGATTTTTATCTGCAGATGCGACTCACCTTTTGAAACTGAATATTCAAACCCACTCTGTCTTATCTACAGAATATCAGTCTTAAAAAAAATTCTCACTTAAATCAGAAAGCCTAGTAGATTCAATCTTACAGACTTCAAAATTTATATTATAAACTCAAGACACTCTGAATCATTTCTGTTTCTCAATCATAAACTGTAAATTTTGGACAGAATAAATAATTTGGAGGGGGGAATGAGTGACTAAGAATATTGATGGCTCTCATTTTAATTTTATTTGTGTTGCAGTGCTGGGGGTTGAACTCATACCTTTGTACATGCTAGGCAAGGGCTCTATCCTTGAGCTATCTCTATGATTTGATAGCTCTTTTTTTTTTTTTTTTTTTTTTGCAGCACTGGGGCTTGAACTCAGGGTCTACACCTTGAGCCACTCACCAGTCCTTTTTTTTGTGATGGGTTTTTTTCAAGATAGGGTCTCTTGAACTGTTTGCCCAGGCTGGCTTTGAACCGTGATCCTACTGATCTCTGCCTCCTGAGTAGCTAGGATTACAGGCATGAGCCACTGGTACAAAGCATGATAGCTCTTATTTTTAATCACCAAAAGCAGCAAGCTAGGTTTGGACATAAGTATATCTTTACACCTTTATCTATTCCTATTTCTACCTGCTTCTTTAAATACAGTTTTTTTCTCTCTAAGTGGCCAGGACAAAATATTATCCAGGATATCGTAAATTTATTTTACTTAAGTGCAGACTGTCTCAATTTCTTCCATTACACATTTTTTTTCAACTCTATTTCCCAGAAATTTTTGTTTTTAAGCTTTACAAAAGTACTAACAGAATTTTAAAATATAAGAATCTAACTCAAGTTCATCAATAACACAAAGATAATAGGGCTTTTATCTGAACTTTCATCTGCACTCTTATTGTTTTATGTGAACACTTTTGTCTATATGATATTTATGCATGAATTTCTCATCTTTCAGTTTTAGCTAAAGTGTTACCTTATCACTTAGACTTGTGAATCACTCTGCTACTTTTTGCTGACATTATCTTAAAATCCTAAAAGTTTCAGTTTTATTTTGTGTTTTTTTGGTGGGACTGGGGTTTGAACTCAGGATTTTGAGCTTGCAAAGCAGGTGCTCTACCATTTGCGCTGACTCATCCAGTCCATGTTACTCTGGCTGTTTTTTGGAGATGAGGAGTCTCTCCAACTATTTCCCCCCAACTGGCTGGCCTTGGACCTCCATCCTCCCAATCTCAGCCTCTCATGTAGCTAGGATTACAGGTGTGAGTTACCGTCACCAGGCAGAGTTTTTCATTTGTTTGCTTGTTTACGTGATTTTAAGTTTAGACTTGGAAAAATGGCAAACTTTGGTTAAATTAGCTCCACAAATAATTTTTCTTCAGTATTTAAAAAAATTATTTTTGGAGGGGGCACGGGTTTGAACTCAGGGCCTCATGCTTGCTAGGCAGATGTTCTTACCACTTGAGCCACAACTCTAGCTTCTTCCTAGTGTTTTGTAAAAATGTAAATTAGTTTTACATTTTACATATGTGTACATATAGTTCACTCTTCTCTGAAAAAATCACAAGTCTGGAAATAGTGAGCCCATATTATCCTCGGAACTTGGTAGTGAGTGCCTTCTGTAGATAGGAAACTCCTCTTTGTTTACCAGGGTTTCTGGTAACCATTCCACATTCTCACCCCAGGCAGCATCCTTCAATTGCCCTTGGGTTTGTCCTTGACTGGTGGCCTCTTCCATCTTGTCACCCCAAAGCATTTCTCTGCTCAGAACTGTATTCTTAACACCTGTCACAAGGCTGGCACTTACTAAATACTTGACAGATATTGAAAGAAAGTGGACGGGATGGAACAAATTCCATTTAGCTTGCAAATATGAGGATCAAGTAGGTGCCTTGGGGAGTTTTTAAAATATGACCATGTGGCACTTCAACCTATAAAAGATGGGGACCAGTCCTGCTAATGAGTAGCGCGGGGCAGGGACTGAATCTGTGATTCCTTTTATTTTTTTAATCTTATTAATTTGGCAGTACTGGGGTTTGAACTCAGGGCTTCACGCTTGCTAGGCATGAACTCTACCAATTTGAGTCACTCCACCAGCCCAGAATCTGTGATTCTTGACATCATACCATAAAAGATACTAATGCTTGCCATGGCAGTTGGAGAAAGCCAGCCTCAACATCCGGAGGATGCTCCAGTGTCCTATGACAAGGAGCCAAGGCCCGGCAACCCCAGCACTGTCCTGCCAGGATTCAGAGTGATCCACCTTGGAAACCTCTGCACCAGCTCCAGTCAAACCTTCAGATGTCTGTGACCCTGACCACACCTTGGCTCAGCCTCTGGAAAAGTCAAGAGCACTCAGCCCTATCACTCCTGAATTCCTGATTTGTAGAAACTGTGAGGCAATCAGTGCTCATTCTCCAAACACTAAGTTTTTGGGAAAAAGTAATAGATAGTTAATACATGTGTCAAATTAACCGAGGTAAATTTTTTTTTTATCATCTGTGGGTCCTTTTTGATGGATATGATAACTTCTAGTAGTTAAGGGACGGGAGGGTTCCAGCTCTTCCTGTAGGCAGCCACTGGTCTTTCTTGGGCTGATACCCTGTGGCCAGAATGGGTGTCACCAATGGCAGCCAATTTAAGACCACATAGATGGACCACTGGATGCCTGCTGAACTTGGAGTCACCACTGCATTATTGTGATTGCCTGCCCACATCCCTTTTTCAAATCTTGCCCGTGACTCGTGTAGCAGGGACACAGGATGCCTGCTGGTTCCCATTCCTTGCTATCTACTTTTGGCACATGTGTTGCTCTCCTTTATCTGTGTCTAAGGCGTTTCATAAGCTACTTGCTTCTCTGTTTAGTTTCATCTCTTCTCCTTATTTGATTCTCTTACTTTATATTGCAGAATTGAATAATCTTAAATAATACAGCAAACACATATTACAAGGGATTATCATAGAATTAAGAGATTTTGAAAAAAATATTTGTTTTAGAAATTATGATGGATGGTATTATCCAAAATTCGTTTAGCTTATCTATCTTTGGAAATAGCCAAGGGAAAAACCTTTTTGTTGGTGGTTTGTTTATCTAGGGATTTTTACCTCTAAAAGAGAGGGCTTTGAGAGAAGCAGACATTACAGAATTAAATTCTAAGTGGGTTTGTGCAAGTGAAAATTGGAGACAGGGTAAGTCAATTAATTTCTATTCATGCCTTCAGTGGGACAGGAGCTCCAAACATCAGATCAGAGGCAAGAAATCAAAAGAAGGAGGATGCAGAAAACCAAATGGCTTTTCCAGAACTCCAGCTCCTCAAACCACAAGGATATTCTTGATTTAGTTCTGTTGATGGGCTCAGTAGCAAGATCTGCGTGTGGCTCCTTTACCAGGCCCATATCGGCCATAGAAGACAATCCACAAGGGGGCGCTGATCTGCCTAAATGAGTGAATTGTTTCACTTCCTAAATCACTGCTGCTATTTACCTGTTTTTCTTGAAACTCTTTCAGGCACCTCTGACAATTCTGTATCAAATATAAAAGCAGGTCCCCTTGGAGTGAAACAGAACAGTAAGAGCAGGAAGAAGTTACAAGAACATTTTGTTAATGCAGAATCTCAGGAATGGGGGGGCCCATTATGAGATTCAGATTCAACAGATTCAACTGGGGTGTTTATTAAAATTCACATTTCTTTTATTTTCTTTCTTTCTTTCTTTTTTTTTTGCAGTTTTGGGGTTTGAACTCAGGGCCTCATGCTTGATAAGAAACTGCTCTACCACTTGAGCCACTCTGCCAACCCAAAATGTACATTGCTAAGTCTCACCCCAAACTTAATCTATTGACTAAAAATCTGAGGTCTGGGAGCCTCCATTTCTAACAACATACAAAGGGGATTCTGCACTGATATTTGATCAACAGAGCTAAAGAATTATTTTAATAATACTCACCAGGATAGTGTAACTTTGTTTGGCTCTGTGTAGAATACCAAGGCCTTTCTTGTAAGCTTGACATTTTACAATTAGAACCACAGATGGCTGCAGCTCAAGTGCCACCAATATTTCCTCATCCTTATCAGTAAGGATGTTACTGTGCTATAAAACACTAGAACTAATTCCCCCATCTAACTGTAATTTCGTACCCATTAACCAACCTCTTTCTGTTCACCTCTTCCCCACTGCCTCCCCCTTCCCATTTTCTGGTAACTATTATTTCCACATTTATGAGATTAACTTTTTTTTTTTTTTTTTAGCTTCTACATACCAGGGAGAATATGCAGTCATCTTTCTGTGCCTGGCTTATTTCACTTAACATAATATCTTCCAGGCTCAGCCACATTGCCACAAATGACAGGATTTCTTCTGTTTTTTTTTTGTGTGTGTGTGTGTGGTGGGCTGAGGTTTGAACTCAGGGCTTTGTGCTTGCAAAGTAGGCACTCTACCAACTGAGCCACACCTCTAATCCATCTTTGCCCTTATTATTTTGGAGATGGAGTCTTGTGAACCATTTGCTGGGGAACCACAATCCTCCCAATCTCAGCCTCCCAAGTAGTGAGGATTACAGCAGTGAGCCACCAGTGCTCAGTTTATTTTTTTAATCACTGAATATGTACACCACATTAAAAAAAATCTATTCATGGGTTAATGGACACTAAGGTTGACTCCATAACTTAAAGCTTAATGATTTTTTTAGCAGTACCGGAATTTGAACTCAGGGCCTACACCTTGAACCACTCCACTAGCCCTCTTTTGTGTTGGGTATTTTTTGAGATAGGGTCTTTCGAACTATTTGCCTTGGTTGGTTTCAAACCATGATCCTCCTGATCTCTGCCTCCTGAGTAAATTTGGATTACAGGCGTGAGGCTAACGATTTTTAAAAAGCTTAAAATAATATTTCTAAGCAGATGAGATTTACTCAAATGGTAATGTCAAGCTTAGGCTCCCTTCATTAGCCGCACTCACATTTGACTCTTTAGCAAGTTGCTGACCTCTTGGGCTTTGAAATCCCCTCCTGTGAAATGGCAATAATATTCTTACTTCCAGGAAGCTTAATTTAGGGCATCTGCTCTGCATTCTTGACTTTCCTTCTTAGGATGCAGCTAGTTGGTATAATCGGCCTCATTAATGTCCTGGAAATCAGCTGGAAGAAGTTGTTATTGTTGTTGTGAGAGAAAACAATAGAAAGAGGAACTTGATTATCCATTTGTCTCCAGCAATGCAAGTTAATTTGCATTTCAGCAATGTCCTAACCCAGGTGTCACCTATTTCCATGGCTTTCCAGCCATTAAAACAAGAATTGCCTGCAGGGCAGGGTTTTCCAAACTTCCCTGCTCAGAAAGAATAGCCTGGAGCACTTTTAACAAAAATGTAACTTCTAGATTTAGAATATAAATACAAATTCTTGTCTGAGTTAGTAGATGTGGGGAAGAGGAAGCAGGCACCAATATTTTTAATGAGGTTCCCCAGGTGAATCCTAAGACTTGCCTGTTGAGAGTGTGGCCTGAGGACACGGATGTCCCTTATTCATCACAGAACTGATTTCCCTTGTAAAAGCATCCAGCAGTTTTCTTCTCCTGAGACAAACTCATCTGAGTGGGACTGAGACCTCAACTTGTGTGACCTGTTCTGTTTGTTCAGCTGATGAAAATGGGGGTAAGACAGCAGCCGTGCAAGAATAGGAGGAGGTTGAGGAGCCCTAGCTGGCAGTTGTAATTTACTAATGAAATACATATGATTATCACAAGTGTTTTCTCTCAGAGAATATACCCAAAAGAGAGCTTCAGCACTGACCACCCATGAGCCTGTCATTCCAGAATTCAGCCACATGCAGGGAAGTGAGGATGGGGTAAGAGTCCCTTCCACCATGTTCACTGCCACCCTCACCAGGTCAGCTCACGGCCTGTTGGTGCTTGTCTTCATGTTCTTGATGCTAGATGACCTTGGTGAAACTATTCAGGGAGCCAGACATGTCTCTTACAGTATGTCATCCCAATGTCATTTGGCAGGTGGCAGCTCTGGGCACTATTCCCATCCACACTCATTCTCCAACTTGGTCTCTGTGACTCCACATTGCCTCAGACCTTTTCCAAGAAAGAGCACTTGGGTGTGGGTGGCAGGTCTGGATTCCAGGGACACTTCTGTGACCTGAAGTTTCTAGACTTTCATGTCCTTATCTATGAAAGAGGGAGAACAATACTTCCTTCACAGGGCTCTGAAGATTGCTCCTGGAATGGAAAACACTAAAAATTTACCACTTCTTCTTATTACTAACTGTCCATTTGGAGACATTTTTTCACCTTTCCAACCTCTTATAAAGTCAGGGCGCTTCTTACAATTACATAGCACAATGGTTTTCCTTACAGTGCTTTAAAAAGTGCCATGTCTTCCAACTGGGACTGTCTTAGATTGGGTAAGAAGTGGCAGTAGTCAGAGTTGTTGCAACAGTACTTGGTCCCAGTGTCCTGTGGGGTCGGGTGTATTCTCTAATGAACCATTTAGCTCTATGCTTGTAATTTTTTCATTTTTTGATAACGATGGTTTACCAATGAACTTTGTCTCTCTTTGACTTGAATGTCAAATGTGTAAAATGACCCAGAGCGATGGCTAATTCAGGGTAGCCTCTGCAAGAGAACCTGGTCCTCACACTGGAGTGCTCGGAAGTGGCTGCTCTTTCTGCCTGCGGGGACACCTTGGAAAGCTTTCCTCCAGGGTCAAGACTTCAGCTGGACACCTGATCGCTTCTTGTTCCTTCTGGCCAAGGCCTTCAACTGAGTGAAAACAGGAGTGGCTCTGGACCCGGTGGCAGAAGGAAGATGTGGGCAATTGGTTGTGGCACACACTGATCACCATCCAGTGCCACTGTTGTGCTCAGCTGGAAAATCAAAGTGTCCCCGAGGTCTGTGCACTAGCTCATGTCAACCCTGTCTAGAACCCACATGTCCCCAAGTTATCCATGCAGACATGCTTGGCCCTGGAGTTAGCAAGCATCTGCCTTTATTAAGCACCTACTTATCTCACCTACACCTGCATCATCTCAGGAAGCGTCTGCCTTGTCTCCTGAAAGTTTCCCAGCAGTTGTATAAGGCAGGCTGGTGTACTGTGTGCACATACTCTGAAGCAGTTATAAAAACCCAGGCTCAAATCCCAGCTTCCCTCCTTACTAGCTTTGTGACTTTGGACAGACCACTTAACTTTTCTGGATCTCTGGCAGAGGTAAAATGATAGTGGCTTCAGAATTGATATGAGGATTAAACATTGCTTGTCCTAGGGATCTGTAAGACACACTGCTGGCACATTGGCGACACTCAATGAATGCTTCCCAAAGTGGTTACTGCTGTTTCCCTGGCACCCCACATGCTGTGTGGCACACAGTAGGTACTCAATCCAAATGTCTTCAGAGAGGAAACTAAGAGAGGCAGCTCATCACCTGATCACAAGCGCATAAAGTCTGTCCTTGAAGCTTAACCCTGTGTGGGAACTGAAGTTGAACATTAATGACAAGTTCCATTTGTGGAGTGTTTTATAGCTTACAAAGCTCATTTATATATATACATATATATCTATATATACATATATAGATATATATATTCTTTTTCTTTTAAAACTCCACCAAGCCAGGTGCCAGTGGCTCATGTCTGTAATTCTAGCTACTCAGGAGGCAGAGAGCAAGAGGATCACCGTTTGAAGTCAGCCCGGGCAAATACTTCGCAAGACCCTATCTCAAAAATACCCAACACAAAAAAGGGCTGGTAGAGTGGCTCGAGTGGTAGAATATCTACTTAGCAAGTGTAAAGCCCTGAGTTCAACCGCCAGTACCACAAAAGGCAAAAAACAAAACAAGACTCTCACCAAGCCTAAGACAGGAAGGTTATTCTCATTAGTGTTTCTTGAGTTATCTGAAGTCCAAACAGGTTAGGAAGCAGTGGGGCCCTTGTGCCTCTCACAAATGGAAGAGAATGATTATATCACAAAGGTCGAGGAGTTTAGCAATAAGGAGGCACTTGGTGACCTTCCAGAATGCCCATTTGTTACAGTGCTATGGACAGAAGCCAGAACTGAAGGGAAGTAAGGAAGGTGTGGGTGGAGAGGAAATAAGCTCCAGTCTCTTGGCAGCCAAGCCCAGGCAAGAAGTGGGGCAGGAGCAGGATCCAATGATGGCTTTTGCAAAATAAGCGTGACCTGAGCATGGTTACTCCTTGGAAATGACTTGTTCTGGCTGATTCATGACAACACAAACTTAGAAAGAGATAAGTCATGGGAGCTGAAGGATCACTTTGAAAAATGACTCTGCTTTGCAAAAGAATTCTCAATAAAATCCAAGTGGCCAGTAAATAAAAAAATATACTCCATCTGTAAATCAAATAAATACTAGTTTAAATAAGAATGAGATGCCATTTTCACTGGTAAAACTGACCAAGAGGAAGCGATTTGATAGTAGAGAGGGGAGGTGAGGAGGCAGGAAAATTGGATTGCCATGCATGCAGTTGGAAGTGGAAGTTGGTGTACTTTTTGGGGAAATACACTTTCAGAATGGACTGTCTACTAAATTTGATATGCATGGACCTGGGAATTTTACTTCTGGTAAATTATCCTGTAGTTATACAATACAACACCCTATAGACATATGTATATTCTCTGTTATGGTTTGAATAGTTTTGTCCCTCCTGAAAACTGATATTGAAATTTAATACCCACTCTGAGGAGTTAAGAGGGTATAAACTTAATGACTATGGGGTTTGGAAGTGGGACCTGTGGGAAGTAGTTAAGATTAGTAATTAAGATTAGAAGAATGTGTGTGTATATATCTATATATCCATATATATATACATAGATAAGAAGAAGGATAAGTCAGGACACATACACTCATGTGCTCCCTGACTCTTGCCATATGACGCCTCCAACTATCTTGGAACTCACCAGATGTGGCCCCTCAACCTTGGACCAAAACCATGAACCAAAATAAACCTTTTTTTCTTTGTAACTGACCACTCTGTGTATCGTGGTTTTAGCAACAGAAAATGGGTTAATGCGTTTTCATATAAGTATAAAAATGTACTCACAAGGATATATTTACCAGTTACCCGTACATTCGTTGGAGTAATGTGAGTGTGAGTGTGTGTGTGTATGAGAGAGAGAGAGAGACAGACAGACAGACAGACAAAGAAAAGAGACAGAGGGACAGAGAGTGAGGGAGAAAAAAAGAGACCGGGGGACAGAGAGACAGATCACCTAAGTAGATCACCTCTAAGTAGAGGAATAGTTTCAAAGACCATAGATATTAAGACCCATTAATTCTACCAATGCAAAAATGAGGGACTCTATCTGCTAACATGGAGTGGTGTCCTTCATATATAAACAGGTAGAAAAAAAAAGAAGGCAA
Source organism: Castor canadensis (assembly GCF_047511655.1). NCBI lineage: Eukaryota > Metazoa > Chordata > Mammalia > Rodentia > Castoridae > Castor > Castor canadensis. The sequence goes on along the minus strand of NC_133395.1, from coordinate 119,730,021 downwards.
ACATCCTATAAAGTCATGATGGGACGGCTTAAATGCTTGGGAAACAAGAAATAGTTAAAACTGGCTGGCCACAAGTGGCTCACACCAGTAATCCTAGTTACTCAGAAGGCAGACAGAGATCAGGAGGATTGAAGTTCAAAGCCAGTCCAGGAGAAATAGTTCCCGAGACCCTGTCTCGAAAATACCCATCACCAAACAAGCCTGGTGGAGTTGCTCAAGTGCTAGAATGCCTGCCTAGCAAGTGTGAGGACTTGAGTTCAGACCAACAAAAAAGAAAAGACAGGGTTAAAACTGATTATTTGGAAGGAATTAGAAGGGAGAAGTGACTTTCACCTCAATATTTCTCTACTATGTAGGTTTTTTGCACGCATTACACTTAAAATACTGAATTGAAAAATTCCTTCATAATATCTCTTTAAATTTCTAGCTTTCCTTGTACAATTAAAAATTCTATTCATAAAAATTTGATTTATTAACCTTTATTCTAGAACATGTCTACTGCATTAAGGTACGTGAATGTGGTTAAATGACCCATTGCCCATGGATTTTTATGAGGACTTTCTTCTCCTCTGGCCAGTTCCTCTGCTATGGAGACTAGCAATTGCTGGGGAGTTGAAGAGTGTCCCAAACTGTCATTAGAAACCTTTCAACAACCTCAAATCAAATTGTTTGAGAACTCTTCCCTATTCTGGATAAAGTCTCTCAAATTCAGTTGATCACTGTAACCCTCATGATGCTTGAAAAATGAGACAACAATTTTATTGTTGTTCAAACAATGTTATTGTTGTTAATAAAGGAGTTTTACTAAAACTCCTTTATGACTCCTCTTTTGACCAAGTAAATCAAGGCCAGGGTCCTAAATTTTCTCTCTCTCTCTCTCTCTCTTTTTTTTTTTAAGTTATCAAGACAACCCTAATACAGAACCAGATTAGGGGACCTCTGCTTTCTATTGCTTGAAAATTCTCTTTTCTTTCTTAAAAATGGCTATGCAATGGTGCAAGCCATTCTTTCTAGAATGTGAGTCCCTACTTATTGGCTCAGAAAGGGGAACAAGCTTACAGTTGTAGGAAGGCTATTGACACGCAGAGGAAATTTACATGGAGGGACAGTGTTCCTTAAGCTTTTCCAAGAGTTTCAACCACAGAGAATGCAGTTCACAGTCCTGATGTCTGCTGAGCCCTGACTAGAGGAGGCAGGACTGATGAATGCTGTTTTTTTGCAACCCTTCCCAGCCATATGGAGACCATCAGCGCTTGTCCAGGCAGTTTAAGGGACAGTAGAGTCTCGGTGAAACAATTCCCCTAATATCTTTGTCAAAGCCTTCCTTATGGCTCACTTCATGGAGCTGGATATGAATCTTGGAGGAAACTCAGTTTGCTCTTTTTTTTTCTTGACAAGGCAATTTTCTCTTGATCAAGAGGGTGCAAGCTGTGCTCACTCCAGCTGAGCAAACACGCAAGCACAGAATGGCTGATGGTGGCTCCTCCTTATAGGCATGACTCAGTCGTACCTGCCCCTCACCTGGGATTTGTGCAGGTCAAAGGTTCACAGTCTTTCCTGATTGGCTAAAAGGCTTGGGGGATGGGTTAGGCATGCAGTTTGTTGGGCAACGGAGTTGTACAGGAATCCGGAAGAAGAAGCAAGGACCCTTTGAACATGCAAGTCACCTAACATGATGACCTGAGGAATTTTTAAGTACTCTAAGAGGGTAACAAATACTTTGATAGAAAAGATAATTTTTCTTACAATTTTCCCCTCTTTTAATTTAAATTCTTTTCTTCAAACTCATTTAGGAGCCGCTGGCTCTCGTGTTCCTGCGTTTCTAATAGAAACAAGTTATTTTGGTAGGGCTGGGGGGGGCGGTATTTGGTGAGGGCTGTCTCAATTAACCGTTGTATTAGTCCTCGGACACAAGGAATTATGCAGCATCCTATTAAAATTAAAACTCCAGCCACTACGATCAAGGAGGTTAAGATTGAGGTCATCCAGCCCGTCCATCTCTCAAACCAATTTTCCATTAGGTCAGTGAAGGGACCATTTATAGCTGAGTTTTCTGCTAGCTCGTTAGATAGGGATGTTAATCCCTGTAGGGTCTTAGTAATCGTTCCATCAGGGGCTGTATTATTTGGTATATACATGAAACACGAAACTCCAGTCATTATGCAAACTCCTCCCTTTTTGGGCAACATCATGTCTAATGCTAGCCTGTTCTTCCAAGCCATCTGGCTAGTTGGTCCCAATTGCTCTGCTATTCCTTTGATGGCATTCCTGGTAGAGTTAACAAACCTTTGTTGGTTATAATAAATATAATTAATCCAATCGACATTTTTATTTATAGTGGACCACCAGAAGAATACTGATTCAAATTCTGCTTCAATTTGATTTCTGGCTTTAAATTCCTTTGGCACCCTCTAGGAACCCCAATGGCATCAGTGTAACCGTGGGGATCAAAGGAGCCTCTGTGGCTGGCTGCAGTGTCTATGTCTGTGTCTCTCCTTTTTCTAGATGTGTGGCACAGGCTGGGGATCTAAATGCTAGGGTGAAAGGCATTGCCTGCTGTACCAAAGCACAGGTGCCTGCCCAGTTACCTGGGAGAGTCTCACGTAAAGGTCCTCCGCAGTACCACCAGACATCGGCTCTGCCCACCGAGAGTGTGGACTGGTTTGTGAGGCTTTGAAGAACTGGTTTTCACTGCATCCCGTCAGGTTTCCCACATTTGTCAATGTCCCTCCTGTCTGGTGAGACATGGGGTATAATTGACATCTAGGGTGGGTGGCCTAAGAGTCCTCGGGGGCTGACCCGTAGGACCTCTGACCTCTGGGAACAGTAGTGACAGCGTCCGGCAGGGTTCGTTGCCCCAAGCTTTAGCATCCTGAAACAGAGCCAACATGCAATACATTCCATCTTGGTCCGAGGACTGTCCTAATGGAAACAGGACCACCTGAGACTGGTCTCCCAGTTTCAATAGCCACAGTTTGTCTTAGGTCCTTGGCTTCCACTACAGTTACCTGAGTCGATTGTTGTACAACGTGGAGGTAATGTTGGAGTGAAGGTAGAACTGAGTGTCACCTAGGAGGAGGTGGGAGCTAGATGCAGCTTAAAGGCACCTAACAGGTCTGTCCTGAGACATCTGTCCCAACCCATATCTACGAAATATAGATGGTTCTTGTGTCATACTCCAAGGGCTTTCTATGATTAATCTAAGTGGGTTACATTGTTTATCTTTAAAGTAGGAGAGGAGTATGTCCGAAACAGCTGTGATTTTGACTGTAGTCTGTTAAAAGACTGTTGATTGTTCTGGATGAAGAAATTGGAGTCTTTCCAGTGCCCTGGGGTCTGGTCCAGCCCTTAGGATTGTCATAAAAGGGAGAAGGGTATCCTTTATACCCGGTGTTTCACCCCACATCTGTCCACTCTGGACAGATATCAGCTTCCCTGTGGGTTCCAGGATGGGGCACATATAAAAGAAATATCCTTGGAGCTGGAGTTGGGACATAAGGTCTCCATAAGGAAAGATCTGGCATGCATCAAATTCAACAATTAAGGGAAAAGTACTCTGAGTTACACTAATAATAAGCATACCCAAATCAGTTTGCTCTTGAATGAGACACCTGCCCCTCCTCCATACTCTGCCTTGAGACAGAGAACTGCCTTTCAAGATCTTGCATTGTGTTTCTTCCGTGGTAGAGAGTCTGCTTCTCTTTGGCTAATGATCATTTAAAAAAACCCTCATGCTTACCTGTTGAAAGAAAGCATATTTGCTGGTCCTGCTGGTCTCTCCAGATTCTCTCTCCCTGTCCCTACCACTTCTATTCCCTTACGCTTCTGACCTGCAGGTGGCTCCCCGAGGGCTCCAAGCTGCCTCCATGCTATGCCTCTCACCCTTCCTTGCTCTTCTAGTTTGGCTAATCCTACCCTTCAGCTCCAAAGAGGGCCTGCAGGATGGGTTTCTCCAACCTCTGCCTCAGGTTAGGCATCCTTGCCTATCTTCAACTTCATCTTCAGTAATTATTATTTTATTCTCTAAAATTCTAGCTATTCATTTGTTTGTATAGAATAGCTCTGAACAATATCCTAGAAATTAATAATTGTTTGGACAGTTGAATGGCTGGGGAATAGGAGTGGGAGGAGATGTTTCCTTGAGCATATCCTCTGTATTCCCTTTGAATTTCTGTACTATCTAAACTTATTACCTATTCCAACAAATACAATTCATATTTAAATATGATAACACATCTGAGTTGTAGAAGAAATTCTTTACTGTTCTCAGATTAACATTTTATAGGCAGATTTCCAAATCTGCCTCTTTTTAAAAAGTCTTTATTTTTAATTTCACAAGTAATATGTAAATTTTCTCCATTGTAAAATGCCAATGCAAATTAGTCTTTCTGCTACCAGGCTTTTCTGACACAAAACTCACGTAATTTCCATTCTGGTCTTAAATGTGTTTTAAGTTGAGTATATTAAACCAGTTTTTCTGGAGTGTATTACCAGCTTGATGAAAGACAATTGTTTACAATAAATTAATAATGTTGGGTTTTGCTGAAAGGGGTAATTAGGGTGACCAACTGTCAAAAATTGGATGCTAGCCTTCAGTGGTTAAACTGGAGAAGTTTTGTACAAACAGTCAAGAGTAAGGTGCCTGACTGGTCAGAAGGGTCACTGGTCCAAAGACAAGAATGCTTGCTCTAAAAACCCACCAGGTACGGGTGCATGGTAACTGATTACTGGCTCTGGTTTACAGCTCTTTCCTCATCTTTCCAGAGGCATTGTTCATCAACTCTACATTTCAAAAAAAAAAAAAAAAGGACCTTGAATTTTACTTTAAGCTTCATAATGTCATAAGTGGCACAGAAAAGGAATTTCCATGACATTTGATATTATTATATTCTTAATTAAACTGAGAGATTTGTCACCCACAATGGTGCATGCAAAGAAATCTTAGTTTTAACTTTAGATCGCCTTAAAAATCCCTTTCTCTGAAATAGTCCAAGGTTTACTAATAAATAAATAATTATTACATAAGTTAACAGATGAAAATAATGAGCTGTGAAAGGGAGGGGAAAAAGCACCATCAAAAATATATAAGCTGAGAAAAAAGTACGATGAATTTCATCTAGAAGTTGAGAGAGCTCGATGCATTTTGAGTGTAAACTTGCGAAGCGTGCTCGAGACTTCATTAACCAGAATCTATGTACATAAGAGTGACACTAAGCAAACAAATGTGACAGAGCAAAATAAATACATTTTTGGAAATTAATGTCTTTTAACAGTAGCTGGCTAATTAGCTAAAATAACAGAACTCCAAAAAACAGAAGTTTTCCTCTTTGATGTTTTTCTTCCCTGCTCACAATTTGATTTCTTTATTTTAGAAACCTACAGATAAAGGAAGTAATTTCATATATTCTGTGGATCTTTTTAAAAAGATGAAAGCCACAGACTGGAGGCTTCATCTACAGATGGGTTAGTCAGATCACACTAAAATGCTTTACCCTGGCTATTTCTGCTGGTTTGGGGGCACCCAGAGTAGGAAGAATTCTTACCCAGAGGCACAGAAGCATCTGAAATATCTGCCAAGTTTTGTGTTTATGTATGTATGTGTGTTTTCTTGCAGAAAAACTCTTCAGCTTTCTTTAAATTCTCAGAAGGTACTGTCATGCCCAAAATGTTCAGTAAAAATCAAAGTGCCAACCAAAACTGCTACAGCACTTTCCTGCTCTTGGGAGCCTTGAGTCTTCCCTCAGTCCCCCACTTTCTTCCACCCCTCTTCCTTTGCTAGGTCTAGCTCATCTGGGGGTGGGAAGCGGAAAGTTTGCTAGGGCTTTTGGATTGCTTTACTTGCAAAGGGCTTAGACTCCAGCTCTGCAGACAGAGTGAGAGGTACTTATTTCTTACCCATTGTGGACATAGGTAAATAGACAGATAAACCCACACATAAAAGACTTGGTGATTGTTGGGAAGGAATGAGTAAATTTGCACTGGGGCTAAAAAAATCTTCAGGGAGTTAAGAAAGCTAAATCCCAGCCCTTTCTCTTTCCACACTAAATCCAGTATTTCTAACAGACTAGGGAGGTCTTGAATGAGATCAGCTGATTTAAAAAAATGACAGCCCTGGTTAATGGAGTGCCTCAAGTGGTAGAGTGCCTGCCTAGCAAGTGCTGAGTCCCTGAGTTCAAACCCCAGTATGGTTGTCCCTCTCCAAAATGGCAGCTCTCTGCAAAGGTGAAAGTAACCCCCAATAAGATTGAAGTCCGAACTGGTAACTTGGACTCTGTCTGAAGGTGGGAAAAATTTCTAAATCCTGGAAATAGGGAAGAAATTACTGGGTGTTTTTTTCAGTACAGGGCAAGAGTGACTTTCTATTGTCAGGGCCATTTTACAATCCATAGGGGGAGAGGTTAACGTGTAGATTAATGTCTGTCAGGGTTTGGCCAGATGAAATTAGTTTCCATCTGGTGGAACGGCTAACCCTAAAGGTTACAATTTATGGGGATGTTGGATGTTAACCAATTCTTTATAAAACTGGAGTCAAATTCACAACATAATGTTAACCATTAACTATTTTAAAGTGTACAATTCAGGGGCATTTTATACAGTTGGACTATTGCGCAGCCAGCCATCACCTCTATTACTTCTAAAATGTTTTCATCACCCAAAAAGAAAACCTCATAGCACATCTCACCCTACCTTCTCCACTCCTTGGCAACCACTAATTTGATTTCTGTCTATGGATTTACTTACTCTGGCTGTTCCATGTGAATGAAATCATACAATATGTGGCTTTTTGTGTTTGGCTTCTTTCATTTTGCATACTGTTTTCTTTTTCTGGTACTGGACTCAGAACTCAGGACCTCATGCTTGCTAGGTACACCCTCTACCACTTGAACCACTCTGCCAGCTCTATCTTGCATTGGTTTTTTTCAAGATAGGGTCTGGAACTATGTGCCTTGGGCTGGATTTGAATCACAATCTTTCTAATTCTGTCTCTTGAGAGCTAGTATTACAAGCGTGAACCACTGGTGCCTGGCTAGCACGATGTTTTCAAAGCTCATCTATCTTAGTTGTAGCTATAGCATCCTTTTTATGACTGAATAATATTCCACTATATGACTATATTACATTTTGTTTATCCATTCATCTGTTTATGGGCACTAGGTTGTTTCTATCTTTGGCTATTATGAAAAGTGATACTCTGAATATTCAAGTATTTGAATACTAGTTTGCAATTCTTTTATGTATACACCTTGGAGTGGGTTTCTTGGTCATGTAGGTGTTCTATGTTTAGCTTTTTGAGGGGCAGCCAAACTGTTTTCCATAGCAGTTCTACCATTTAACATTCCCAGAAACAATGTAGGGCTATTCCAACTTCTCTAAATCCTCACCAACACTTTCCTTTTTTGAGGGGGCGTCTGACCATACTTGTGTATGTAGAATGGTATCTTGTAGTTTTAATTTGTATTTCCCTAACAACTAAAGACAATTAATATTTTTTCATATGCTTTCTATCTTCTTTGTAGAACTGTCTATTTAAGTCCGTTGCCATGGTTGGGTTGTTTGTCTTCTTGTTGATGAGTTCTAAGAACTCTTTGCATATTTTGCATATAAATCCTTATCAGAGAAATGATTGGCAAGCATTTTCTTCCATTCTGTGGGTTGTCTTTTCCCCTCTTAACGTCAGTTTATCTGGTTGGTTGTTGTTATTGCTTGTGCTTTTGGTGTCAAATCTAAGAAACCATTGGCAAACCCAAAGTTATGAAGATTTACTGCTTTGTTTTCTTCCAATTTTTATTGTTTTCACTTTTACATTTAGTTCTTGGATCTATTTTGGTCTTTGATTTATTTTGAGATTTTTTAAAAAATATAGTACAAGGTAAGGGTCCAACTTTATTCCTTTGCCTGTGTGTAACTACTTGTCTGGGCACCATTGTTTGAATTGACTGTTCATTCCTCATTTAATGGACTTGTCAAAATTCCACTGGCTACACACAGATGAGTTTATTTCTGGACTCTCAGTTCAGTTCCATTGGTACGGATGTTTGTTTTTATGGCAGTCTCACACTATTTTGATTAGTGTAGGTTTGTAATAAGATTTGGAGTCAGCAAGTGTGAGTCCTCCAACTTTGTTCTGCTTTTTCAAGATTGTTTTTGTGACCTAGGGTCCCTTGTAATTCTTAATGAATTTTAGGATTGTTTTTTCCATTTTCTAAAAAAAAGCCATTGGTATTTTGATGGGGATTGCATTGACTCTGTATTTACTTTAGGGAGTGACATTAATTAGTTTAGTATGTAACACAACAACCTTATACTAATATTGCCTATAACTATTCAGCTCCTCAAATTCTCTTTGAACTGGTTTTGACATATTACTGGCTCTTCATTGATGAGTTGAACAAACCAAACACATTCATTTTATATTTGCATAAGAGTCAGGATTTACCTTTTTGAAAATGGTGTTTTAACAATGTGATCACACCATATTTAAGGGAAGTGATTTTTCAACCTCATTAGAATCACTGGAGGAGCTTTAAATAATACTGTTGACTGGGCAGCACCTCCAGAGATTCTGAAATAACTGATTTGGGGCATGGCATGGGTCCTGGGAAATTCCAGTGAAAGCACTGATGCTGGAGGACTCTCATTGGGAAAGGACTGCGAGTAGTGTCAGGGAAGAGAGAATACTGGGAGCTCTGTCTTGTGTTGGTTTTGAGTATTCTTAGGTAAAAGAAACATTGGGGAAAGGCATATTTTCCTGGTATATATTCCTACCCCTGTGGATCCTTTCTTTCTTTCTTTTTTTTTTTTTTGGTGGTAATAGGATTTGAACTCAGGGCCTCCTACTTGCTAGGCAGGTGATAGGTGGTAGACCACTTAAGCCCCAGCTCCTGCCCTGGCTCCTTTCTTTTTAGCCACCAAAGGGGTTACAGTCCATTGTCTCTGAATGATTAAAAGAAAAATAACAGCCTAAAGCTCCCATCTACCATGTGGTAAATACATTATAAAACAAACATGAAGGCTAGGGTGAAAGTAGGAACTTTGGGAGAAGAGATGAGTAACCTTGGCAAGCGAGGGAGGGGAATGTTTTGACTACTCTGATGCCTTCTCTGCTTTGATAGAAAGAAGGAAATGCAAGGGAATTGGGCTTGGAACGATTTGGTGACATAGAGAAAGTCACTCACATTCATGGTCATTATTTTTCCCTACTTGTGAACTCTCTTGCTCTTTTCTTATGCTCTCTCTACACATCTGTTCTTCAGATTAATTCCTCTCTTCTCCTTTTCCCTGAAATGTGGAAGGAAGCTTATTTCTAAGAGGAAGGTCTGTGTAGGAGTTGGGCACACAATATTTGAAACTGCACTGGCAGGGATCATAGCCCAACTCTGCTACCTACTAGATGTGAGATGCTGGTTAAGTTACCTAATGACTTAGTTTCCTCACCTGTAAAATGGGGGAAATGATAGCATGCTCTTTATGGAATTATTGTCAATTAATACATGAAAACATGTAAAATAGTACCTGGCATAGAATGGGTATCAGTAAATATAATCAATAAATGATTATATTATTATTACTGCCTGGGAGTTAAAACCCTCAGCTGGAATAACAGTTATGTACAAAAGTTTGCAGATCTTTGAAGGTGCAAGTCACCAAAGAGGGTCTCAGAGGAACCATGGAATGTGGCCTAAATACTAACAACAAGCAATTCTGTGCCGAGAATGACTCTCTGCTTTGAACACTCAGGTGGTTCTGTCTCACTGCTGATTCTCTCTGGGAAGTGGATCTCTGTTTGGGGGAGGGGCACTGATTTAATTCTTCATTTCCAGCTGCCCTGGCTCCAGTGCCTTCGCAGATCACACGTAGTCATTCAAAACCTTTCCTAATCACAGGCCTAATACTTTTGCTGCACACTGTGGCCATCCTCTTATCTATGCTGAAGAGATGGATCGCATCTGACCCCTGATTTTGTTCATGGTTTCTGCTCAGTCCACAGATATCTTCTTATTCCAAGCAGAAGCAAACAGAAGTATAACAAGAGGGGATTCCAAGGTAAAGTTCCCACCTGACCGATGAGCCCACATTCTTTCTGTTTCATCCTTAGTGTATCACTGACATGTGTGTCTCTATGGTTGTAAAATGGCAGCTGCAGCAGCAAAAAAAGCAACGCTCCACAGCAGGAAGGGTGTGAGACATGTATTTATTTCATTCATCTATCTACTTTACCCCAGGAAGTGTCCCCTTCCGGTCCCTTTGGACAGGATTCAGTTACATGCCCAGGCTCTCACTTGAGGAGGATCAGAAATTGATGGGTAGGAAAATGGCTGTTAGGTTGGTGAAAAAAAAAATGTATGCCATACAATGGTAATACAACTTTCAGTCACATCATCGCTTTGCATTCTAAATGCACTCGCAGGATGACATATCTTGTTGGGATAAAATGGACCTACTTAAAGATGTTACTGCTTGCCAGAAAATTCTCTCACTGGTCTCTCACTGACCAGCCCATCAAACCAAATCCAGTGGTGCAGTGCCTGGAGAGCTCCACGTGTCTTTGTCCTTTACCCTTCTGTGAAGTTCAGGATCCCCTAAGAGCCAATTTAATTTAATTAATCTTATAAAGTACAGCACAAGGGAAGGCTGCTATTATGCTGCAATGCTCAGGAGGTAGCTTTGTGTTTGCTTATTTTTTTAAAGTTTGATTAAAAATCCAATAGAACAAACAAGTTATAAAATGTATATTTATCATTAATCTCAGAGCAGATTATTTTCGTGAATATGTGGAAAAATATTGCAGCAATATTATTCAACTTTGCATTGTATTAGTAAATTCTCTAAAGACTCCCTCTTTATCTTTCTTCAAGTTTCAGTTCTGTCCCGACATTAGAAATTTTAACTATTTTTTGGGTGTATATTTACCACTTTTGGATCAGTTGGTTTTTGCTCAAACTTTAAAGAATAACTATTGTTTAACAATTCATGTTGATTATAAAATAGATACAAACAATATAAAACTGTAGAAAGTGGGGTTGGTGGAGTGGCTCAAGTGGTAGAGTGCCTGCCTAGCAAGTGTGAGGCCCTGAGTTCAAACCCCAGTACTGCCAAAAACAAACCCAAAAACAACCCAAGACTACAGGAAGCAAAAAAGTGAAAGTACCCCTCTTGCTGTATCTCCCATTAACCTCAACTTCCTAGCCCATTCCCCATTCTGAAGTCCCTCCCCAAAGAATTATCTATATTAACAATTTCAGTCTTGATGTAGACCTGTACGAGTAAATAAACACATGTAGACTGGAGATGTGGCTCAAGTGGTAGACTGCCTATTTTGCAAGCACAAAGCCCTGAGTTCAAACCTTGATCCCACCAAAAATAAATAAATAAATAAGCACATGTTCACACATGTATACATGCACCTGTAGAGTTGTGTGTTTTTTAAAAAATACATTATAGCCAGGCGCCAGTGGCTCACTTCTGTAATCCTAGCTACTCCAGGAAGCAGAGATCAGGAGCACTGTGGTTAGAAGCCAGTCTGGGCAAATAGTTCAAGAGATCCTATCTCGAAAATACCCAATACAAAAAAGGGTTGGTGGAGTGGTTCAAGTGGTAGAATGTCTGCCTAGCAAGTGTGAGTCCCTGACTTCAAACCCCAATAGCAAAAAACTACCAATACCAAAAAAACCCCCGTATTATACTCTAGTCAGGTTTTCATATGCTTATGTATAGATTTATTTAATTCTTCATCCTGATCTAATCCATATGATGTATCTTCTGTAATTTTTAGAATATTTCTCCTGCCCTCTTCTTTTTTTCATAGAAAAGAACTCCCTACCAACACTATGAGGACTCTGGTTTTTTTTTTTTTTTTTTTTTAACAGCCCAAATGAACTTTGTTAATATGAAAGGCTTTCTAGAACACAGTTTTCTCTAGCGTGGAATTGGCTAAAGAGGGCTCCATCTCTGATTTTATAATGATAATGACTAGGATACCTCCTACTTGTGTTTATATATTTTAATACAATTTTTCCATAAAAGATCTCATTTAAACTCCATTTAATGATATTTTGTCCTGGAAGAGCCTGGAGAGTCTTCTGATAACACTGTTTTTATTGTAATAAAGTTTTACTCCATGATCCAGAAATAGCAGGATAATGTCATTACTATCCATGATGTCATTATTTAATAAAGACAAGAATTCATAACTCCATGCCCAGTGGCATGTACCCAGCATAAATGTTTCTAGATGATATCCTGCTTTTCCTACCTCTACATTTCAAAATATATGAAGAAAACTTGACAGAATTAAAGGGAAAAAGAAAATAGCACAATTATAGTACAGGATTTTAATACTCCATCAAATTGATAGAAAAACCAAACAAAAAAAAATCAAGTAAAGAACTAGACAATTTTCATAACACTCTTGTCTCCCAACTTGTTCTGACTGATATTTATAGACTATAATAGGGACAGCAAAATATATCTTTTTTTTTTTCTGCTGGGGTTTGAACTCAGGGCTTCACACTTGCAATGCAGACACTCTACTGTTTGAGCTATATCCATTTTGCTGTTTGCCTGGGCTGGCCTTGAACTGCAATCCTCCTGACCTCTGCCTCTCAAGTAGCTAGGATTACAGGTGTGAGCCACTGGTGCCCCACAATATACCACCTTTTTAAGGGTTTATGATGCAACAAACCATAAATAAATAAGTTCATAGAACAAGTCTTAATATATTTAAGGGAATTAAATAATATCAAATGTTTTTAAATAGAGAGGAATGAAATTAAAAAATAGTAATAATATGATATATAGAAACCCTGCTAACATTTACAAATTCAACAATGTATTTCTAAATAATTCATGTTTCACTGGGAAAATATAATATTTTGAACTATATCATAAATAGTATACAACATGCTAAAATTTGTGGGATCAAACTAAAACAGTGTACAGAGGGAAAGAAACTAAAATTCTACATTTACAAGAAGCTAAAATAAGAGCACCAGAGTAAATCTAAACAAGTAGAAGGGAGAAAACAACAAAGATTATAGCAGGTCAGTAAGAAAAGCAAAATGTAACCAAGTACACAATGAGGAGAAATCACTAATCAAAAAGCTGGTTCTTTGAAATGATCAACAAAATTGATAAAACTCTAGATGGAATGATCAGGAGAAAATGAAACCCAAATCACCAATATTAGAAATTAAATAGGTGCTATTGCTATAAGCCCTATATGCATTAAAAGGTTAATATAATATTATAAATAACTTTATGTCAGCAAATTCAAAAATGTATCTGAAAATGAAAAATTTCCTAAAAAATACAACTTACTGATAGAAGATGATATTGAAAATCTTAATAACTTCATCCTTTTTGCTATTATAGAAATCGGATACATTATCAAAAACTTCCCACAAATCAAATCCTCCCAGGCCCAGATTGCCTTACTGGTGAATTCTAGCAACTCTTCAAGGAATAGTAATGCCTCTCTTACACAATCAGGACAGAGAAGAGAGTACACCTCCATTCACTTCATGACGCCACCATAACCTACCACATAAACCTGAGGTAGACGTTACAAGAAGAAAAAATTATAAATCAAATCCCCGAAGATCACTGATGCAAATCCTGATGCAAAATAAATTGGCTCACGTCTGTAATCCTCAGGAGGTATAGATTAGGAGGACTGAGATTCAAAGCTAGCCTGGGCAAATAGTTCACAAGAACTGATGTCAAAAAAAACCAACCACAAAAAAGGCCTGGTTGAGTGGCTCAAGGTGTAGGTCCTGAGTTCAAGCCCCAGTACCGCAAAAAGCAAAGCCAAACAAAACAAAACAAAACAAAACCCAACCAACCAACCCACCAACCAAACAAACAAAAACCCAGCAATTTGGAGCTCCAATTATATCAAGTAACCTGATACAGAAAGCCATTCTGTCCCTCACCTAGGGACAGTAAGACAGTTGGGGACCACTAGTAGGTAGATCTGACCACATACATCTTTCACCAAAAGACATCTGGTAGTCTGGTGTGGGGAACCTCTTCTGTACCTTCCAACAGTGCCAGAAGCAATAGTAAACCAAGCAGATGAAAATAGAATCCCAAAGTCTCTGAAATTTAAACTGCCATAGAAATCACAGTTCCCAAAAGTAGGCCACAATCCACTGCTAACCCTAAATAGGGTGATTGACTGCTAAACTAAAACACTTATATATGACCCAGAGTCTCCCAATAAAATAGGAATGTATACAGCATACACCTGAAAATCACTCAAGAACCAAGAGACAAGGCAAATCAAAATTTGAGTGAGAAATGGCACTCAATGACACCAACACTGAGAAAAAATAGATATTAAAGCAACCATCATAAAAATGTTTCAACAATCACATGCAAACTTCCTTGAAACAAATTAAAGTAAAAAATAGACAATACCAGTAAAGAAACAGAAGTTACAAAAAGAAGAAAATGAGAGTCATAGAACTGAAAAATACAATGACAGAAAAGATTTAAAATTTGTTGAATGGGCTTAACAGTAGAGTGGTGATGAGGAAGACAGAATCAGTGAATTTGAGGGCAGTATAATAAAATTCACCTAATACGAATAAAAGACAGAAATAGAAAAAAGTTCTTCGGGGACCTACAGGAAATAAAGTTGCAACATTTATATTATCAGAATTACAGAAGAAGATGAAAAGGAAGTGAGGCTGAGAAATGATTTAAGGAGTTACGATTGAAAACATTCCAAATTTGGCTAATGACATTTGAAAATCAGCATTTGAAAGTCAATCAAATCAATCCATCATATCATAAAACCACAAGACAAACATCACAATCTATATTTATTTATATGTATGCAATATATAAACATGTTTTAATATATATCAAAAAATTTTTTTTTTGGTCGGCCTAGGGTTTGAACTCAGGACTTCACACTTGCAACACAGGTGCTTTACCATTTGAACCACGCCTCCAGTCCATTTTGCTGTTGTTATTTTGGAGATGGGGTTTTGAGAACTATTTGTTCATGCTGGCACAATACTCAAACGACAATCCTCCCTATCTCAGTCTCCCAAAGAGCTAGGATTACAGGTGTAATCCACCTGAGGCCAGCTCAAATGGATTTTTATATGCTAGCCATAAATAAGAGTTTAAATACTTTTACAGTAGTGCCTTCAAACACAAAATACTTACAAATCTACTGAGACTTTTACAACAAAAATATTTCTGTGCTTTTAAAGAAAACCCAAATAAATGGAGATATGTACCATGTTCATGGATTGTATAAGTAAATATTGTTAATATGTTTGATTTACTCCAAGTTGAGCTTTGATTCAACACAATCCCAATCTAAATCTCAGTCATCTTTGTAAATAGAAATTGACAGAATAAAATATAAAATTAAATGAAGACAACAACCTAGAATTTCCAAATCAATTAAAGAACAAGGCTAGGGGCCTCACTCTATATTAGGTAAAAGAGCATCTATGCTATTTTTAATACTAAATTCATCGAGTTTTACTGTAATTACTGTTAAAATAGTATGTGCTCTTGGAAGAAAGAGACTATGTCTTAATCATCTCTAATTAAAACAAGTACAGTGTTTTTTTGGTAAGACGTGTAGAGCTGGTTAAAAAGTAATAACTATTTTGTATTCCTATGCTTTTAATTTCAGAAAAAAGAAAGTCTGGGCATCTCAATCACTGAGCAGGTGGGCAGGGCTCTCTGGTGGTAAGATTAGAAATGTAGCCAGATTTTTTCTCTTTCCAAGAGCAAGGTCCAGAACCTTGGTTCTGTGGTTTCCATTTAGCACATGGAGAATTTCCCTTGAGGTTATTCAGTGAGTTTGGTTTTGCATCAAGGAATTATTTGTAGTCTGGCTTTAGCCAATCCTAGCTTTAATTATTCATGGAAAATATTACTTGCCAAAGGACATTTTTGTTTATATTGACTCCGATGATTCTGGTCCTCAAGTCTCATTTCTCTTCCTTTAACATTATGCATCACTCACTTTTCCAAGGTGAGACAGAAGGTCTCCTTTGAACATTTAAGGTAAACTCCTTAGTTCTGGACACTGGCCCATGGATTTTATACCTTGCCAATTCTCTAATACTCTTTTTAATCCTCAGCCCTGTGGACTTTTATAAATAGCTTTGATAAATCCAAAAGGCCATGTACTTTGTCTTAACAGAAGTTGCAAATTGGTATTGGTCCATGTTTGCACATCTCCAGTCATTTTTCAACCCAAAGTGGTTTATTTGTGATGAGATTTAGTCCAGTTCAGTGTCCATTGAGAGTGTTCACAATGGCTTTGGAAATCATCTGTATTTTGATTGTTTATATCCTAGAAACTTCACAGCACACTAATGAAGTCATCCCAGCCAAAAAAGCCTGTTTTTCCTTTTATTAGGTCATTAAGGACAGAACCAGGTCAAGTTTAAGAAGAAAATTTTTCTATCCAGAATTTTCTTTCCTTCCTTTTTCCTTCATTCCTTCGTTTGTTCGTTCGTTCCTTCCCTCCCTCCTTCCTTTTTTCCTTCCTTCCTTCCCTCCTTCCTTTCTTTCTTTCTTCATTCCTTCATTCCTTCTTTCCTCCCTCCCTCCTTCCCTCCCTCCCTCCCTCTCTCTGTGTCTTTCAGTCAGTATTGGGGTTTGAATTCAAGACCTCATGATTGAAGGCAGGAACTCTACCACTTGAGTCACATCTCCCCAGCCACTCATTCTCCCATTTTCTTAGAAGATTTAGACAGTGTCAAAGTGATACAATATAAGCAACCTGTTTAAATAAATCTATCTTTTTTATTGTTTTATTATTCATATGTGCATACAATGCTTGGGTCATTTCTCTCCCCTGCCCCCACCTGTCCCGTCCTGCAGGACACATCAGCGTGGGTAGCGAACCTAGAAGGGGAAGAATGAAGGGACAAGAGACACGAAGGCTGACAGCAAGACAGGAGTTCTGATCAAGCTGCAAAATTTTATTGTTCACACAGGGGTATTTATGTGCTGAGGGAGTGAGGGGTATGACGAGGTGCAGGCTGTTTGGCTGGTTCTGCTATAGGACTTCTGATAGGGTGCACGTTCGCGCCGGCGGCAAGGTAAACTCCCGGAAGAGAAGCAGGGATGGCGCCATCTTGTGCTGGAGATGGAGAAGTTGGGACAAACAACCGCAAAATGTTCCAGGGCAAGGTCAAGACAGAATGGCTCACAAAGGGAGCCTTGTCTCCGACACCCACTCCCCTCCCTTACCACCCACTCCACCCCCTCCCTCTCCCCGCCACCCCCTTGATACCCAGCAGAAACTATTTTGCCCTTATTTCTAATTTTGTTGTAGAAAGAGTATAAGCAATGATAGGAAGGAACAAGGGTTTTTGCTGGTTGAGATAAGGATAGCTATACAGGGAATTGACTCACATTGATTTCCTGTGCATGTGTGTTACCTTCTAGGTTAATTCTTCTTGATCTAACCTTTTCTCTAGTTCCTGGTCCCCTTCTCCTATTGGCCTCAGTTGCTTTTAAGGTATCTGCTTTAGTTTCTCTGCATTGAGGGCAAAAAATGCTAGCTAATTTTTTAGGTGTCTTATCTATCCTCATATCTCCCTTGTGTGCTCTCGCTTTCATCTTGTGATCAAAAACCAATCCCCTTGTTGTGTTTGCCCTTGATCTAATGTCCACATATGAGGGAGAACATACAATTTTTGGTCTTTTGGGCCAGGCTAACCTCACTCAGAATGATGTTCTCCAATTCCATCCATTTACCAGCAAATGATAACATTACGTTCTTCTTCATGACTGCATAAAATTCCATTGTGTATAGATACCACATTTTCTTGATCCATTCATCAGTGGTGGGGCATCTTGGCTGTTTCCATAACTTGGCTATTGTGAATAGTGCCGCAATAAACATGGATGTGCAGGTGCCTCTGGAGTAACAGTCTTTTGGGTATATCCCCAAGAGTGGTATTACTGGATCAAATGGTAGATCAATGTTTAGCTTTTTAAGGAGCCTCCAAATTTTTTTCCAGAGTGGTTGTCCCACCAACAGTGTAAGAGGGTTCCTTTTTCCCCGAATCCTCGCCAACACCTGTTGGTGTTGGTGTTGCTAATGATGGCTATTCGAACAGGGGTGAGGTGGAATCTTAGTGTGGTTTTAATTTGCATTTCCTTTATTGCTAGAGATGGTGAGCATTGTTTCATGTGTTTTTCGACCATTTGAATTTCTTCTTTTGAGAAAGTTCTGTTTAGTTCACTTGCCCATTTCTTTATTGGTTCATTAGTTTTGGGAGAATTTAGTTTTTTAAGTTCCCTATATATTCTGGTTATCAGTCCTTTGTCTGATGTGTAGCTGGCAAATATTTTCTTCCACTCTGTGGGTGTTCTCTTCAGTTTAGAGACCATTTCTTTAGATGAACAGAAGCTTTTTAGTTTTATGAGGTCCCATTTATCTATGCTATCTCTTAGTTGCTGTGCTGCTGGGGTTTCGTTGAGAAAGTTCTTACCTATACCTACTAATTCCAGAGTATTTCCTACTCTTTCCTGTATCAACTTTAGAGTTTGTGGTCTGATATTAAGATCCTTGATCCATTTTGAGTTAATGTTGGTATAGGGTGATATACATGGATCTAGTTTCAGTTTTTTGCAGACTGCTAACCAGTTTTCCCAGCAGTTTTTGTTGAAGAGGCTGCTTTTTCTCCATCATATATTTTTACCACCTTTGTCAAAGACAAGTTGGTTATAGTAGTGAGGCTTCATATCTGGGTCCTCTATTCTGTTCCACTGGTCTTCATGTCTGTTTTTGGGCTAAATAAATCTATCTTATTGTGTCTACTCTGTGGATGGGTATGGGGGACACAGGAAAGACACATGCACTGAATTATCCGGTTCAATTCTACAGGTAGATGCTGAGGTAGTAGCAGTGCCAGTGGCATCCAACCTGTCAGTGTTATACATCTGTAACATGCCACAGTAAAAACTACAAGGATCCCAAAGGCGAAAAAGAGAAGGTTCCCAGACATATATGTGCAGAGCAAGCAATAAAGTGTATGAGACATTATAAATTAATACAGATGTTATAAATTAATGGTATTGGACCACTCTTGGGGATATACCCAAAAGACTGTGACACAGGCTACTCCAGAGGCACCTGCACACCCATGTTTATTGCAGCATTATTCATAATAACCAAGTTATGGAAACAGCCAAGATGCCCCACCACTGACGAATGGATTAAGAAAATGTGGTATCTATACACAATGGAATTTTATGCAGCCATGAAGAAGAATGAAATGTTATCATTTGCTGGTAAATGGATGGAATTGGAGAACATCATTCTGAGTGAGGTCAGCCTGGCCCAAAAGACCAAAAATCGTATGTTCTCCCTCATATGTGGACATTAGATCAAGGGCAAACACAACAAGGGGATTGGTTTTTGATCACAAGATGAAAGCGAGTGCACACGAGGGAGATATGAGGATAGATAAGACACCTAAAAAATTAGCTAGCATTTTTTGCCCTCAATGCAGAGAAACTAAAGCAGATACCTTAAAAGCAACTGAGGCCAATAAGAGAAGGGGACCAGGAACTAGAGAAAAGGTTAGATCAAAAAGAATTAACCTAGAAGGTAACACACACGCACAGGAAATCAATGTGAGTCAACTCCCTGTATAGCTATCCTTATCTCAACCAGCAAAAACCCTTGTTCCTTCCTATTATTTTTTATACTCTCTCTCTCTTCAACAAAATTAGAGATAAGGGCAAAATAGTTTTTGCTGGGTATCAAGGGGGTGGGGGGGAGAGGGAGGGGGCAGGGGCAGGGGGGAGAAATGACCCAAGCATTGTATGCACATATGAATAATAAAAAAATAAAAATTAATAAAAAATTAAGTGTTAGTACCGATAGGTATGTGGTGATTCCTGTCATTTAGTTGTCTTAGTTGTTTGAAGGTTTGATTGTGTGTACATAAATCGATGTTACTCTCTACTTTCTTGCTTTTTCTTTTCCTGTCGCTTGGTACTACCTGCCCTTTCATGGTTATGTAGGGTTTCACTTTCTGTGTGCAGAATCCCTTGAAGGTGGTTTTGTGGTCATATATTGTTTTAGTTTCAGCTTATCATGGAAGACTTTTATTGCTCCATCTATTTTGAATGATAGTTTTGCTGGGTAGAGTATCCTGGGGTTGAAGTCATTTTCATTCAGTGCCCAGAAGACCTCACCCCTAGCTCTTCTTGCTTTTAATGTTTCTGTTGAGAAGTCTGCTGTGATTTTGATGGTTTTACCTTTGTATGTTATTTGTTTTTTCTCTCTTACAGCCTTCAATCATCTTCCTTGAGTCTCTATACTTGTTGTTTTAATGATAATATGCGGTGGGGTGATTCTATTTTGGTCAGGTCTGTTTGGTGTTCTGGAGGCCCCTTGCCCCTGTATGGGCATAGATTTCTCTAGATTTGGGAAAATTTCTGTTATTATTTTGTGGAATATATTATGCTGGTTCCCTCTTAATGAAGTTGCTTGTATGAGACTGGCCATACCTAGATAATCCATGCTCATTTTCATCTCAAGACCCTTAATCA
This sequence comes from Castor canadensis, assembly GCF_047511655.1. Lineage (NCBI taxonomy): Eukaryota > Metazoa > Chordata > Mammalia > Rodentia > Castoridae > Castor > Castor canadensis. The sequence goes on along the minus strand of NC_133395.1, from coordinate 119,709,468 downwards.
CATCAGCAAAGTCCCTTTTGCTATGTGAGCTAACACAGTCACAGGTTCCAGGGATTAAAGTGTGGACATCTTTGGGGAACAGCAGTTATTATTCTGAGTACCACAGCATGTGGTAGTAAAAGCATGTGGTTTCATTCTGATAATATGCTTGTTTTTGCATGTTAACTTGATATTTTTGATATATGCAATCCTGAGGCTTAAATGACATTTAATTTTCACCTTAGAAAAATGATAAGGAACTCTCTCTACAACAAAAGGGCAAAATAGTTTCTGCTGGGTATTGGAGGGGGAGAGGGAGGGGGCGGAGTGGGTGGTAAGGGAGGGGGTGGGGGCAGGGGGGAGGAATGAACCAAGCCTTGTATGCACATATGAATAATAAAAGAAAAAGGAAAAAAAAAAGAAAAATGATAAGGATTATCATTGGGTTATATATTTAGATACAGTGGTATTTGCCTGTCCCTACCTAACTTCTGGAGTTCATGAGTTGGGTCTTAGCATTGATGACATTTCATTTCACCTGGCTGAAACCAGTTTCTCTGAGGTCTTTCTTTACTAACATTTGTGTGAGGCAAAATCCTGTATGCTTCAAATGGCTCCTTCTGGAAGTTTAGTCAAAGGCTGTAGGGAGCATGAGGTGTAGTTAAAGTTCTTCAGACAGTTGACATGCTTCAGTTCTATCCCTGGAACTTGCTGAGAAGCCATAGTTGTGGACCCTGAAAAGTTTGTTTTGTTTGTTTTTGGTGGTACTGGGTTTTGAACACAGAGCCTGACACTTGCTAAGCAGGCGTTCTACCACTTGAGCCACTCTGCCAGCCCATTCTCACCTTAAAGGTTTCCCCACACCATCTCTGAACCATGGGGTCTTGGTGAGGCATCCAGGATGGCTATAGGAACTACAGTGTCAGCACCCAGCATTGCTTAGTAAATGGTAGCTAATCTTTGTGCAGTTGAATTGTTCCCTCTGAGCCCATAGGGTTGTAAAACAGCCCCCTCCCCACAGCACTTTTCTGTGCCTGTAACTATTTTGACAAGACTTTTTGGGAACAGCTTACCTAGACAAGACAATATTTGTGTTTCATCAACTTTTTCGAAAAAACAGATAAGACAATAAGTGAAAATATCATATGTACAAAATACTAGCAAATACATCAAAAGAAGAGGCTTTGCCTGAGTCTCAACCTTTACCTGAGACTGATGGCTAAATGCAAAATGAACACAACAATTGGCTGCCATTGTCTGAGCTCCTACTATGTGCAGTGCTTGTTAGTGACAGATGACAGAGAAGAGAAATTCATGTTGCTATGTATCTTCATAATTTCTCAGTTCTCTCCTCTGAGCTTTATAGTATTAACACTAAGGATTGCATCCTGCAATGTCAACATGGTCCTCATTTCATGGAGAGGAAGTGGAAGTGGCCCTGGGAGGTGAGGTGGCCAGCTGTCTCATGGCTAAAAAGGGACTGTGAGGTCAGTTCACTCTGCCTGTCTGCTTCTCACTATACCTGGGAGCATGTGAGTTGTGGAGACTATCTCTTCACATAAGCAAGAGCTATAACACTGAGAGACACAAGATGGGCACAAACTGTGGGGCACGACAATGTCACAGCTAAAAAAAAAAAAAAAAAACAAGGAATGATCAGAAACACTCCTTTTTCCTGCATCTTTTTTTGGCTTGAACTTAGGGCCTCACACTTGCTAAGCAGGTGCTTTCTCATGTAAGCTACTCGGCCAACCCTGTTTTGCATTGGGTATTTTTGAGACAGGGTCTTGCAAACTATTTGTCCAGGCTGGCTCGGAACCATGATCCTCTTGATCTCTGCCTCCTGAGTAGCTAATGGTTTACAGGTGTGAGCCAATGATGCCTGGACTGAAATATTAATTTTAAATTAATTTTTAAAATTTAGGTGACTTGGACATTGGGGGAGTATGGGGATCAGAGAGAACCTGGGGTCTTCAGTTAGAAGAAAAAATAAAAGAAGAAAACTAGAGAGCCTGGTAGGGTGGTGCATGCCTGTAATACCAGCACCCAGGAGGCTGAGGCAGTAGGATCTGGAGTTTCAGATCACTCTGGGCTCCATAGCAGGGTGGGGAGGGGTGGGGAAAGAAGAAGAAAATTAGAAGTTAAAAAAATTTAAGACTAATCCCCTTAAGTTTATTTTTAAAAGACAAATAAAATTAAATATTTTATTTAAAAACAATTTAAAGCAGATCTGATCGTAGGAACATACTTCTATCCATCTATGTAATCAGCTTATTAAATAATTATTTATGTAGCCAACCCTCCATCAGCACATATATAAAAAAATTTCCATAATTTCCTAATGTAAATAAAATAATTTCTGGATAGTGGAATTGGGTGATGAAAAAACTTTCTTCTTACTTTTTTGCATTGTTTGTATTTTTTTTTGAAAATTTTTTTTGTGGGACTGAGGTTTGAACTCAGGGTTTTGCACTTGCAAAGCAGGTTCTCTACTTCAACCACACCTCCAGTCCATTTCCTCTGGTTATTTTGAAAGTGAGGTCTTGAGAACTATTTGCTTGGGCTGGCCTCAAACCATGATCCTCCAGATCTCAGCCTCAGTAGCTAGGATTACAGGTGTGAGCCATCAGTGCCTGGCTGTTTGGATCTTTATAATGAATACTTACCATTTTCATGAATACTATTGTTCTTTCTTTCTTTCTGTCTCTTTTTTGGCAGTATGGGGTTTGAACTCAGGGCCTCATGCTTGCTAGTCAGGCACTCTACCATTTGAGATACTCTGCCAGTTCCTAAATTTCTTTATTTCTTTTTTTTCCTTTTTATTTTTGGAAGTAATAGATTTTTTTGACATTAACCAACTGAGCAAAGAAAACGGGCAAATATAGCAAGATGTAATAGTTAATTCTGGGGGAAACAGAACTAATTATTTTCTTCTTTGTACTTGGGTTTCTTTTTCAAATCCCAAAGTAATGTTTTAAAAATTCATGTAACTTAGAAACATTCAGAAACTTGCCCAATGTCACACAGCAGTCAGGGGTGGAGCTGGTCAGGACTCCAATTCAGATGTGCTTACCTCCAAAGTCTCAGCCTTGAGTTAATCTTGCCATAAATAGGGTGGCTTTGTTTTCAAAAATCCAATCTCAATGCAATTTGGCCTTGGATTCTAACTATTCTGAGTCCAGCATCTGCCCTTCAGAATGCCGAGCCTGCAGGAGAGGGCGTTGTCTGTGCTTCCAGTTCCAGGAAATTATCCACCTCCTAGCAAAATGCCCAGGGACGGAGCATCTGCTATGCACAGGGCACAAACAGGAAACATTGCTCAGAGCCTGTGAGTATGAAGAAGTCGTGAATCAGGGTGCCCAGCAGCCCAATACAGAGGGGGACCGATGGCATTTGATTATCCATTTACTCACTGTTTCTGGAGCTCCTTGGAACTATAAATGTTAATTCCTGATTGTCACTAATGTTCTCCTTAAGACACATTTTTCTTGCAATAAACAGAAACCAACTTAAGCTAAAAGGGAAACATTACAAATACTAGATAGATTCAAAGACAGAGGCACATCTGAACCTTGGGTACAAGATGGCACCAGAGATGGGATATTGAAGTTTAAAACAAATGGCCTCAAATAAGATGGTGTGGATTTGAATGCTTGCTCCACCTTGGATGATTTGCCTAACCACCCAATATGCGTATCTGGAGAATGAGTATAGCAGTAGGTCCCTTGGGGATGGTTTTGAGCTTAAGTAGGTAAGTCATGTAAAGGATTTAGCACTTATTACTTGGTAAGCACTCAAAAATTGTTGGAATTCTTCTTATTATAATAAATCACCAAACTTTTTTTCAGGGGGGGATACTGGGGTTTGACCTCAGGGCCTCGTGCTTTCTTGGCAGGCACTGTACCACCTGAGCTGCTTTACTGGCCCTGAGTGTTGGTTTCTTAACTTTCCAGTTTACATGGGTGGAGGAGGGGCACCTGCCTAGCAAGAGTGAGGCCTGGAGTTGAAAGCCCAGTACTGCAAAAAAGAAAAAAAAAAAAAAAAGACCACTCAGTCCTACAGATTGTATGCATCAATTTCATGATCACAAAAGACTGGTAGCTGGAACAGAGGCCACAGTATTCTGGTGAATTCTTTTGGTAGCTTCCATGGAAAAGAGAAACTAAATGCTTCCCAGGATTCCTCAAAAAGCCATTCACTGTGGCTGGGAGAAGGATGCACTGGGTGGCTGGCATAGCCAGTTTGGGCCTACCCTTATTCAATTCCAATGAAAGCTTATGATTGAAAACTTTGGGGTCTTAGTAAAAAAAGGAGAAGACTAGAAGGTATTCAGGGGGAGACAATTAACAAATGTTCTCTCCAAAATGTTACTTTTAAATTTTAATGTATAGTCCTCTTCTGTTTTTTGCTAAATTTCAATGTAGCATAATCTTTTTTGCCCATTTTTGGTGAGTGTGGCTAGATGTCTGACTTGAGAGCAATCATCCTCCCACTTCCTATAGCCTGCCTTACAAATAAACGAAGAGGGCAGGACGCTAGCTTTTCCTATGGAAGACGTCTTTTAGAAAAATGAAATTAATTCTGATTTATCAAAGAAGTGCCTTTATTTTAATGAAATACTATACAGACGTATTTCAAAAGAATGTTGAGACATCTTGACTTCAGATTTCAAATAGCCCTAGCCTGCCTACCAAGTCCCGTTCCCATAATAGAGCCACTAATTCTTTTGGCATTGGTGAGACTCTGTCTCCTCTCATTGTCACTCAACTCCTAAATATATGACAATGCCGAATTGCTTGATATTTTATATACAGGAAGGATGTTTGCAAAAAAAAAAAAAAAATGCAGAACAGGCGAAGAGTTGGGTAGAGGAAAAAATCAATTTGGAAAAATTTGGAGCCTGACTGTTTCAATAAGATGCTTTCTGGATGTCATTGCTTCCCTTTGAACAAATTAAGTAAATTTGAATATTTTAGGTAAACTTGAACATCTCGTTGATTGCCAGAGGAAAACATTGCAGTATCAAGATAATTGTTCCCTGTATACTACTTTTCCCTAGTGACCTAAGTCCTTCCCCAGATCTAACGTCTTTCTATCTTGCCCATTTGCCTTGTCCAGGCTTTTGAGCTCTTGCCACTGTCAGACGCTTGACTAAGTCCCAAGAATGCCTCATATCATTTCCACTGAGCTTAAATGTTGATACAGTGAAAGAAAGCTATTAGTTGTCATTAATTTCACAAATTAATGAGGAACATCTTATCACCTTGTTTTAACAGGGCCCCAAAGGCTTTACCTAGTTTTTGTATGCGAAAACAAAAACAAACAAAAAAACAAAAGAAACAAACAAAGGCAAATAATTTAAATGAGTCATTCTTTTCATTATGCTGCCTTGAATCATTTTCTACCATAGCTGTCCTTGGTTGCTGCTCTTAGAATTCTCTATAATTTCTTACTAATTCAGAAGAATGTTGAGGACTGTTCACATGTTTTTTTCTTTTTGTACATTTTCTGCCTTTTCATGTATGATAAGTGGAACTGTGTAATAAAGAAATGAAATTAAAAAAAAATTGCAGTTCAGTGTATGAAAAGACACAATCTTAAACTATCCTGTTCAACTTGAAATTCAATTTTATTTGGAAAGTATTTTGGGATCCTACAGGTAGAATTCAGACAGCAGGCCAAGGAGGGTGAAAGCAGGCTTGTTACAAATTCTCAGGGAAGATTTTTCTCCTGGTTTCACACAGAGCTTTTATTTATTTATTTATTTATTTTTTTATTGTGGTTGCTGTCAGTACACTACGTTTATTTCTTCTTGCTTCTTGCAGAGAGGGTCTCAGCTTTATGTGGGAATATCAAATTAGCACCTTTCGCCCACCTCCATCCCTTTGACCTTGCCAAAGTTCAAGGTCTCGAGTCTCAGAGGAATGCTTCCCAGCAACCTTGCTTTTCTGTTCTTGGCCTCTGGAGAATCCTTTCCATCCAAGTCCAGCCAAGCACTTAAACAGACACTTTTATGTTTTTAATCCAGCTTTCTTCTTGTGTTCAGCAGCGTTGTTTATCTAGTGCCTGCCCTGCTGATACCAATTCCTGAATTGCTTTCAAAACGGCCTTTCAAAGTGTTGTTTACAAATAATCTGACTCTTGTACTTGTGAGGCTATTTATCCAGGAGTACTTTCTAAATCTGTTTTAAATCTGTTTGTCTTTTTTATTCAAACAACAACAACAACAACAACAAAAAACCAGGTAACCTCTATAACCATCCCAAAGTAGCTTTGTTCATCAATCCATTCTTCAAATTAAAGATTTTGAGTGCATGTCCCCAAAGAGAGAGTGGGAAGGACTCAACTATAAGAAAAAAATCTCTTCCTTCTAGCGTATAATTTTTTTTTTCCATTCAAAAGCCTTTGGTTTCTTTAGGCTAGGGGTCATTTTACTTTTCTGTGTCTCTTATCCCTAGCATCATAGCTGGACGTGAATCCAGCAAGCTTAGGCAATGATTGAATGAAATAACTGGGTGCCTTAGAAGTGTTTCTTTCTCTTCATTGTGTTTTGTATATTCTTTACTATTTCCCTGGTAATCTTCCTGGATTTTTGGCATAGTTGTAACAGAATTTCCATTCACTCAGCCACCCACAAATTTACCCATCATCCATGCATAAGGCACAAGAGGAAGCTGATAGAAACAGTAAAGATGCACATAAACAGACTGACTGTAACGCTCTCTTTCTGCAATAGAGGTCGAATGATTTGTTGTTGCTGTGCTCTCTGGAGCCCTCACACTGTCTACTTCTTTCCGTTCCCTACTAGGGCCCCTATTTTGGGGATAAACAATTCTATATTTTCGAGATCATCTGATGAAACAGGGTAGTAAGTCTCATCCTTGCCTTTGTGTCTGGTTAAGCCCAATTAAAATGCCCTCGTATTCTAGTAATTCCCAGCACTTATGGCCCATATCAATCATTTGAGATTTTGAATGAATGAATGAATGAATCCATGTACACTCTGAAAGAGAGAGAGAGAGAGAGAATATGACTGAGTCCAGGTGACTCCATTGAAAACTGTCAGTCCTGATCTCATTGCAGAAAATCATATTGAAAACAAGCAAGGAGTTTTGCTCTTGTCATTAGGGCTAATAATGATAACAATGATAATACTGGCTGAGTGTTTACAGTCCACATGCTGAGTTCTGTGCTGAGTACCTGCCATACATCTGGGGTTGGGTTCTCCAGAAGCAGATATTGAGATGGGCTTTGAAGTATAGGGTGGTTATCAACTCAGTGAAAGGAAGGAAGAGGAAGAAAAATGTTGCAGAGGAGGAAGAGGCTGACCTGTGACTCAGGTCTGGAGAATTCTCATCTGATCTGGTGGGTGTTCTTAGTTGGGTATTGACTATGAAGAGGTTCTGTGTTAAGGTGAAGTTGTCACACCTTCACACTCATGCTTTGCTTAATCACAAGTCACCTTGACTTGCTCAGGAAGGGGATGGAGGAAGGGGCTGACCTTGAGTGAGGGGCTTCTTACATCTGAGTCTGATTCAAAGGGAACAGACAGTTGGAGCGTCTGCTGCCTGCATTCCCTGTATGTGGACAGCAAGTTCTTCACTGAAGGGGATGTGAGTGGCCCACTTCTAAATTTACCATGGCATACAATACTGGATTTAATCAGCGCAATAGTTCTGGAGTTGGGTATGATTCATTTCCCTGTTTTCAAATGAAGGAATTGTGGTTTAGAAGGGCTAAGTAACTTGCAGTTCTGTCTGACCAAAGCATTGTTGGGGCATTGTTACACTAGATTACATCAACCACAAGACCAAGTATTTATCACATTCTTAAAATTTCATATTGGGAAGGCACTGTACACTTTTACTTAAGTCAAATTCCAAGATAAACTTCAAAGACCCCTTCTTATCATACTACCATCTAGCATAGCTTTTGCCCATGGAGGTAGATGATTAAGTCAGGGATTGTAGGCAAGAAAAAGATTAAAATAAATATCTTAATAGAAACTGTTTTGTTTTTGGTGGGACTGGGGTTTGAACTCAAGGCTTCTCACTTGCAAAGCAGGTGTTCTACTGCTTGAGCCACACCTCCAATCCATTTTGCTCTGGTTATTTTGGAGATGGGGGGTCTCACAAACTATTTGCTTGGGCTGGCCTAGAACCTCAATTCACCCAATCTCAGCCTCCTAAGTAACTAGGATTATATAGTTGAGCCACCAGTGCTTGACTATTAACAGAAACTTTAAAGAGAGAAAAGCTATGTCCAAAATCCCACGATTCCTAAAAGACTTATTTCCGCTGTTCTTCATTATTCCTAACACCCACTGAGCCTCAGTTCTGTGCCATTTGCTATGCCAGGTATTGACAATACCACGAAGAACAAAAGATCAAAACTCCTGCCCTCCTTAATCTTACTTTGTATTTTGGAAGGCAGATGCTAAATAATTACAAAAAAGGATAAATTTAAACTAAAATCTATTTTTAAAAAAACCCATGTCCTGGGTGTTGACTATCTCTTATCTTTATCTAAAAACATCCTTCTTGCACTTAAGAGTACAGCCAAGGTCATTCCTACGCAAGGTCTTTGTACTTGCTGTTCCTCTGCTCTATGTCACACCATCACTTGAGGGCTCCTTCAAATTATTTGGGTCTCAACTCAAGTGATAGTGCCTTGGAAAAGCTTTCCTTGACTGTGGCATGCTGTCTTAGGGCTTCTTTGTTATGGTGCTCATTTCTTTGCTTATATCAACTACACAGAAGCAGAAGTTTTGTTCATATTGTACATACCTATATCTCCAATACCTAGAAAACACTTGTCTATAGTAAGCAGGCAATACATTTTGAAGAAGTGAGTGAGTGTGTCTGCAACAAAGAAATGTGTAAGTTATGAGAATCACTAAAAGGGTCAACTACTTAATGAGGGGGAGCTGGATATGGCCTATGTATATGAGTTTTTTCTTCAAAGAGAATATAAGCTTCTGAAAGGAAGGATGTTTACTTTATAGTTCTCTGAATCCTCTTCCACTAGTGCCTAACGCTGTGTTTTAAACGCTGAGTTCTGTGGCTAACACTATTCAGCACTCAGAATGTACAACAGAGGCACTTTAACTTTTGAGCCTGTCTTTGGTTGAGCTTATTATACTGCATCTCAGATTTTTAATTAAATATCTGTGTCTTTTTTGCCTGTGCCTCTATTGTGCTGTGTATCTTAGAGTCTAAGGGAGTGAATGAAGGAACGAATGCCTTCCAAGAGTACCTCTTCCCAAATTCTTTGCCAGAAAGTGGATCGTGACTGGACAAAGCACATATAGCATGCTGCTCCTAGATGATTTTGTAAGAATAAATTCTGCAGCTTGGTGCAGCCCAGGAATAAACGCAGTTTTTCACCTGCAGGGAATGGCTCCTTTCACTATGATCCAGTGACAGGTGAAGAGTCCTGGGTTCTTGTGTGTACTTCTTGTTAACTATTGCGTTATTCTGAGAATCCTCAAGATATTCTGCTTCTGAGTTAGCTCATCTGTGTAACTGTGTATCAAAGCTGAGGGCTGCCATGTCAGGGCCTCAGGATTCAGATTTCACGGTTCCTGGCACTTGTAAACATTGGGCAAGTGTAGCCACTCTGATTCTCAGTTTCCTCATCTCTGTAGGGAGAAACATAAAAGGCCCCACCTTCTAAGCTGTTACTGGAAATAAGGCACAAAATTTAAGGGGCTGCCAAAAAACTCAGCAATCAAGATAAATAATGTTTTTTACAAATCCAAATGAATGCAGTAACATTTGCAATGAACAAACTATCAACATTTTCAATGAGGACAAGATCGGTTATGGTGTGGTGCCAAGCCATACTGGAGCCTGAGGCAAAAAGGAAAAGGGGTTAAATGAGATCATGCTTGTAAGGTGGTTGGCACAGAGCCTTGCCCATAGTAAGTACACAGTAAACACAAACCATCATTATTAAATAAACTCCCAGGCTAGAAATTTTCTAGTTAGAAAATTGCTTTAGCTCTCAATTGTCCCCACAATTTAGAGTCTTTTAAAAACATGGCAACTACTGATTGAATTTTAGGCAAAAATTCTTTGGGGTTGGCACAATGCCCACCATCCATCTATAAAAATGTAGAATGAGTACTAGGGAATAATGAACTAAGTTATACTCTAAACTTATGTGCACTTAGGATGCAATTAAATACACCGAAATGTTAGCATAATTTCAGAATAAAGGTAAGTTTAAATATGGCCAGAACCATAGTCAAAGCAAGCACAAGCTGGGCGCCAGAGGCTCAGGCCTGTAATCCTAGCTATTTAAGAGGCAGAGATAAGGAAGATCGGACAAATAGTTTGGGAGACCCTATCTCGAAAAAACCCAATACAAAAAAAGGTCTGGTGGAGTGAATTGACTGGTACAGTGCCTGTCTAGCAAGTGTGAAACCCCAAGTTCAAACCCCAATACTGCCAACAAAGAAACAGCACAAACAACCACCAGTTCCTATCCACTTACTTAAGAAGTTTGTGTAGAAGGTCTGTTATGTCCTGCTGTGCTGAACTAAAAGCCTCACATACAGGCCATGAAAGAGGCCCGGGTCCTGCCCTTGGAACCTCTAATGGGAGATAAGATATGCCTGGAAACATAGAGGGTCTGAATCACATGTCAAGGCTATTTTTTCAGGAAAATGCAACTTGCAGTGCAAGGACTTTTAGTGAAACAGTATAACCAAAGAATTATCGTAAAAAAAATCTAGATACTTACTTAGAGTCATACCATTCAACACTTTTTATTCATTAACACTGACCTAAAGCACATTTAAAAAAACACTTAAAAGGCATTATATAAATACTGAAGAAAAAATAAAAGGCCATGTCCAATCGGTTATACCTTTAAGTGCCAACCCTTGGCTTAGTGGAGGAATTACAGAGGCACGGAGAGATGTCGCACAAAATATTAACAGGAAGAATGTTCTTCAGAGAGAGGAGGGATGTGGCGAGGAGGCAGGGGAGGGGGGATCTCAGAGGTCTTCCCTCCTTTATGTCTTTCTTAAAGACAATAAGGAAGGAATAAGTCAATCTGAAAGGCTGCTAATGTGTGATTCCAACTCTGTGACCTCAAAAAGTTAAGACTATGGAGACAGTAACAAGATCAATGGTTGCTAGGGGTTAGGAGGGAGAGAAGGATGAATAGTTAGAGCACAGAGGATTTTTAGGGCAGTGAATCTACTTGTATGAAACAACAGTGTTGGATACATGTCTTTACTCATTTGTCTAATCCCATAGAATGTACAGTCTCAAAAGTAACCATGGACTTTCAGTCAATGTAAACCATGGACTTTCAGTGATAGTAGTGTCGCTGTAGTTTCATCAGTTACAACAAATGAACCACACTCTGATGGGAGATGTTCATAGAGGGGGGTAGCATTTTTTTTGGCAGTACTGGAGTTTGAACTTAGGGCCTCACACTTGCTAGGCAGGGGCTCTATTACTTGAGCCACCCCACCAGCCCTAAGGGCCACGTACATAGAAGGTAGTTGTGTAGGTGAAGAGGTCAGGGGGTGTATGGGAAATCTTGTACCTTCTGCTCATTTTGCTGTGAACCTAAAACTTCTCTAAAAAATGAAGTCTTAGGGGCTGGTGGAGTGACTCAAGTGGTAGAGTGCCTTTCTAGCCAGCACGAGGCCCTGAGTTCAAACCCCAATACTACCAGAGGAAAAAAATGAAGTCTTTTTTTTAAACCAAGTCTTTTTTATAAACCAAGCCTTGTATGCACATATGAATAATAAAAGAAAAATGAAAAAAAAAAAAAAAGATTATTGTGCCTAACTAAAAAAAAAAAAAAAAAAAAATAAAGCAGACAGAAACTAGACTGTTTGGAAATTTTGGCTGTTTCACTCTAATCCTGACTTCTTAGGAGGTCAGATAAACAATAAAAAAAAAAAAAAAAAAAAAAAGGAATAAAACATCTTTCTTTAAAAAAAAAAAACTCCAGTTGTATGTTGAGTTGTGTGTTGGATGTGTTCCAATGCTTGAGTTGAGGTGGGAGGACGGGGTGTGAAGTCTAGGGTGCAGAGACTCACCTGGCAGCTGTTTCCACTGTATACCAGTAATATACTAGAAGAAATGTCTTCTTAGTGAATCAAATTCTCCTTTTTTTACAGTGTCACAGTTAATATGGCCAGAAATTCACTGAGAGGTGCCTACTGAGTTCATTGTTCATGGCCATCCCAAATTTCAAGAGTTGGAGTCAATACCCTAATTTTTGTGCTTTTGCATCTTACATAAGTCACCCCGTATGTGTTGATGTTTATAATTGATTTTAAATTATGTCTGAATAGGTGGTTGGTTAGTTTTAAGCTGCACCCTTGTCGCAGACAGTCTCCAGTTGAGAGTGTGCTCAAGAGATGGCCAGTTCGCATTTGCTCATATGATCACACTCCAGATGAATTTAGCCATGAGTGCCTCAACTGTATGAATTCTTGACCAGTATCACAGATCATGTAAATTAGCATAAGTAAGAGAAGTGGTTTTCATTGGTAAATGACTGGTGTTCAAGATATATAGATTGCTAAAATATTTTAGAGACATTTCTCAGTCTTGCATGACTAGGACGTAAAACTCCAGTGTGCTTTTGACTCCAAAATTCAGAATGGTGCCTAAGGCTTGATTCTAATGTGGTATCAAATAACTCTAGCTCCCTGGTGCTGGCTATAAGGTTAACATTCTGTCCCAAGGGAATGGTTTTTGCAAAGAATGTTCAGAACCCAGAACACAGATCTGGGGCTTGGTTGAGCTTGGGAGTTATGTGACTGTTTTTGTACCTTCTTGCTGATTAATGAGTGCTTAGCTAATAAGGGTTTTGTTTAATATGATAGGATTTGGTTCTAGACTTGCTTTTTATTGCAGCAAGGTTTGGGAGAGGTAGTTTATCTTCACTTATCTCCAAGTATGTATTAAACAATTACTGAACAACTTTGGTGCCCTCTTGGGACTTGCATTTTACCAAAAAAAAAAAAAAAAAAAGTCCTAGTAGCTATAATTTACTAAACTGGCCTGAGTCTTGCTATATTATTCCAACCAGAGACTTTCCATGAGAAAGTTTGTTCAGACACCAAAGGTTATAAATTCCTTGGTCCTGGATTTCATCAGTAGAAGAATCATTCAACTCATAGAAAAAATATATAAGAATGCTAGCTGGGTGTGGTGGTGCACATCTGTAATCCCAGCTATGCAGGAGGTAGAATTAGGAGGATCAAGGTGCGAGGATAGCCCTGGGAAAAAATGTGAGACTTGAAAAATAACTAAAGCAAAACAAGAGCTGGCGGGTGTGGCTCAAGTGATAGTTACACTTGCCTAGCAACTGCAAGGCCTTGTTCTCAGATCCCAGTGCCACAAAAAAAAAAAAAAAAAAAAAAAAAAATATATATATATATATATATATAAATAAGAATGTGCTTGTTGGAAAGGTCTTGCTTCACTCTGGTGCTCATCTGATCACATGTCTTCCTTAGCTGCTAGGGACAGCTGTTACCCAATGATTCAACTTGTGATTCAGCAGTAGCAAAATATGTTCCATATAAATGAATAACGATATGATTGCCAATGGGACAGAGGAATGGTGCATTCACAAAGCATAGCCCTCTAACTGCAGTTCAACAGAGGGACTGTTGTGAAAAAAATAAAGTGCAGAGGAATGGAGAGGAGAGGCTGGTACCTTAAGCGAAGGATGATATGGAACTGTTTTGGTGAAGTAGCTAACACTTGAGCTGGTCCTTACAGAGTGGTTAGGGCTTGGATGTATTCCGTACTCACTTCCATTTGTTGTTGAACCTACAGGGAAAAGATAAGGAGTGTGAATGTGAATTTTTCAAAAGGACAATTCGATGTAGACACGTATAAAATACAGTGACTGCTCAGTTCTCTATGAGGGGGTAAAAGTCAAGAGAGTAAGGAGAGACATAGACAGGATTATTGTGTTATTGACATTAAGATGAGGGCATTAAAAAGGAATTTAGTAATGTCGAGAAACCAAAGCAATTTAAAAGCACAAGAAGGGTTTTTAATTGCATATTAGCTGGTGGGTACTTTTGAGAAAACGGGATTTGCTAATAGATAAATAGGGGTGTGAAATTAATAAAGCCTAGTAAGTGACTGAGGCATTTCTCTGATCACTTCTCTTAAGTCAGTGGAAAGGAGAAATCTGTAAAATTCAGGAAAATAGCAAAAGTGATGCAGGGAAGCAGGCACTTTTGGTAGGAGTGAGAATTCGTAGTAAGTTTTTGTGGAGAGCTGTTTGGCTGTGTGTCAAGCAGGTTATGCCATATAACGAACAACAAGTGGTTATTCTTCATCCGTGCTATGTTCGTGGCAGGTGAGCTCAGGTCTTGATCCACATTGGACTCACTAAAGAAGTCAGGCGGGTGGAGAAGCCACTGTCTGACTGTGGAAAATCACTATGGTAGAAGAGAAAGGAGGCTCTGGAAGGTTTCAAATTGGCAATAAAATGGTGAATATGTGCTCCTCACACTCATAACCTATTGGCCAACTTTGATGGCCTTTCCACTGGCAAGGGGATGAGGAGGGGCAGCTCCATGAGGCTCTAGAAGGCAGAAAGCTGGAAATGTTCTGGGCTCTGGACGATGACTGCCTTAGGCCATAACTATTAAAATCAAAACATCTATATTCAATGATACAGCAATTCCTTTTTGGGGAATTCATCCTAAGAAAATATCCCTATAAAAACCCAAACCTGTATCAAGGACGTTCCCTCCAGCATTGAGAACCTGAAATTGAAAGTTTAAATGATCATTAGTAGTGGGCTTATTAGTCAAACAATGCTATACCAAGACACTGGAATTCTATAAAGTCATTAAAAAGAATAAAATAGGTGTTACAGATGAATTGACTCAAAAATTACCAAAGCTTGTGCATAGAATGTTAACCATTAATGTTAAGCATTATACATTATTTTAAAAATTATGACTATTTGCACAAAAAGGGATAACACACAGTTCTTAATAGTAGTAATATTAGTACTTTAATATTGCTTATTGAACACTTAGGCTGGATTTGGTGATTTACAACTGTAATCCCAACTACTTGGGAAGTGGGAATTGGGAGGATCTCAGTTTGAGGCCAGTCTAGGGGGGAAAAGAAAGTTTGTGAGACCCCATCTCAACCAATTAGCAATGAATGGTGGTATACACTTATGATCTCAAGTACAGTGCAGGTGATAGGTAGGAAGATCATGGTCTGAAGCAAAAGCACGAGACCCTATTCGAAAAAGAACAAAAGGAAAAGAGGCTGAGGGGTGTGGCTCAAGTGGTAGAGTACTTTGATCAATTTCAACCCCTTTATTACTCTTTCACCTCTGTCATCCCTGTTTTTCATATATATATATATATATATATATATTTATTTTTTTTTTTTTGAGACAGGGTCTCACTGTGTAGCACCAGTTGGTCTCAAACTCAAGGTCCTTTGCCTCAGTTTCCCGAGATTGTAATAACAGGTGTGTCCCAGTTCAGAATAATAGTCTTGCTATATTCCCCAGCATTTAGCATAGGACCTGACACTACTAACCCTGAATATTTTTTTAAATGCATTACTGCTTGAGTACATGAGTTATGGCATATATAAATATATATTTACACATATACACGAATGGTATATGTGTAAATATAATGTTTGTGGTGCATCAGTACGCATAGATTCCATGGGATGAGTGATGAAAGAAAGCGTTTTCTTTCTTTCTTTTTTTGTTTTCTTTTGGTGGTACTGGGGTTTGAACTCAGGACCTCACACTTGCTAGGCAGGTGCTCTTCCCACTTGAGCCATTCTACCAGCCCAAGTGCTTTCTTTCTTGACAACAAAAGACAGCCCTGTGCATGTAGCCAGGCCCTTTCTGAAATTGTCTTCAAGTTCACTCGCCTGAGGCAAGTGAAATGGGCCACAGTCAGAAAGCATTTTGTTAATCTGTTCTGGGGGGCTACACATCAGCAGGGACACAGGAAACCTGGCATGGAAGATTTTCTGGGCTTTCTTACTTAGGAGGGTAAGTGTATTTCTGTGTGGTGAGCACAACCTCTTTGTTTTCCATGCCCATCCTCCCTTTTTGTTTCTATTTTAAGTTTATTTTTAATTGATACATAATAATTGTACAAATTTTGTGTGATATTTTGACACATGAATACATTGTATACTAATCAGATCAGGATATCTAGGCTATCCATCACCTCGCACACTTACCACTTTTTTTGTGGTGAGAACATTCAAAATTCTTTCTATTTAGAAATATTCAATACAATATTATTACCCATAGTGCAATAAAACACTGGAACTTACTCCTTCTATCTGTCCCTATCCCTACTCTCCACCTCCACCCTCCCCAGCCTCTGAAAACCACTTTTTTCTTCTTTTTCTGATAGTACTGGAGTTTGAACTTATGGCTTCCTGTTTGCTAGGCAGACACTCTACCTCTTGAGTCATGCTCCTGGCACTTTGGCTATTTTTGAGATAGGGTTTGGCTTTATGCCTGGGTCATCTTGGACTGTGACCCTCCTGTTTTCCCTTCCAGTGTAACTTGGGATGACAGGTGCACACCACCATGTCCAGTTCTTATTGGTTGCCCATGTCCACCTCCGGCTTGGCTTTTGACTGCAATCCTCTCTATTACTACCTCCTGAGTAGCTAAGATTGCAGGCTTGAGCCCCTGCATTTGGTTGATAACCACCATTTCTCCTGCGTAGCTCCTCAGCTTCTTTACATTCTACATTCTATCTCTCCTCTTGGGTCTGCTCCTCTGGCCTCCCTTCCTCTCCCTTGCTTTTCTGAAGATGCTGTGCATACAGGTGAGTTGATAGCACTGTTCCAAGTGACTGGCACTGTGTGTGGCTTCTTTTGAGTCTCAGATTTCTGGATTAAGCAGAACAAGTTTGATGATCTCTATAGCTACAGATAAAGGAACCAGGCACAGAGAAGTAAAATCACTTGTCCAGGTGGAGATGGGCTCAGAAGTTGGGCTCTGAAGTGCTTTGCTAGGCTGCCCTCCACCGTCACACCTTCTGCCTCCTGCTCCAGTGCTGTTCCTGCTGATCCACCAGGCCTGACTTGCCTTTGTAGCCTCAGTAGCTGGCATAGGGCCCATGTCCAGGGACTGACACCTGCTGGCTTATTGAAAAATGTGGAGTAGAAACTCACTTGATGGGCTGGAGGTGTGGCTCAAGTGGTAGAGCACCTGCTTTGCAACTGAGAAGCCCTGAGTTCAAACCCCAGTCCCAAAAAAGAAAAAGAAACTCACTTGATGATGCTTCTCCAGGGTTCCTCTGGCAGCTGTTTTACCAGCTTTCATAAAATGACTAGGGGAGGTGTGGGGTTAGAACTTTCCAGAAGGGCAACTTGGCACTGTTGCATTCCAGAAAAATGTTCTTACCACAAGGCAATAGCAATTTTACTTTTATATACAAATATATATGCAAAATATAAATAATGATGTTTATTGCAGTGTTGTTTATAATAATGAAAAATCTGAAACAGTTCAAATGCCCAGTGGTAAGAAATTGGTTAAGTAGATTCTGGTCCATTTCTATAATGGAACATTTTACAACGAGGAAAAAAGTCATCCTTAATGAACAAGTGGTTACCATGAGAGAATGTCATCCATGTACGTGTGAAGTTCCAGCAGAGTTTGTAATGATTTCTCTCTCAGGCTTGGTGCTCATTATATTATTCTTTGAACATCTTTTTTTTCTGGTAGTACTAGGGTTTGAACTCAGGGTTCCTTGCTTGCTAGGCAGGCAAACCATGAGCCATGCCCCCAACCCACTTTGCTTTTTAGTTATTTTTCTGATAGGGTCTCATGTGTTTTGCTCAGACTAGCCTCAAATTGCAATCCTCTTACCTATGCCTCTCATGTAGCTGGGATTATAGCATTGTACCACCATGTCAGTTTGTTGAGTTAAGATCTTGCCAACTTTTTTTGCCTGGAATGGTCTTAAACTGTGATCTTTCTATCTCTATCTCCTGAGTAGCTAGGATTACAGGTGAGCCACTCCACTGTGCCCTTTACATTGCTTAATATGTCTGAAATATGAAGTAGTTAGCTGAAAAAAGACATTTAAAAATGTTTATAATATTTAGTGATATGCACATGTACAGGAAATCAATGTGAGTCAACTCCCCGTATAGCTATCCTTATCTCAACTAGCAAAAACCCTTGGTCCTTCCTATTATTGCTTATACTCTCTCTACAACAAAATTAGAGATGAGGGCAAAATAGTTTCTGTGGTATTGAGGGGGTGGGGGGGAGAGGGAGGGGGCGGAGTGGGTGGTAAGGGAGGGGGTGGGGGCAAGGGGGAGAAATGACCCAAGTGTTGTATGCACATATGAATAATAAAACAATTAAAAAATATTTAGTGATATGGAAGAATGATCATAAAATATTATATCTATGTATCTATAGGCTGTAATAAACAGTATGTAAGAGTCAGAGTGCATATTTAGGCTTAACAAAGAACCACATTTAAGTTTCAGCTGTGTTTATCCTTGGGCAGTGTGATTTCTGTTTCTACAATGAACCTGTCTTATTTGTGTATTTAAAAAGTCATATTCTAAAATTTACCAGCTCTTATCTATGGTTACTTTCTTTGTTATGCCTAACCTCGTAAGCAAGGAACTCCAGTGTGGTTTTCAACCTGTATTTTCCTTTTTACTTCTACAACTCTATTATTGCTTCCTTCACATTCCCTCAATCTTCTCCTTTGTCCCTGGCCCATATCCACAAGGTTTTAGACTTCATTTTTGTCATATATCTAATGCAGTTGATCTCCTACTCATTCACACCCTGCTCCAGTGGTAGTGGAAATCCTGTGAGTTTTCTTTCATCAATCTGAGTTTCATTTTTAAGCTCCTTGTGGACAGAAATCACAAGGGTTGGCAATAAATTGCTGGTGAGAAGTCAAGGATGGTGGTAAGCTGCAAATTGACTTTACAACCTCACACTAGTGAGGCATGTTGGGATACTCAATAGTTCCATGCCATCATATCAGAAGACCATTAAATATTAATAGGCCAGGCTCTCTCACTGGGTGTGAGTTCATTAAGGAACTGAGTGTACACATTGGGGTGACCTGTCTTCGCTCTGACTCACTGTGATGGAGACGTGCTCAGGATACGGCAAGTTGGCATGAGGGCTAATGACTTTGGTCAGGTAGGATTTCTTTTTTTTTTCATTTGTCAAACTTCTTTATTTTTTGAGACTCAATTTGTACACCAGTCCTGAAATCCATAATTTTTTTTCTTTCCTTCTATTATTCATATGTGCATACAAGGCTTGGTTCATTTCTCCCCACTGCCCCCACCCCCTCCCTTACCTCTCCCTCCCCCCTCAATACCCAGCAGAAACTATTTTGCCCTTATTTCTAACAGGGGTGAGGTGGAATCTTAGCGTGGTTTTAATTTGCATTTCCTTTATTGCTAGAGATGGTGAGCATTTTTTCATGTGTTTTTTGGCCACTTGAATTTCTTCTTTTGAGAAAGTTCTGTTTAGTTCACTTGCCCATTTCTTTATTGGTTCATTAGTTTTGGGAGAATTTGGTTTTTTAAGTTCCCTATATATTCTGGTTATCAGTCCTTTGTCTGATGTGTAGCTGGCAAATATTTTCTCCCACTCTGTGGGTGTTCTCTTCAGTTTAAAGACCATTTCTTTAGATGAACAGAAGCTTTTTAGCTTTATGAGGTCCCATTTATCTATGCTATCTCTTAGTTGCTGTGCTGCTGGGGTTTCGTTGAGAAAGTTCTTACCTATACCTACTAACTCCAGAGTATTTCCTACTCTTTCCTGTATCAACTTTAGAGTTTGTGGTCTGATATTAAGATCCTTGATCCATTTTGAGTTAATCTTGGTATAGGGTGATATACATGGATCTAGTTTCAGTTTTTTGCAGACTGCTAACCAGTTTTCCCAGCAGTTTTTGTTGAAGAGGCTGCTATTTCTCCATCGTATATTTTTAGCTCCTTTGTCAAAGACAAGTTGGTTATAGTTGTGTGGCTTCATATCTGGGTCCTCTATTCTGTTCCACTGGTCTTCATGTCTGTTTTTGTGCCAGTACCATGCTGTTTTTATTGTTATTGCTTTGTAATATAGTTTGAAGTCAGGTATTCTGATACCTCCTGCATTGTTCTTTTGTCTGAGTATTGCCTTGGCTATTCGTGGCCTCTTGTGTTTCCATATAAATTTCACAGTAGATTTTTCAATCTCTTTAGTGATGTCATTGGAATTTTGATGGGAATTGCATTAAACGTGTAGATTACTTGTGGGAGTATCGACATTTTTACTATGTTGATTCTACCAATCCATGAGCATGGGAGATCTCTCCACTTTCTATAGTCTTCCTCAACCTCTTTCTTCAGAAGTGTATAGTTTTCCTTGTAGAGGTCGTTCACATCTTTTGTTAGGTTTACACCTAGGTATTTGATTTTGTTTGAGGCTATTGTAAATGGAATTGTTTTCATACATTCTTTTTCCGTTTGCTCATTGTTAGTGTATAGAAATGCTAATGATTTTTCTATGTTGATTTTATATCCTGCTACCTTTCTATAGCTATTGATGATGTCTAGAAGCTTCTGAGTAGAGTTTTTTGGGTCTTTAAGGTATAGGATCATGTCGTCTGCAAATAGGGATATTTTGACAGTTTCTTTACCTATTTGTATTCCTTTTATTCCTTCTTCTTGCCTAATTGCTCTGGCTAGGAATTCCAGTACTATGTTGAATAGGAGTGGAGATAGTGGGCATCCTTGTCTGGTTCCTGATTTTAGAGGGAATGGTTTCAGTTTTTCTCCGTTAAGTATAATGCTGGCTGTAGGTTTGTCATACATAGCTTTTATAATGTTGAGGAACTTTCCTTCTATTCCTAGTTTTCTTAGAGCTTTTATCATGAAATGATGTTGGATCTTATCAAAGGCTTTTTCTGCATCTATTGAGATGATCAAGTGGTTTTTGTCTTTGCTTCTGTTAATGTGGTTTATTACGTTTATTGATTTTCGTATGATGAAGCACCCCTGCATCCCTGGGATGAAGCCTACTTGGTTGTGGTGAATAATCTTTATGATGTGTTGTTGAATTCGGTTTGCCATTATTTTGTTGAGGATTTTTGCATCAATGTTCATTAAGGAGATTGGCCTATAGTTCTCCTTTTTGGAGGTGTCTTTGTCTGGTTTTGGGATAAGTGTAATACTGGCTTCATAAAATGTGTTTGGCAGTTTTCCTTCCCTTTCTATTTTGTGGAACAGTTTAAGGAGGGTTGGTATCAGTTCTTCTTTAAAGGTCTGATAGAATTCAGCAGAGAATCCATCAGGTCCTGGACTTTTCTTTTTGGGGATACTCTTGATTGCTGCTTCAATTTCATTTTGTGTTATAGGTCTATTCAGGTGATGAATGTCCTCTTGGTTCAGTTTTGGATGATCATATGTATCTAGAAATCTGTTCATTTCTTTTAGATTTTCAAATTTATTTGAATATAGGTTCTCAAAGTAGTCTCTGATGATTTCCTGGACTTCCATGGTGTTTGTTCCCCTTTTGCATTCCTAATTCTATTAATTTGGGTTTTTTCTCTCCTCATTTTAGTCAGGTTTGCCAGGGGTCTATCGATCTTGTTTATTTTTTCAAAGAACCAACTTTTTGTTTCATTAATTCTTTTTATGGTTTGTTTGGTTTCTATTTCATTGATTTCAGCTCTTATTTTTATTATTTCTCTCCTTCTATTTGTTTTGGGATTTGCTTGTTCTTGTTTTTCTAGGAATTTGAGATATATCATTAGGTCATTGATTTGGGATCTTTCAATCTTTTTAATATATGCACTCATGGCTATAAACTTTCCTCTCAGGACTGCCTTAGCTGTGTCCCATAGGTTCCAGTAGGTTGTGTTTTCATTTTCATTGACTTCCAGGAACTTTTTAATTTCCTCTTTTATTTCATCGATGATCCATTCTTCATTAAGTAATGAGTTATTTAGTTTCCAGCTGTTTGCATGTTTTTGTCTTTACTTTTGTTGTTGAGTTTTACTTTTACTGCCTTGTGATCAGATAGTATACACGGTATTATTTCTATTTTCTTATATTTGCTGAGGCTTGCTTTGTGCCCTAGGATATGATCTATTTTGGAGAAGGTTCCATGGGCTGCTGAGAAGAATGTATATTGTGTAGCGGTTGGATGAAATGTTCTGTAGACATTTACTAGGTCCATTTGATCTATTGCATATTTTAGATCTTGGATTTCTTTATTGAGTTTTTGTTTGGATGACCTATCTATTGATGATAATGGGGTGTTAAAGTCTCCCACAACCACTGTGTTGGTGTTTATATATGCTTTTAGGTCTTTCAGGGTATGTTTGATGAAATTGGGTGCGTTGACATTGGGTGCATACAGATTGATGATTATTATTTCCTCTTGGTCTATTTCCCCTTTTATTAGTATGGAATGTCCTTCTTTATCTTGTTTGATCAATGTAGGTTTGAAGTCTACTTTGTCAGAGATAAGTATTGCTACTCCTGCCTGTTTTCGGGGGCCATTGGCTTGGTAAATCTTCTTCCAGCCTTTCATCCTAAGCATATGCTTATTTCTGTTGGTGAGATGGGTCTCCTGTAAGCAACAAATTGTTGGATCTTCTTTTTTAATCCATTTTGTCAAATGGTGTCTTTTGATGGGTGAATTAAGTCCATTAACATTAAGCGTTAGTACTGATAGGTATGTGGTGATTCCTGCCATTTAGTTGTCTTAGTTGTTTGAAGGTTTGGTTGTGTGTACCTAACTTGATGTTACTCTCTACTGTCTTGCTTTTTCTTTTCCTGTGGTTTGGTGCTGCCTGCCCTTTCATGGTTAAGTTGGGTGTCACTTTCTGTGTGCAGAATCCCTTGCAGAATCTTTTGTAATGGTGGCTTTGTGGTCACATATTGTTTTAGTTTCTGCTTATCATGGAAGACTTTTATTGCTCCATCTATTTTGAATGATAGCTTTGCTTGGTAGAGTATCCTGGGGTTGAAGTTATTTTCAGTGCCCGGAAGATCTCACCCCACGCTCTTCTTGCTTTTAATGTTTCTGTTGAGAAGTCTGCTGTGATTTTGATGGGTTTACCTTTGTATGTTACTTGTTTTTTCTCTCTTACAGCCTTCAATATTCTTTCCTTAGTTTCTGAACTTGTTGTTTTAATGATGATATGTCGTGGAGTAGTTCTATTTTGATCTGGTCTGTTTGGTGTCCTGGAGGCCTCTTGCATCTGTATGGGAATATCTTTCTCTAGATTTGGGAAATTTTCTGTTATTATTTTGTTGAATATATTACGCATTCCCTTCGCTTGCACCTCTTCTCCTTCTTCGATGCCCATGATTCTCAAGTTTGGTCTTTTGATGGAGTCAGTGAGTTCTTGCATTTTCTTTTCACTGGTCTTGAGTTGTTTAATTAATAGTTCTTCGGTTTTTCCTTTAATTACCATTTCATCTTCAAGTTCTGAGATTCTGTCTTCCGTTTGTTCTATTCTGCTAGATTGGCCTTCTGTTTTGTTTTGCAGTTCTGTTTCATTCTTTTTTTCTGAGGTTTTCCATATCTTGGCAGTTTTCCTCTTTAATGTTGTCTATTTTTGTCCTGAGTTCATTTATCCATTTATTCATTGT
This sequence comes from Castor canadensis, assembly GCF_047511655.1. Classification (NCBI taxonomy): domain Eukaryota; kingdom Metazoa; phylum Chordata; class Mammalia; order Rodentia; family Castoridae; genus Castor; species Castor canadensis. Next base: position 119,685,841 of record NC_133395.1, on the reverse strand, counting down.
GTTCTCTCTTTCACTTTGGTGTTTATACAGTGCTTCTATGGTTTCCTTTATTTCTTCTTTTGCTTTTTCAAATTCTCTATTTTTGTTGTCTTGGAATTTCTTGAGTGTCTCTTGTACATTTTGGTTGACCCTATCCAGTATCATCTCTATAAAATTCTCATTGAGTACTTGTAGTATGTCTTCTTTTAAATTATTCTTGTGGGCTTCATTGGGTCCTTTGGCATAGTTTATCTTCATTTTGTTGGAGTCTGGATCTGAGTTTCTGTTCTCTTCATTCCCCTCTGGTTCCTGTACTAATTTTTTGCTGTGGGGAAACTGGTTTCCCTGTTTTTTCTGTCTTCCTGTCATTGTCTTTGGTGTTGTTACTGTCCCTGTACTGTGTGCAATTAAGTATTTTCTAGCTTGTAGTAATGACAATGGTAATATTTAGAATGGAAGGGTGAGCTGAGATGGAAAACAAGAAGTTAAAGAACAGGGGAAAACAAATATACAGACAAGAGGGAGAAAGCAGAACAAGGTATCAGACAAGAAAGTTTCAAAGGTATAAACAGGGAGTGTTAGTGTACTAATCGACAGTAAGCTGAACAGACATTAGAGAGACAGAGAGAGGATTGAAAATCAAAGATAAAAAAAATAAAAACTAAGTAAATGAAAGAAATGTCTATATATAAAAATGAATTAAAATAAAATGGAAAATAGAAAATTAAAAAAAACCAAAAAACAAAAAAAAAACTTCCAAGTTTATATGCAATGCAGTTTCAGTCTTAATAATTTGGGTATCCGTCTCAATCTCCAGTCCTGGAGTTGGTGCCTCAGATGTTGTTCTGTAGTTGTCTCATCAAAGGGGATGCATAAAGTAGAACAAAACTACACACTCACACACACACACACCAAAAAAAAAAAAAAAAAAAAGCCCCACCAAGTGTCCCAAGTTAAAATGCAATACAGTTTCAGTAAGTTTTTCGGCTTGCAGGTGTAATTCGGTTGTTCTCTCATGAAAGGTAGGGAGAAAAAGAAAAAAAAGAGTCTGGAGACAGTTCTGAGAGTGGTATCTGCAACTGTGGCTTGCCTGCCTGCTGCTCTCAGCCTGCTGTAGCTGGCGGCGTTATTTATGCAGGTCTCTAGGGTGAACTTAGCACTCACCTGGTCCCACAGGCTTTGTTTGTTCAGAGTTCTCCTGTGCGGGAACCTCTGCTACAGGCTTTCCCCTTTCCAAGCACTGGGAAAGGTGACCCTGCCCCCGTGTTGTCAGGCCTGCATGTTTATTTACAGTTCATGTGGGAGGTGGGTCTTCCCCCCTCTCCTGTGCAGTTTTCCTCCCACTGCCACTTTCACAAGCTTTCCTGCTCCTGCTTACTGGGCGGTGCTGCTGCTCCTGCCAGCCGCCATGTTTGCTTACAGTTCACGTGGGAAGTGGGTCTTCCCTCCTCTCCTGTGGAGTTTTCCTCCCTCCGCCACTCTCACAAGCTTTCCCGCTCCTGGTTGCTGGGTGCACGCCCCGCTCCTGCCAGAGGCTCTCCTGCCTGCCCGGCTTGTTTATTTACAGTTTATTTACAGTCCCGGGAAGGGTTCCCTTCCCCCAGTCTTCAGTGCTCAGAGCGCCCCACCCTCTTTCCAGTGTGTCTTAGTTGTTCTTATTGCTTATTACTCAGTTTCTCTTTTTTTCCCCGGGTGGAGGTCAGTCTGTCAAGGGGTTTATGCTGCTCTGGCCCAGGCTTGTCTGTGGGGGTACACGGTACCACGAAGCTCACCTGGTCCGCGTCTTCCCATGCCGTATGGGCGCCAGCCACTGGCGGCCCCGGGGGCCCTCCTCGTTTCTCCATTTAACGTGAAGTGGAGATTCTCTGCACCGGCTGGAGTTGTGGAGGGGTCAAAGTTATGCCTTTTCTCAGTGATTATGCCTGCAAAGTGTGTCTCCAGTGTCTCTCCAAGATTTCACTATAGGAGGCTCGCTTTCTGCTTCCTCCCTCTAGCCGCCATCTTGGAATCCCTCTAGGATTTCTTAAAGAAATCACAACTGGAAGAAAGGCATCAAGGTGACAAGGAGGCCAGCCACTTCACAGAAAATGAAATGGTTTCCCAATCCAAGAGAAACAGCAGAAGTCAAGTTCATTTGGAGTGTTTCAGCATATGTTCTGAATTTGAAAACATTGTGCAGAAGATTTTGCTACATAGCTTAGGAAATGTGTGGAAAAGTGTTTGTAACAGAAGGATTCAGTTATAAGAGCTTCCTGTCCTTTTCCCTCCCAGACCAGAAAGAGGAGTTCAGAAAGTTCTAGATGAATGGATTAACTGCCTTGTCAAATAACCTTTGCGGAGTTTAGCCTATTGCTTCTGATGGATGTGTATTCGTCAGGAGTTTTGTGGTTGTAAGTGACAGAAACCCAATTAAAAATCATCTTATGCAAAATCAGAAAGGACTTCATTGGCTACTGTAACTGAAAAGTCCAGTGGGCAGTGCTCCTTCAGTCATGGCTGGATTCATGGGCTCACACCGTGACATCACAGATCTATCATCCTCAGTCTCTTGGTTTTGCTTTCTTCTGAGCTGGCTTGATTCTTAAATAGATTCTTCCTTAATGGTAGCAAAATTGGTCAGGATCTAGGTAGTTAACAACTTCAGCAGAACACACCATCTTCTCAGTAGCTCCAGCAAAAGTCCAGCTCCCAGTCTCACTGGTCCAACTGTGTCATAAGACCATCTTGTCTGAGGAAATGTGGCCAGGGCTCTAGACCCACACTTGGAACTAAAGAGATTATGTCAATCTCTCTGAAATGACACAGGCTACCATCTCCCAGATATATGCTAAGATGCCTCTGATGCTGGCCAGCCAGAATTCCATTCTTCTAAAGAGCAGCAGAACAGCAGCATCTCAAACTAGTTTGCTAACAGCATTACATATCACCAAAGTAAATAAGATTGCCTTAGCTAGGGATGAAGGGTCACAGCCCCTATTCTTTTTGGCTATAATTTGTTCTATAGTGACTAACTCTTTAGCCACAGATCTGTGACCAAGGGCTTATTACCATAGAAACTTCATTTGAGGGGACAATTAGCATCTATTGTTATCATTGGGATGTCATCATCTCATCAGGAGTTGCTAATAATGGTGCTCTTTTGGTTTTCCATGCTTTACTATGGATTTTCACATTGTAATCAGTTCTTTGAGGTCATGGCCCACATCAACACACTACCCGGCAACTAATTAGTGGCTTGTCAGATGCCCACTTGGTTCTCCCAACTCTTCTACTAAGAGGCTCCTGAGGAGCACAAAAAAAAAAAAAAAAAAAAAAAGAAAAAGAAAAAAGCTAGTGAAGGCATTTTGGTTTGGCCATCTAAGAACAGCATTTTGGATCTCTAACTTGATAGTGAACACAGCAAAATAAGATCCATGGATATGCACAGTGTGCAAAAGAGGAAGAATAAAACATTGAGATAGGATGCCCTATGCTTCTGAAGATGTTCGAGTTTTACTTATGTAGAAATGATGGCTAAAGAGAGGAGACAGGGAGTAGAGGTAACACGCCTTTTCACCCACATGATCACGTAGGGAAGCGTGGAAAATTCGGGGCCGTGTTTCTCAAAGGCTGGCCTTAGGAGCCCTTGCATCAGGATTGCCTGAGCTCTCCTGGGGTATCCTTTTGGTGGCAAGCATGAAAAGTGGCTGGCTAATGGGAGGAAAAAAAAAAGTATTTGTTGAAAAGGTATTTGAGCAAGTAGGATAAGGGTTTGCTGAATTGGGCCGGATAGGTGCTAAGGAAACTTTGTGGTCAAGGCAGGAAACATGCTATTTGGGTTGGAGTAGGGTACCACTGATGAACTGCGTTGTCTCTGCTGTTTCTTCATCCGAAATGCAAAGTCCTAGAGAGGACATATGATTGGCTAAGCTTAGGGACCATGCCAATTCCTTGGTGAAAGCAATGGATGAGAAATGTGAGTGATGGAATCGCCCTCCTACAGGGATCAAACCCAGCAGGGTAATTCTTCCAAATAAAACTGTGTTCATTTCAGGGTAACTATGAGGTAAAAATTGAATGTTCTACCTTTAGTGCTTGTTGAAAATGCAGGTGCTGGGCTCAAAACTAATGTTACTGAGCCAAAATCTCAGAGTTTGTGGCCCGGGCATTTTTGCTTTTCTTTCTTTCTTTCTTTTTTAATTTTTAGTTTTCCTTTTAGTTCTGGTTATTTTGGAGCTAGGGTCTCGCTTTTTTTCTCAGGTGGACCTGTACTGTGAACCTCCTATTTTGTAAGCTTTCTTTTGTAGCTGGGATGACAGGTTGACAGCATGCCTAGCTTTTTTCCATTGAGATGGGGGTCTCACAAACTTTTTTGCCTAGGGCTGGTCCAGAACTTCAGTCCTCCCGATCTCAGTTTCCCTCATAACTTGGGATAACAGGTGTGAGCCACCATGGTTTGGCTGTTTCAGTTTTAATAAGCAATCCAAATGAGGTTTGTACATACCAAAGATGAAGAACCACTGGGGAGGGATATGTTGTTAGTTTTCCACTACTGTCACAAAACACTTGAGATGATCAAGTGAAAAACTGAATCTCAAAACTGGCTCATAGTTTTGAGATTCCAGTCCATGGTTGTTTGCTCTGTTATTTTTGGGCCTGTGGCAAGGCATCACACTATGTGAAGTATATTTGGAGCAAGCTGATCACTTCATGGTGACTGAGTAGCAAAGAGGAAAAGGAGGGGCCAGGCTCTTGACAAGGCCTTACCTCCACCAGCAAACTTCTAGTTAGGCCTTACCTCTTAGTGGTTCAACAGCCTCCCAATAGGGCCTTGGGCTGGGGACCAAGCCTTTAATACATGGGCCTTTGGGAAACATTTATCCAAGTCATAGAAGGTATGTACATGCATATGTCTCTGAAAAATTGCAGTGATTGCTGAAATGTCAACTTAAATGGATTGGCAGGGAAGGAAAAAAAAAGGAAAAGGAAAGGAAGCAAGTAGTAGAATTAGTAACCAAAATTCTATGGATTCCCTCCTCCTTGGGAGCATGAAGGAACTACTCTTGGTCCTTTTAAATCTTGTAAAGATTGCATGAATTCCTTGAGTAACTGCAGTGTCTATAATCCATCCATGGCATTACAGAATAAACTCCTTGAGGGTTAGGTTCAAAGGGGTTTCGAATTTACTTACATTCACAATATTCATATTTATCATTTAAAAGATGGTAAAGCTTAATGGCTAAGACCTAGAGTTTTGAAATCAGACAGGACTAGGTTCAAACAGGGCTCTATGCTGGGTACCAGTGGCTCACACCTGTAATCCTAGTTACTCAGGAAGCAGAGATTAGGAGGGTCGTGATTTGAAGCCAGCCCCCGGCAAGTAGTTCATGAGACCCTATCTCTAAAATACCCAACATAAAAAAGAGTTGGTGGAGTAGCTCAAGTGGTGCAGCACCTCCCTAGCAAGTGTGAGGCCCTGAGTTCAAACCCCAGTGCTGACAAAAAACTGGGGCTATACTAGTTAGCTTGGCGATCATCAACAAATTACTTAACATTTCTATGACTCACTTTTTTATTAGTGTGTATTAACCATACAAATAGTGTGGTCTCACTATGGTATTTTCATTCATGTATATAGTGTACTTTGATCATATTCACCCTTCTATTACCCTGTCTTGTCCCCTCTCCTCCCTCCCAGTTTGCTTCCTCTTGCCAAATAGCGCCCTTTTTACTTTTGTGGTTCTTTTTTCAAATAAAGATTCCATGCATGAGAGAAGACATGCGCTAGTTGTCTGTCTGTAACTCACTTCTCTCATAAGCAAAACAAGACTAGTTATACCTAGGCTTGGTAGTACTAGTAATACTAACCCTTATGGTTGCTCTGAGAATTAAAAGAAGGCAATGAATTGGAATTCTTAGCACAATTACTGACATGTGGTTTTCGGTAATTTAATGTGATCTGCTATGATTAAAAAATACTATGTATTTATAAATTGTGGATACCAAGAGAAGGCATCCACTCAGAGTCTAGGGAGGGAAAGTCACCTTATGGTCCTTGAAGAGCCCCCCACCCCAGAGCAAAGGACTGCAGAGCCTTCTCATTGTCTCCCTCCCTCTTTCCCTTCATTGGACCTTCCAGGGTGGTGGCATTAGGTTCTTTAGCTTCTGAGTGCTTTCCAACTCCTGCCTGATGGCAAATGGCATATTCTTCCTATGCTTTGAGTAAGGGAGCTCTGTGTTGCTTTAGTCACCAAAGGGGAACTCTTCTAGGGAAGGTAGACCCTGTTAGTCACATTGACACCGCCTCTAGAAACCTCTATTCTCTCTCTCTCACACACAAGAATAGTGGCCTTGCACTTGCTAGCCAGGAGCGGTAGTACTTGAGCCACATCCCCAGCTCTTTTTGCTTTAGTTATTTTTCATATAGGGTCAATCTCTGCTTCTTGAGTATGACAGGCATTAGTCACTGTGCTTGTCCCCTACTTTTTTTTTTTTTTAATCAAAGATCATATCCCATAAAAGCTGACTAGTGGACAAAGAAAAGGATGACAAAGGGATAAGAAAGTCATGTAAGGTTTCAGACACTTGAAAGACATACTTCACAGTATAGCACTAAAGAATTTACTAGTTGGTTACAATAGGAATCATTAATAGCTAATAAAATAATAACAAAATGAAAGATAGTACTAACTGTTGGAGATAGTGTGGACCAAGTGGAATTCACATATACCAATGATGGGCATATAAAGTAACACAACTTTGGGAAAAAATTAGCAATTTCTTCTGAAGAGAGTCATACACATACCATATTATCCAGCCAGTCTACTCCTAGATATTTGCCCAACAGACATGAAAGTATATACCTGCACAAATACTTGTATAGGAGTGTTTATCATGGATTTATGGATAAAATAATAGCTAAAAATTGGAAGCAACCCAAGTACCCATTTAAGACTAAAGAAACTGTATGAGATCCATGCAGTGGACTAGTATTCAGGAAAAAAAAAGAATAGGCTATGTAATCACTGTACAACATGAATGAATCTCACAGTAATTAAGTGAAATGAGTGAAAGAACTTAGGCAATGTTTGTATGAAGATACCATTTATATAAAGTTGTCAAAAATGCAAATTTAGAGTGGTAGAGAGCGATGAGTGGTTGCCTAGGAATGGAGGGATAAAAAGGCATAAGGAAAGTTTTGAGGGCAATGAAAATATTTATCTTTACTGTTGCAATGGTTTCACAGCTCAACACACATGTCAAAATGGATCAAATTGTATACTTCAATCATATGAGTTAGTGTACTCCAGTTACCTTTCAATACAATTGTTCTCTTAAATAAAAAGAATATTGGGTTAGGAATCAGAAGACAGGGGTGTGATCCTAACCTCTATGCATAGTCAGTTGAGCCCTTGGAAAAGTCTTTTTACCTCTCTTGGCCTTCATTTTTTTCATTTCTATTTACTTACTTTATTTAGGGTTTGAACTCAGGGATTTGCACTTGCTAGGCAGGTGCTGTACTATTTGAGCCATACCCTAAGCCCCATTCTTTCATTTTTAAGTGGAAAGTGATAGATTGGTCTATGTGTAAGGTCTCAAGTTGAAAAAATTTGATTAAATAATGGCCTTTCAGCCAATAGGTAAGTTTGTCAACGTATCAGTTTCTTCAATTGATCTTCTAACTCTGTGGTAATTTTTTCCCTGTGTTTAATCGATTTGCTGAATTCTCAGATCTCAAACACAACAAACCAATAGAATGAACTTTTTCAAGCTTTGAAAAGAGATCAATATAAGCCTAAGGTCTTCGTGTTAAGTCTATTATCAGTTCCTGCAGATTCATAAGCAACTCTCTGATGAAGGATGTAGGTAAGCAATGATTTTTGAAGGTGAACTCACAAAAAGAAACATGCTCACACTTCTTAACATAAGCTCCATAGCCCACAATAACCAATGAGCTCACACACTGTTCTCACTTCTCAACCTTCCTGGTGCGGCTCTGCAGGACTGAGATTTTTTCCTGAAACCCAGAAGCACTTCACCACATTCTCATGTATTAGTGTGATCTTAGGAGTATAAAACTTATTCATCTTCCCTTGTTTCCTTTTGAGATAAGGTCTCTATGTAGCCCAGTGTGGCCTCTAACTCACAATCCTCCTGCCTCAGCCTCCTGAGTGCTGGGATCACAGGCTTGTGCCATTGTGCTTGGCTCATGTTCTTATTTTAAAATTTTTATTTTTGGTGGCACTAGGGTTTGAATTCAGGGCCTCATGCTTGCTAGGCAGGCATTCTACCATTTGAGCCACCTTTTTTGGTGGGTATTTTTGAGGTAGGGTCTCTCAAACTACTATCCTGGGCTGGCTTTGAACCATGATCCTTCTGATCTCTGCCTCCCAAATAGCTAAGATTACAGGTTTGTGCCACCGGTGCCCAGCTTGTTGGTTATGTTTAAAATGGTTATGATAATAAAGTTACTTTGAGGACTGACAGAGGATATATTCCATGCTAAGTATTTAGAACAGAGCCCTGGCACAATTAAGTCCTCAAATAAGTGTTAATCACCATTGTTCAGTTAATGATGTCACTGGGTAGTATAGTTACTTAGGCGCATTTTTGAAGGACCTGTGATTGCTTTGTGTCTGCTGCAGGACCTGAACACCCAGTAGGTGTTCATGTTCAGTGATTTTTTTTTTTTTTTTGGATAAGGCACAAACAATGACTAATAGCAAATGTAGGGATGCAGGATGTTAATTTCTTCATTGGACACAGCCTCTATACGAATCTTGCTGACTGCAAAGGAAATGTCACCAACTGTCAGAGCTACAGCAACACATTGCTCAAACATATGTGCCAGGGAAGACAGAAACTTGTTATTGTATGTGTGAGAAATCTACAACCAACACAGTCAAAGAAACGCTCTTGGATTTTTCACTGGACCCCAATGCATTTATATACATTTTATTCTCTTGGGAATTTATAAGGAGCATGAATCAGCATGCTTCTTGGTTGCAAGGTCATGGTTAGAACTTCAAGGGGTGGATTCCCTACCCCTGTGCATTTCTACTTGTTCTCTGGAGGCCTTTTTCTTCCTCCAGGATTGAGTCACTCACTTTGAAGCATCAATAAAGACTGAAAGACTCACTGAAAGGGGTTTCCGGCCCAAAGATTTTCGATGCATGTTTGCAGGGTGAGTGTTTCTGTTTCCCAGAAGTACATATGCTTTAGATAGAGAAGAGTGCAGAGAAGACGGGGGCACTATTGAAACTGGAAGCGGACGTAAGTCCAAGGTCAAATTTGGGTACTGTCCAGGGAAAACCACTAGCTGTCAATGCCCAGCCTTTCTGCTACTTGTCCATCTTGGCTAATAATTCATCCAGTCCCCTGGTTGATTCTTCTTACAGACCTCCACTAACCCATTTCTGTGGACAAGCCACACGTTCGTGTTCTAGGAGACCCTTCAAACCCTCCAAATAAAGAGTGGGAAGCATGGACTCTTTTAGGGCTGATGGTGGCACATTAATAATGGGATGGCATAAAACGTGCTGGAATATACCCTGTGAGCTGTGGTACTTGCCTTCTTTGTCAACAGGAAGGCCAGATCTATAATCAGACTTCCTGGGTTCTTACCCTGTTTTCTCCTCTTTTCAATGGCAATTTTCTTAAGCCGTAAGTAGCAGATACAGACTCTAACTTAAGCAAGAACAGTTTTGTTTCGGAAGGATATCAGGGACTCATAGATTTGAAGATAGCATGGGACTCGGGAAGAAGGAAGCCCCAAGCGGTCTGCCTGGGGGAGTCTGATTTAAATGCAGCTCCAAAGGTGGAATGTTACTAGCCATTTTCTGTCTCACTGTCCCTCTGCCCAATATCCAGATTTTAGGGAAGGACACTTGCTTGGCCTTATGAGTTACATCCTGACACTGGCTACAGAGGGTGGAGCTTCTCTTGAATGGTCCCCAAGACACAGGATCATGTGGGAAGAATAATTCATCAAAGTGATAGTGATTTTTAATAATGGGGATCCTGGGGGAGTCCCCAAACAAAAAGTGCCCAATGTACTCTCTTATATTCCTATTTTTTTTTTGGGGGGGGGACTGGGATTTAAATTCAGAGTTTCATGCTTGCAAAGCAGGAGCTCTACCACATGAGCCACACATACAGTCCACTTTTCTGTGGTTATTTTGGAGATGGGGATCTCCTGAACTATTTGCCAGGGCTAACATTGAACCATGATCCTCCCAGTTTCAGCTTCTCAAATAGGTAGAATTGCAGATGTGAGCTACTGGTGCCCAGCTTTTGTGGGTATTAAAATGAAATAATGCATGTCAAGCTTCGGTTGAATGGTCTCCAAGACACAATATTTGGCCATAAGAGTGGTATAAGAGTAGCCATTCAATAAACTTTTTTTTTTTTTGGCAGTAATGGGCTTTGAACTCAGGGCCTCACACTTGCTAGGCAGCTGCTTTACCACTTAAGCCACTCCACCAGCCCTTTTTTGTGTTGGGCTTTTTCAAGATAGGGTCTCTTGAAGTATTTGCCAGGTCTGGTTTTGAACTGCAGTCCTCCTGATCTCTGTCTTCTAAGTAGCTAGGATTACAGGCATGAGCCACCCTTGCCTGGCAAGAGAAGCCATTCAGTAAACATTAACTGTTATTAATCACTGGATTGGAGACTCCATGAGGCCAAATATTGTGTCTTTGCTTGTCAACCATTGCCAGGTACATATTACGCAGTCACAATATAGTTGTTGAATGAAGGAGTAAATACCAGCTCACTAGGTCCCATCTCTTAAAGGTTCCACATCACCTCTACTCAATGAGACTGAGGATGGAGCCTCCAACACATGGCCACTTGGAGATAAGCCCATCCAAACTAGAGTAATATCTAAAACCAGGCACAAAATATAAAAGTGAAACTTTTCATTTCCCTGGACCTGTCTTAATGATAAAACCCCATTTATTTATTTATTTATTTATGCAGTACTGGGGCTTGAACTCAGGGCCTACACTTTGAGGCACTCCACCAGTCCTTTTTTTTGATGGGTCTTTTTCAAGATAGGGTCTTGCCAACTATTTGCCTGGGCTGACTTTGAACCACGATTCTCCAGATGTTTGCCTCCTGACTAGTGAGGAGTACAGGTGTGAGCCACTGGCACCTGGCAAAAACAAAACAAAATAAAACATTTAACTTAAAAAAAAAAACCTACAACCTTGGTCCCTGAAGTAAATTTCACAATGATTATCTCTGCATAGTTTAACATCGATGTTTCTAATTTCCTAGAAGCATGTGCCGGTCCCTGCAGACTGTGGTATGCTGACGTAGCCACTTCTAGATGGGCTTAGTTTTTAGAATAGGAGTTAAATATTTCTATGCAATTCAGTGCAATACAGCATTATGTACTAAAATAAATGCATCCCAATTATAAATGGTGATAGATGTGGAGGTATCCTGTGAACTACAGACCAATTTCCTGCAGTTGGAATTACTCCTAGACATTAATATCACAGGAAATCATTTGAGAAAGGGCTTTATATGTTTCCATGAAATTCAGCACAATACAGCATTATGAGCTACAATGAACATTTCTTCAAAACTAAAGCTATGAGAGATGGAGTGTAATCCTGTGAGATACAGACTCAGCTCCAGGAATTGAACTTACTGCTATACATTCACTCTGCTAACTAACTTGGTTTTAGAATTGAGTTACATGTTTCTATGACATTCAGAATTATATGTACGATATTATGAGCTGAATGAAGGTTTCTCCCAATGAAAGTGGATAAGCTGACCTATCCACTTCTAGCTGGGCTCACTACCTAGAATGAGCTAGAATCTGCTAAATGATCATAGTGACTTTCCTTTGTTTGAGATTATTATTGTTGTTGTTTTTGTCTTTAGTAGAAGGAAACCAGGCTATGATTGATGTATTCTTTATTGGGAACCTAATTCTTGTGAACTTTAGGTATGTGAGTTCTGATCTTTAATGGTATTTAGTTGCTGGTTCTATTTTTGTCAGTTTTTTTGTACCAATCAGTAATTCATTATTTCGTTCATGCAACAGATAACTTACTGAGTGATCACTTTGTGTTTAGGACAAGACTAAGGGCCAGGGAGTCACATGGTAAATAAAAGCAAACATAGCTCAGGTCCATGTGAACTAAGCACTTGGGAGTGGAGACTGACATGTTTCAAATACACTATGTGTAAAATCATCTGTGATGCGTGTTTTGAGGAGGTACGTGTTGTAGATAAAAGGAGGATCGTCCTTGTCCAGATATCAGGAAAGTCTTTCCCATTAAGTGATGCCTGAGTTGAGCACAGTGGACGATCTCACATTCACCAGGCAAAAAGAGAGGGATGAAAGTTCCAGGGAGCACAAAGCGAGATTGTGCATGCTCTGAGGCCAGAGGAACTGGGTGGAGACCATGAGGTCCCGCAGAAAGGCCAGTGTGGCTGGAGATGGGCGCACAGTGAAAAGGAACTAGAGAGTTGGGTTAACTGTCAGAGCCCGCAGGGTCCAGCAAGGTCAAGTTAAGGAGTTTGGTCAGCAATGGATTTCAATTCATGGACATGACCCGGCATCATTTGCATTCAAAAATAATAAAGCTGTGGTTTGGCAAAAGGATAGGAGGGGGCTGGAGTGACAGCACCACTCAGCACAGTAATTGTGACTCAGAAGTCTGCAGAAATATGTCCTGGGTTGGAGTGTGTAGCAGATGACAACTGTGGTGAGAACTGTTCTACCAGGCATGCTGTCTCCCAACATTTGATAACTGACAACTCAAATACTGTGTTTAATGCTGGCCTCTATGGAGGCCTCATTAGCAATTAGAGTTCTACATCGTCTTTCAGATAGATCACAGTGACGTCCATAACATGAAATGTGCAAGAAAAGATGCACAAAGATGACACATTCATTATCTCTTCCCCTGCTAGATTTTATCCTTCCTGTGCTCATTTAAAAAAAAAAACCAGTCATAACCTTTCCACTAAATACCCACTGTTACTCTGCTAGGAGTGGAGATAAAAATGTAAATGATAAACTAATCAGCTGTGATGGTTTCTATGGTTCACGCAGGGAAAATGCTCTATGACTTAGAGGAATGATGACTGCTTCTGTCGAAGTGATGGGCAAAGTTTGCTGAAGGAGTAACTTTTGGCTGGGTTACAATAGCTGATAGCTATTATTGAATAAAAGGAAAATCTGTATTAGAGGAAGATGAAGATTTTAGGCTAAGTATTAAGTACAAAAGAGGAATTTGGTTGTGGGTGATATATAAATATATTCTATATGCTTGGAACATATGTTTGGAAATGTATATATTAGAAATACATTCTGTGTTGGACTAGTAGAAATAGAATGTCTTAATCCTGTGTTTCTCTAGTATAGTATCCACAGGCCACATATGGTAAATTACATAAGTTAATTAAAATTAAATAAAATTTAAAATTCATTTTTTGGGTTTTTTTTTTTTTTTTTTGGTGGGACTGGGGTTTGAACTCAGGGCCTCATGCCTTAAATTCACTTTTCAGAAACAGTGGCCACATTTCAAGTTCTCAGTAGCCATATGTGGTTAGTGGGCACCAGATTGGACAGAGCAGGTAGAGAATAGGCCATCATCATAGAACGTTCTACTGGAAAGTGTTGTACCAGCCTAACTGGCTTTAGGAGAACACAGATTGATCGGTAGTTGTAAGAAGACCTCTGCAAAGGTAAGGAAAGATGTTGCAGGGTGTTTAGATTTTAGGGACCACAAGAGTTAATGAACCAAGGATTTGCCTGAAGCATTTCTGATTGTCTTGGTTTGTAGAGTTTCAGCTCATGATAATGAGAAAAGCCACATGCAGATCAGACAAACAAGAATTGTGGGTGACAAACTCTAAAGTTGATACAGGAAAGAGTAGGAAATACTCTGGAGTTAGTAGGTATAGGTAAGAACTTTCTCAATGAAACCCCAGCAGCACAGCAACTAAGAGATAGCATAGATAAATGGGACCTCATAAAACTAAAAAGCTTCTGTTCATCTAAAGAAATGGTCTCTAAACTGAAGAGAACACCAACAGAGTGGAAGAAAATATTTGCCAACTATACATCAGACAAAGGACTGATAACCAGAATATATAGGGAACTTAAAAAACTAAATTCTCCCAAAACTAATGAACCAATAAAGAAATGGGCAAGTGAACTAAACAGAACTTTCTCAAAAGAAAGTCAAATGGCCAAAAGACACATGAAAAAATGCTCACCATCACTAGCAATAAAGGAAATGCAAATTAAAACCACACTAAGATTCCACCTCACCCCTGTTAGAATAGCCATCATTAGCAACACCACCAACAACAGGTGTTGGTGAGGATTTGGGGAAAAAGGAACCCTCTTACACTGTTGGTGGGAATGTAAACTAGTACAACCACTCTGGAAAAAAAATTGGAGGCTCCTTAAAAAGCTAAACATTGATCTACCATTTGATCCAGCAATACCACTCTTGGGGATATACCCAAAAGACTGTGACACAGGTTACTCCAGAGGCACCTGCACACCCATGTTTATTGCAGCGCTATTCACAATAGCCAAGTTATGGAAACAGCCAAGATGCCCCACCACTGACGAATGGATTAAGAAAATGTGGTATCTATACACAATGGAATTTTATGCAGCCATGAAGAAGAATGAAATGTTATCATTCACTGGTAAATGGATGGAATTGGAGAATATCATTCTGAGTGAGGTTAGCCTGGCCCAAAAGACCAAAAACCGTATGTTCTCCCTCATATGTGGACATTAGATCAAGGGCAAACACAACAATGGGATTGGACTTTGAGCACATGATAAAAGCGAGAGCACACAAGGGAGGGGTGAGGATAGGTAAGACACCTAAAAAATTAGCTAGCATTTGTTGCCCTTAACACAGAGAAACTAAAGCAGATACCTTAAAAGCAACTGAGGCCAATAGGAAAAGGGGACCAGGAACTAGAGAAAAGGTTAGATCAAAAAGAATTAACCTAGAAGGTAACACCTACGCACAGGAAATTAATGTGAGTCAACTCCCTGTATAGCTATCCTTATCTCAACCAGCAAAAACCCTTGTTCCTTCCTATCATTGCTTATAATCTCTCTACAACAAAATTAGAAATAAGGGCAAAATAGTTTCTGCTGGGTATTGAGGGGGTGGGGGGGAGAAGAAGGGGGCAGAGTGGGTGGTAAGGGAGGGGGTGGGGGCAGGGGGGAGAAATGACCCAAGCCTTGTATGCACATATGAATAATAAAAAAAAAAAGAATTGTGGGTGAGCCCTATGGCTCAATCCTGTAATCCCAGCTACTTGGGAAATGGAGATCAGGAAGACGGTGGTTTGTGGCCAGCTTGGGCAACAAATTTGCAAGACTCCATATCAACCAGTGACTGGATGTGGTGTCTCATGCCTGTCATCCTAGCTGCTTGGGAACGTGCAACTAGAAGGATGACGGTCCCGATCAGTCCTGGCATCTTCACTGTAGAAAACTGGGGAGAAATCAGGAAAGTCTCTGAGCCAGAGGAACAAGGATAGATGTCATGGGGCTGGGAGCTGTAAACAGGTTGGTTGAACCAAGCTATGGGACTTGAAAACGTACTGGTGCAACTCTACTGACATGGTTCCAGCAGTGAAACTCAAGTAGGTTGGGTGTGAACCACACTGCCTTGTCTGTTCAGCCTGGCAACCTCTTTGCCTAGAGGAAAACCAGACTGGGTGAGACAATAGTACTCTTTCTCTGGGAATTGGCTGGGTAACAAAATTTTGTCAGCTTACTCCTTAGGATTTCAGCCCACCCAAAGGTGTTAGGCTGGGTGGGAAGGAAAATCAACTTGGGGGAGAGAAAAGGGTGGCTTGGAAGAGTATGGAAACAGTAGGAAAAATTTGTTCAAAACCATGAAGGAGGAGAAAGCATTTCCCTGTTTGGGAAATGATCCTGGGACTGAAACAAGACAGTGATGTAATAGTGCACGTGGCCAGTAATTTAGGGTGGAGCCCAGCTGCCGCGGGGGTGCTGGAATGGCGGGATAAGGGAGGCACAGAGGATCGTGGTCTTTGCAGCCAGGGCTCCCTGCTTACTGGCTCTGTGGTTTGTAGTGAGGTCGATTATATTTTGTACTTTAGTTCCCTAAAAATTGTGATCTGTAAGTAGGAGTTTCCTACTGAAAGGACAATCCACATTTAATTTCTTTTTTATTTTTTGAGACTAGGTCTTGCTGTGTAGCCCAGACTGACCTGTAACTTGTGATCCTCCACCCCCTGCCTCCTGAGTGCTGAGATTACAGGTGTGTACCAGCATACCTGGCACTGACATTTTAAATGATGCAATTTAGTTATGCAAAATATTATGTACTCTTTATTTCACATGACATCTCTAAACTTCATGAGTGTCTGTCCCCCTTCCCTTGCTCACATTTGGATAGACCTTCAGTCTGCCTCTCTCAGAGGCTTGCCCTCCCTCCTTAGCCATGCCTATGTGTGCATATTGCATGTATTGACAGGGATTGATGCCAAGACCCTTGGTTTTAGAGGCTGGGCCCTCCAGGGGTTTGCCAACCTCATGGAGATGTGTTTGGTCCACCTGGCAAGAGCTGCTGAATTTCAGAGCTGATAAAGCCTTTGTTTTCTTGGTGAGTTTCCTTGGTGTGTATCCCCACTTCCCACGGTGGCATAGGCTGTCTTGCTGCAGATCCCCTGGCTCTCACTTGCATCCTGGCTCTGGTTGACCAACCCAGCCTCTACCACAGTCACCTCTCACTTAACTGAGGAAGCTCAACCTCACAGCTAAGGTACTGATATATGTGGAGATGTCTGGACTGCTCTAGGCCATCTCTTTGCCGAAAACATGCCATGTTTCCTTTTCCTTCACCATGGCACATTTGTCAGAAGCTGTCTGAAAGGGGTTTCCTTCCAGAATCACAAATACAAGGTTGCCCCAAGTTCCCAAGACTTTCAGCTCCTCCCTCATTCTCTGGCATTTTTACTGCCTGTCCCTCAGACCCACCCAGGCTCTTGACCCTGTGGGAGTCTGTACCTTGTGCCTGACTTCCTTTCCTCTTCCTTCATGTGTCCCCCAGCTCCTCTACCATATGATCGCCCTCTGCTTCCTGACAGGACAGGTGGGAAATTTCCTATTTATTCCAATTGCCTGGTTCCTTTGGCTTGTGATAAAAAAAAAAAAAAAAAAGAAAAAAACAAACAAAAAAAAAACAACGTACATTTGGCCCTTCCTGCCTTCCTTTTGATATGTTAACAGAAGATTTCAGAATTCCTTTTTCTTACTCAGCTCAGTCTGGCTCCCAAGATCATTGCCTCCCTGGTGTGTCTCTGTCCTGCAGGTTGGTGATTAATGGAAACACCAACAGATGAAGTTGGAGGATGTGCGAATCTTAAATGGCAAGGAACATAGAAACAGACTGTTAACTCCAGCAGGATTTGTCACTGCATGCTCTCAGACGGGTGGCTTCTCAGGTCTCCCTAGTTCTTCATAGGCATTTCCAGGCAATACCTAAATGGTAGTACTAGTTTTGAGTGAGAATTCGGATGGGCATGTGAGCTTCTTTCTGTTCTATTTTTTTTAACTCCTCCTAATCTCTTTCTTCGCCTGTCTCATCAGAAGACTGTAGACCACCAAGTGTGCCACATATGAGTATTGGTGTAACATGGTCCCATTTCCTTCTTTAGTGTTCACTGCAACCCTAAATGAAACCAGGGACAATTCTTAGCATAGCCATCCATCAGCTGCAGAATCCATTTCTGTAGTGTGAAATTCTAAACCTGAATTTCATGGTTAGAGCTTATGCAATATTTTTTATGGTTTTTTTTTTTTTGACCTTGGGGCTGGATAATTCTTTGTTGTGTGGGGCTGTCCTGTGCCACCATACAATGCTTAGCAGTGTCTCTGGCTTGAGACAGTCATCCCTTTCCAGTACAACCATCAAAAATGTCTTCAGACACTGGCAAATGTCCTCTGGAGGACACATTTTCCCTGATTTAACACCATTACTCTGGTGTATATCAGTTCTACTTGAGAAAAATTGGAACTGCTTACCCAATAGCTGAAAACCCAGAGGGTACATGATTTAAGGGAAATTTAAAAAATATACTTGTTTAATATTTTAAAATATTGTAATTAGTACACTTAAATGAAATGTTTATAAAATGCTCAGTGTGCAGTTTTAAAAAAATAGTTTATGTATGGATTCTGGACTTACTCCAATGGGAAGAGGCTTGCCACTGGTGATTTTTATTTTTATTTTTTATTATTCATCTGTGCATACAAGGCTTGGGTCATTTCTCCCCCCTGCCTCCACTCCAGGTGCCTCTGGAGTAACCTGTGTCACAGTCTTTTGGGTATATCCCCAAGAGTGGTATTGCTGGATCAAATGGTAGATCGATGTCCAGCTTTTTAAGGAGCCTCCAATTTTTTTTCCAGAGTGGTTGTACTAGTTTACATTCCCACCAACAGTGTAAGAGGGTTCCTTTTTCCCCAAATCCTCGCCAACACCTGTTGTTGGTGGTGTTGCTAATGATGGCTATTCTAACAGGGGTGAGATGGAATCTTAGTGTGGTTTTAATTTGCATTTCCTTTATTGCTAGAGATGGTGAGCATTTTTTCATGTGTCTTTTGGCCATTTGACTTTCTTTTGAGAAAGTTCTGTTTAGTTCATTTGCCCATTTCTTTATTGGTTCATTAGTTTTGGGAGAATTTGGTTTTTTAAGTTCTCTATATATTCTGGTTATCAGTCCTTTGTCTGATGTGTAGCTGGCAAATATTTTCTCCCACTCTGTGGGTGTTCTCTTCAGTTTAAAGACCATTTCTTTAGATGAACAGAAGCTTTTTAGCTTTATGAGGTCCCATTTATCTATGCTATCTCTTAGTTGCTGTGCTGCTGGGGTTTCGTTGAGAAAGTTCTTACCTATACCTACTAACTCCAGAGTATTTCCTACTCTTTCCTGTATCAACTTTAGAGTTTGGTTCTGATATTAAGATCCTTGGTCCATTTTCAGTTAATGTTGGTATAGGGTGATATGCATGGATCTAGTTTCAGTTTTTTGCAGACTGCTAACCAGTTTTCCCAGCAGTTTTTGTTGAAAAGGCTGCTATTTCTCCATCGTATATTTTTAGCTCCTTTGTCAAAGACAAGTTGGTTATAGTTGTGTGGCTTCATATCTGGGTCCTCTATTCTGTTCCACTGGTCTTCATGTCTGTTTTTGTGCCAGTACCATGTTGTTTTTATTGTTATTGCTTTGTAATATAGTTTGAAGTCAGGTATTGTGATACCTCCAGCATTGTTCTTTTGATTGAGTATTGCCTTGGCTATTTGTGGCTTCGTGTGTTTCCGTATAAATTTCACAGTAGATTTTTCAATCTCTTTAATGAATGTCATTGGAATTTTGATGGGAATTGCATTAAACATGTAGATTACTTTTGGGAGTATCGACATTTTTTACTATGCTGATTCTACCAATCCATGAGCATGGGAGATCTCTCCACTTTCTATAGTCTTCCTCAACCTCTTTCTTCAGAAGTGTATAGTTTTCCTTGTAGAGGTCTTTCACATCTTTTGTTAGGTTTACACCTAGGTATTTGATTTTGTTTGAGGCTATTGTAAATGGAATTGTTTTCATACATTCTTTTTCCGTTTGCTCATTGTTAGTGTATAGAAATGCTAATGATTTTTCTATGTTGATTTTATATCCTGCTAACTTGCTACAGCTATTGATGATGTCTAGAGGCTTCTGAGTAGAGTTTTTTGGGTCTTTAAGGTATAGGATCATGTCATCTGCAAATAGGGATATTTTGACAGTTTCTTTACCTATTTGTATTCCTTTTTATTCCTTCTTCTTGCCTAATTGCTCTGGCTAGGAATTCCAGTACTATGTTGAATAGGAGTGGAGATAGTGGGCATCCTTGTCTGGTTCCTGATTTTAGAGGGAATGGTTTCAGTTTTTCTCTGTTAAGTATAATGCTGGCTTAGGGTTGTCATACATAGCTTTTATAATGTTGAGGAACTTTCCTTCTATTCCTAGTTTTCTTAGAGCTTTTATCATGAAATGATGTTGGATCTTATCAAAGGCTTTTTCTGCATCTATTGAGATGATCAAGTGGTTTTTGTCTTTGCTTCTGTTAATGTGGTTTATTACGTTTATTGATTTTCGTATGTTGAACCACCCCTGCATCCCTGGGATGAAGCCTCTTTGGTCATGGTGAATAATCTTTTTGATGTGTTGCTGAATTCAGTTTGCCATTATTTTGTTGAGGATTTTTGCGTCAATGTTCATTAAGGAGATTGGCCTATAGTTCTCCTTTTTGGAGGTGTCTTTGCCTGGTTTTGGGATAAGTGTAATACTGGCTTCATAAAATGTGTTTGGCAGTTTTCCTTCCCTTTCTATTTCATGGAACAGTTTAAGGAGGTATCAGTTCTTCTTTAAAGGTCTGATAGAATTCAGCAGAGAATCCATCAGGTCCTGGACTTTTCTTTTTGGGGAGACTCTTGATTGCTGCTTCAATTTCATTTTGTGTTATAGATCTATTCAGGTGATTAATTTCCTCTTGGTTCAGTTTTGGATGGTCATATGTATCTAGAAATCTGTCCATTTCTTTTAGATTTTCAAATTTATTTGAATATAGGTCCTCGAAGTAGTCTCTGATGATGTCCTGGACTTCCATGGTGTTTGTTGTTATCTCCCCTTTTGCATTCCTGATTCTACTAATTTGGGTTTTTTCTCTCCTCATTTTAGTCAGGTTTGCCAGGGGTCTATCGATCTTGTTTATTTTTTCAAAGAACCAACTTTTTGTTTCATTAATTCTTTGTATGATTTTTTCGGTTTCTATTTCGTTGATTTCAGCCCTTATTTTTATTATTTCTCTCCTTCTATTTGTTTTGGGATTTGCTTGTCCTTGTTTTTCTAGGAGTTTGAGATGTATCACACTGGTGATTTTTAAAACAGGGTACTGATGATATCAGAGTTAGGTTTTAGAACAGCATCTCTCTGATGGCACTGGGAAGGATGGAGTGAAGGAAGTAAAGTTGGTGACAGCAAGATCAATCTGAGTTGCAAGGGAGCACCAGCACCAATAGAGGAGCCGGGCTGGATACGTGTAAATAATGCTGGTTGGAGTTGGGAAAATGAATTACAATCAAGGCATCATTCAGACACTGTTTCTAGAACTACTGCAAGGCCAGTGGCAAGAGCTCCAACCAAGGTTCTGTTAGTAGACCATTGTAGCATCAAAACATTTAACAGAAGGAAGTCTATTTCTAACCTGTGGATGGACCACACTCCCATCACCAGCACTCAAAATGTGTTAATATGGTTAATAATCCATTTCGTAAACATGCTTTCTGCAGATACAGCAGCATCACAGGCAATACCCAGAAGTCTCCTCTTTGTTAGTTAGGAGTAACTCTTTGGCAAAATTACTCTGAAAGTTCCCAAAGAGAAATAATGGATTGTTGGTGTTCATTTTAGTGCTGGTATCCTCTTCTATTTCATAATTTACCTGCTTTAACAGGATACTTGGCTCCTAAGCATCCAAAACATAACTCCATTTTGCCACCTTGGACATTCTGTATTATGTTGTGTTCTAGAGGATGAGAAATGGCAGTGGTTGCTGTAAAATGAATTTAGAAGTTGGACTGCACGTAGGGCAGTAATTTGTCGTGAAGTCAGGCAGCTGAGTTCTGGAAGCTGTGGTTGTCTTTGATCAATTTTGAGCTAAAACTTGTGCCTGCTTTTATTTCCATTTTGAGTGGAAGCCGTTATAAGACCAACTACTTAACAATACTCAGTGGTTGAGTGACACAGCCATGCATACTGTCATTAGCATTAGTTTTTTGGAGGCATTTCCTGGCAATATCAGAATGCTATTATAGGTGTGTGAGAATTCAGCTAGGCCCATGAAGCTTCTTCGCCATTCTAATTTTTTTTTTTTAAATTTTTAACTCTTCCTGATCTCTTTTCTACCTGTCTCATCAGAGGACTGTGGACCACCAAGTGTGCTATATGTGAATATTAATGTAATATTAATACAAAGTTCAGCAAAGGACTTTTTTTTTTCTTTGCATTTTCCTTTTTTTGGTTAGGAAATTAGAGCGATCTTCCTTCTTCCTGCCATGTCTCTTTTCCAACTTGCAATCTTTTTTTGTTCTTCCCTCAATAATTAGAAAAGTGAGTTTTTATGGTGAATTTGCTCTTAAATTATCTTGAGGGATGTTCTCACCCAGATTGGAATGTTAAATGTCTTCCTAAAAATTGATTGAGTCCATGAAAAGTTTCAGTGGATGGAAAGAAATAAGAAAAACCCCAGAGTTTTTCCTCTAGAGTTTGATGTTTACAGAGTCCACTTTCTTTACACTGTACTAAACTAATCTCTAAGGTTTTGCTTATGCTGTACTGATGTGCCACTTTTGATTTTTTATTTAAGCCCAAACTAGCTACTGATGTCCTGCTGCTCTCACGGTATAGTTCTCTGATTCACTGCCAGACAGTTCCTCTCAATATAAAAGTCATGTGTATAATCCACTGGCAGGCCACCCAAAGTGGTCTTTTGATATTTTGGAGTTGTTTTTTTACACAATTCCAGCCTCTGGCTTCACAAAACACAAGTTTCAGAACAACTGTAATTGTGAAGTCCATTTCTCTTAGACACTAGGTCAAGGTTTCCTGGGACATCTTGCTTTTCCCAAATTAACTGGTTCTCTTTCTCCCTCAATTCTCATTTCCTGACTCCCTTCCACATGGCACCCCCCAGGTGAGAAATGTGTTGGAAACTCAACTTTTGCAGAATAGACTTCCTCTCAAGGAGAAAAATAAGGTCTGCTTAAAAAGACATCAGGGCAGGTGTCATTTGCATTCAAGGATCACAGTGGTGGTGGTGATGTTTGTGCTGCTGTTAATGGGAACAGCTAATATTTGTTGAGGGCTTACTAAGTACCATGCATGGTATTAGGTGTTTTATTTACTCTATATCACTGAATCTTCACCACAACTCTTTGGATACTGTAACTGTTTCCATTTTACAGATGAGGGGAATCAACAGAGATTATAAATCAGTGGTGATTATAGCTAAAGAGAAGTAAAAGTTATCTTGGTGGTTAATAATAAAAGTAATATCTGATGGGGTTGATTGAGTCATTCGTTTATTAGTAAAATTTTTTTTGTAATCTATATACCAGGACCTAAGTTGGATACTAAGTTGTAACACTTTCCAAGGCGATCCTTAATGAGCTTGGAGTGCTGATTATTTTAGATACTCACAGAAAGCCTGTGATATTCATGACACTACTGCTGACACCTAAATGAAAATTTGTCATGTTAGAGAGCTTGCTTACTGAATAGACTAAAAGACACAAGTACCTTGTAGAATACTGAACCAAGTGAGGAAGAAATTTAATCCTGTTATTATTAGTGTTGAATCTATTTTTTAAAATTAAAATTACCTGCCAGTTATAATAAAATATTTTAGATGAATTTAACATAAAAATGGAAAATACCAAGTCCCATTTATTAATTTTTATAAAGTTGGGATTGGATCTTTGTTTCTAAAAGTATCACAGTTTTTTTTTAAATTAGTGAGCTCTGCTTTGCATACAAATATGTCCCCTGTATACATTAAGTTGCTTAAAATGGATTTATCTAATTCTGAAATAACAGAATGAAGAGCATACACTATAAGACATTCTGTTTTTTCATATGGATACTAAGCTAGTGGAACCCATATTCTATGGAATGGTGTAATACAAATATTGAAATCTCTTTAAAAAGACTATGTTGAGGTTTATGAATGGCAGCTAAGGAAAACTGCCCTTTGACTTTGACGTTAGGGAAGCTGGGCGCTCTTGGAGCTATCACTAGATGTCATTAGATGTCTTATGTAGCTACAGGTAGGCTATATGCAGGTACTGTGTAATACAACTGTTTGAAATTTACACATACACATACTTTTATCCAACCTCCCTTGTCAATGGGAATGAAAAGTTGCGTAATTGTACAGATTTTAGATTGTTTCACTTAGTACTTACTATAAAATGAAATATAGAAAGAAACTATTGCCTGGAATGGCTTCAAACTGGGAAAAAAAATATAGAAAGAAACATAGGTGTGTATATCAGCATAGTTATATGATGTTCATTACAGAGTTTCCAATGGCTGCAAATTCAAAACATCCCAAGTATCCAACTATAGGGAATTTGTTATGTAGATGATATGGAATATAATTATTAAAATAAGAGTTTCCAATGGCTGCAAATTCAAAACATCCCAAGTATCCAACTATAGGGAATTTGTTATGTAGATGATATGGAATATAATTATTAAAATAATATGCAGAAGCCTAATGAAGATATGGGGAAATAGACACAAGCAATTTTCTAATGGTATGCACAATGAAATTCCATTTAAAAAGCTTTCTATGTACATATAAAATCAATTAGTAAAGACATATTCAAAATATTAGCAGTGACAAATGTTAATGTTAACCATAATTGTATCTGGGTCGTAAAATGATGGATGGTTTTATGTTCATATTTTTCTTTACCTTTGCTTGAAAAAATCCTACCATAAATACTCATTACTTTCGTAATTTATAAAAGTGATGAAAATTACAAAAAAAGGGAAGGAAGAGAAAGAAAGAAGGAGAAGCTAGTTAAAAGCTTAAGACAAACAAGGAGCCATGAGAACTAAAATCAAATACAACATGAATAATGTTTGAAAAAATGGAGACCACCAGAGGCACCTGCACACCCATGTTTATTGCAGCACTATTCACAATAGCCAAGTTATGGAAACAAGCCAAGATGCCCCACCACCGATGAGTGGATTAAGAAAATGTGGTATCTATACACAATGGAATTTTATGCAGCCATGAAGAAGAATGAAATGTTATCATTCACTGGTAAATGGATGGAATTGGAGAATATCATTCTGAGTGAGGTTAGCCTGGCCCAAAAGACCAAAAACCGTATGTTCTCCCTCATATGTGGACATTAGATCAAGGGCAAACACAACAATGGGATTGGACTTTGAGCACATGATAAAAGCGAGAGCACACAAGAGATGGGTGAGGATAGGTAAGACACCTAAAAAATTAGCTAGCATTTGTTGCCCTTAACACAGAGAAACTAAAGCAGATACCTTAAAAGCAACTGAGGCCAATAGGAAAAGGGGACCAGGAACTAGAGAAAAGGTGAGATAAAAAAGAATTAACCTAGAAGGTAACACCCACGCACAGGAAATCAATGTGAGTCAATGCCCTGTATAGCTATCCTTATCTCAACCAGCAAAAACCCTTGTTCTTTCCTATTATGGCTTATACTCTCTCTACAACAAAATTAGAAATAAGTGCAAAATAGTTTCTGCTGGGTATTGAGGGGGTAGGGGGCAGAGGGAGGGGGCGGAGTGGGTGGTAAGGGAGGGGGTGGGGGCAGGGGGGAGAAATGACCCAAGCCTTGTATGCACATATGAATAATAAAATAAAAAAAATGGAGACCAATATGGTCCTTTGTGGTTGAACATTCCTTCATCTTGCATTTCTTAGGTTCATATTTTATAGACCAAATGTTATGTACAGAGATTTAGGCTTGACTAGGCAACTAAGCCTTGTGGTTTGCCCTCTTCTATAAATTACTTGACCAGACCGTTGCTCTGCTATGGGGCTATCTGAACACTTAATATAGATTTTCATTTCAATATTGCCACAACCAGATGATTCAATAACAGGCACCATTTTTGAAATCCTGTCCACGCTTTATGTACTTTCAGACCTAGTGAGTTCATTCTCTGTGCCACACCACTCCCAGAATGCAAATGCAATACAAGGTAAAAACAAAACAATTATGGTGATGAAAATGGTTAAATCACATGAAAAATAAAATTATACCTCTTTTACTTGAACTTTGGAGAAACTTAATTTTGTTATAAAGGTGGAAAATGTATGTATTTAACTGTAAATTATGTTGGAATTAAAACACAGAGGCTGCTACAATATCAATTTCTCTAATATTAATATGTTAGGATGATTGAAAATTATGGTATTGAAGTGGAATGTGATTAGCATAGGGTAAGGTTTGTAGGGTTGGGAGGCTGTGTGGGTAGTATCAGGACCAGTTACATAATTTGTGGGGCCCCGTGCAGAATAAAAATGTAAGGCCCTTTATTTAAAAAAACCATTAAGAATATTAAGACAATGATAACAGGGCATTAAACCAAGTGCAGAGCCCTAAATTTGGGGTTCTGTGCAGCTACTGAGGTTGTGCATCCATGAAGTAGGTACCAGGGTATTGGCCCTATTCTGTCATCACTATTTAACATATTATTAAACTATTAAACATAATATTAAACATAATAATTAAACAGTTATGCATTCCTTCTAATCTTTAAGTGCCTCATCCTCAAAGCTGAGAGGATATTTTCAAGACAATACAGTGACAGAGATTCAACTCCCACTGGTATAAGTAACAAAGATTTTTTTTTTGGGGGGGACTCAGGTAACAGTTAAGGGTTGGTAATGACCTTGCTGTAGTGCAGAGATCAGTGACCTTTTCCTGAAATAGCCAGATAGTAAATATTTTCAGCTTTGTGGACCATATGAGCTCTGTTAAAACTACTCAATCCTACTATTGTAGCACAGAAGTGACAACAAACAAGATGTCAAGGAATAAGCATATTGTCTTCCTGTAAAACTTAATTTATAGACTATACTTATGAATTTCACAACATTTTCATGTATCAGAAAGTCTTATTCTTCTTTTGATTTTGTTTCCCAAACATCTAAAAATGTAAAAACCATATTTAGCCTTTGGGCCATATCAGACCAGGTGGAAGGCTGGGTTTTATCCACAGATGTTAGTTAGATGACCCACGTTCTAGAGACAGAGGCATCATTAGACCTTGGTATCTCCATATGTGCTCCTTTCTCATATGGTTCTGTCTTCTATTGTTGATCTCATTGTTTTCCATTGTACATGGACTTCCTCCATGTGACCAGGTGAGAAGAGGTGGGATAGGGAGTAAAAGGACTCTAGTCTTACCATCCCAGTTTTAAAAAGTACCTCCTCTGTCTCCCAGTGTCTGCAAATACAGTCTTCTCTGACTGGAGTGACTTGGCTTTTGTGCTTTTCTCTGGTCAACCATTATAAATATATGGATGGGACATTCTCTTTGGTCAGAGTGTTAGTCAGATTTTCCATTGTTATGACAAATACCTGAGAGAACAAATTAAAAGGAGGGACGATTTATTTTGGCTCACAGTTTTGGTGGCGTCAGTCCATGGCCAGCTAATTCCTTTACTGTGAGCTAGGGACGAGGTTGAACATCACGACAGGGAGCATATGTTGAGCAAAGCAGCTCACCTCATAGTGGATAGGAAGCCTAAGGGAGAGATAACAGGAAGAGATCATGCAAGATGTAGTGTTCAAGACACACCTCTAATGACCTACTTCCTCCAGGTAGGTCCTTCCTTCTAAAATTTCTAGCACCTCCCCAAATAGTACCACTATCTGGGGACCAAGATTTCAACACATGGGCCTAAAGGGGGCATTTCATATTTCGACCATGATATCCAGTCTTGTGGCTCCCTGCCCCCTATAGTAGTGGTAGAGAACAGATTCCATAAATTTGCCTTCTTTGACTTAGGGAAGGGACAACTCTTTGAAGGTATGAGGCAAGAGGTCTAGAGTAGGGGCTGGTAGAATGGCTCAAGTGGTAAGAACACCTGCCTAGCAAGCATGAGGCCTTGAGTTTAAACCCCAGTGCTGCAGAGAGAGAGAGAGAGAGAGAGAGAGAGAGAGAGAGAGAGAGAAATCTAGAGTAGAGAAAACAGTAGAAGGTTGCTATATGGAGGACAGACAAAATACTCTTTAAGGTCCTTATAAGAGTACACTTTGAAAGAATGATCTTTATAGTATATAAATTCTATCTCAATAAATCTGTTCTTTAAAAAATCATTATAGAAAAAAACTTTATGTCACTCCAGCTGTGGAGTCAGATTAGTAATGATCTACCAATTATGGGAGGATGAATAACTTTCCCATGATTCTATTTTCTTCCCCAATTACCACTGTCAAATAGCTTGAAGAGTTCTCCATTTTTGCTGAGTTTACTTCATTTCCCAGTTACTCTTCTGTGAATGGCAACCTGGTTTCCATTCTTCCATTGCTATGGAAAGGGTTTGCTTAGACACTGGGACCTCTGGATTGCCACATCCTTGTTTTAAATTCTTATACACTGGGCCAAATTTTAAATAGCTGAGTGTGCCCTGATTAATGTTTCTTCTCTTGGCTCTCATAATTCTACAAGAGTAGGGCACTGTGTTTTATGACAATTCATGAACCTAACCCTCACGGCAAGTATGAAGGTAGAAAGAACAGGCCCTGCTGCCTCCACTTCAGAGAGAAGACTGACATTTAGAAATGCTCAGTGACCTGTTCCTGACCCCATATTTGGCACTTGGGTAGAGCTGGGAATTGAACTCTGGTCTTCTGAAAGTCTTCCTCCCTCTTTCCCTCCCTCCCTCCTCCCTTCCTTTTCCCTTCTCTTACTCTTTCTCTCTCCTTTCCTTCTCTTCCTCTTTCTGTATCTCTTTCTCTTCCTCTCTCTCTCTCCCACAATACATGGCAGTATACAGCAATCACTAGATGGTCCTCTTTGTTCTCTACCTTTTCAATCTCTCTGCTGGCTCTTGATCATTCTCCCTTAAGGAAACTACAACTGGTCAGCAGGGGTCTCTCTCTTTCCCACTTCTCTTCTTTTGCCAAAAGCCTGTTGGAAGGCTTTCTAAATCTCTATCATTGATATAAACCAACCATCACTTCCTCTGTCCTCTGCCCCAGCATTTTTTTTTTTTTAATTTGTGGGCTTAGGGCTTGAGCTCAGAGCTTCCCACTTACAAAGGAGTCACTCTGCCACTTGAGCCATACCTCCTTTCATTTTGCTTGGTTATTTTGGAGATGGGGGTCTCAATAACTATTTGCTTGAGATGGCCTCAAACTGTAGTCTTTCCAATCTCAGTCTCCCAAGTAGCTAGGATTACAGTGCTACCAGTGCCCAGTCCCAGCACTCTCTAAAGTTCCCATATGACTTTATCACAAGGTGCCTCTTGTGTGCTGCACTCTCTGATGGAGAGGATCCCTGTTATTCATCTTAGCATCTCCTCACTACAATGCTTTGTACACAGGTGACAAATATTTTTTCAAGTAAAAACCAATTAAACTTAAGATTGTTTTGCATCAAAAGACAATAGCAACAGAGTGACTAGGCAGCCCACAGAATGGGAGGACATATTGGTAAGTCATGCTGCTAATAAGGGCTTAAGATCCAGAATGTATAAAGAACTTCTACAACTTAACCACAACAAAAGCAACCCCAACAACCCAATTCAAAAATAGGCAAAGGACTCAAATGGACATTTCTTCAAAGAAGACATTGTGGTAACAAATTAGCACAAGAAAACACGCTCAACATCACTGATCATTAGGAAAATACAAATCAAAACCAGATTAAGATATCACTGTACTACCTTTAGGGTAGTTATGAAAAACAACATCCCGCCACCAAATAAAATGAAGTCCCAGAAAATAACAAATGCTAGCATGGATGTGAATATAAATTAGAACGCCTGTGCACTTTTCACTTGTGGAAATTTAAAATGGGATAACCATTAGGGAGAACTCTGTGGCAGTTCCTCAGAGAATTATAATAAAAAGTTACCATAGAGCTGGGCACCAGTGGCTCATGCCTATAATCCTAGCTACTCAGGAGGCAGAGATCAGGAGGATCGTGGTTCAAAGTCAGCCCAGGAAAATAGTTCATGAGACCCTATCTTGAAAAAACCCATCACAATAAAGGGCTAGTGAAACAGCTCAAGGTGTAGGCCCTGAGTTCAAGCCCCAGTACTGCAAAAAAAAAAAAAAATTACCATATGATCTAGTAATTCTACCTCTGGGTATATCCCCAAAGAATTGAAAGCAGGGCTTCAGATATTTATACACTGGTACTCCTAGCAGTGTTATTCACAATAGCCAATAGGTAGAAACAACCAAAAGGTCCAGCAACAGATGAATAGATAAACAAAAAGTGCCATATGGATACAACAGAGTCTTATTCAGCCTGTCAAAGGAACAAAATTCTAATACATGCTATGGCCTGGATGAACCTTGAAGAAATCACACTAAATGAAATAAGCCACACACAAAAGGACGAATATTATATATTTCCACTTATATGAGGTACCTAGAGAAGGTAAATTCATAGAGACAGAAAGTAGAATATTGGTTACTAGGAGGTGGGGGAGGAAAGGATGGAGAGCTATTGTTATGAAAATTTTTTGTGTTGGTACTGGGGTTTGAACTCAGGGCCTCATGCTTGCTAGGCAGGAGCTTTACCATTTGAACTACTCTTCCAGCTAGAGAGATTGTTAAATGCATACAGAGTTTTAGTTCAGTTTGGGATGATGAAAAAGTTCTATAGATCGATGGTGATGATGGTGGCACAACTGTGTGAAAGAACTTAATGCCACAGAAATGTACTCTTAAAATGGTTACAATAGTAAATTTATGTTATGAATTTATTCCAATAAAGAAAATCAAAAAGCAATGCAGTTTAACTAAATTGCATTCCAGAGGCCACCTGTAAGTTCTGTGTTGTCTCTGGTGTTGCTAGTGTGACACAGTGGGTTAAGCCCCTTATTCCTCAGATATCTGGCCATAAAATTGACCGTGACACTTGTGAGTGGAATGACCTTGGCAGGTGGCTGAGCTCACTGAGCCTCCTTCTCCCTAGCTCCAGAATCAGCAAGATAACAGTGGTAAGAACCCTGTGGGTGTGGATAGGATAGAGGATGAGATAAAGATTGCTGAAATCTTAGCAAAGTGCTTAAGAGCTGGTACCACAGCAGGCCTTCTGTGAAGTTGAAGTTATTATTAAGATTTCACATATTTTTTGTATGCTAAATAATAAGGACAATTTATGGAGTTTCTCACTGAGTTCTTTGCCTCCTGGGCTATCGCTGGGGATGGAGTCTCTGTGCAATCATCCGTTGTCATGGCCGTACAGCGTCTTAATGTCTTCATTTTCCTTTAGCTCTCTCCCATCTTCTGCCTAATGGACTCAGACCTGCCAAGGATGAGTAAACCAGATAGGTGAGGCTTGTCAGCCATCCTTGGCAGAGAGCGACGACATGGATTTAATTCAGTTGCCATTTTTACACTGAACATTTTTGCCTCCAACCGCAGTCAGTCTTGGCCCTCAAGTATTTGTGTGTACATCGGGGTTATTGATATTTGGGGTGTATTTTGTGATATGATTAACCTGGAGGCTGCATGGGGTATTATTTAATTAGGTTGGATGTGTCTGCATTCCCATTTAAGACGCTGTTTCTTGTCTTGCTATGCAATTCTGCAGAGCGTATCTGAGAGTAGGGTTCCCTTTGAACTCTGCAAGGGGTTTGTCCTCAGATCAGCGTCACAGCTCTTGGAATATGAACGGAAACTGGGCCCTTTTGGATCACTAACTAGTGTGAGTCAAAAGAAGAAAATCCAATAACATGACACAGTAGCTAAGTGGAAAGCTTGTTTTAAATATGGTGAATATGTTGATCCACATTTACTTATTAGGAATTCAGAAATTTTCTTATTAGTAATTACCTTTGTGCTATCTTTGAAGTTTGGGTGACTGAGTAAATGAATCAGATAAATCTGATGGTTTGTGGAAAAGTTTAATCCACGTTGGAGAATCAACTGTGGTTTTGTTGGCTTGTTTACTTTGCTTTTAAGGTTTTCACTACACCAGTTTCCAGAAATTCTCTAAAATCCTTTGTTCTAGTCGAATTTGTCTCATTCCTTTCCCCTGTCTCCTAGAATTTCCTGCTCCCCAGTGTAGGTTCTTCTGGCTCTTTTATTATATGGCCTCATTTCCTAGACAGG
This sequence comes from Castor canadensis, assembly GCF_047511655.1. NCBI lineage: Eukaryota > Metazoa > Chordata > Mammalia > Rodentia > Castoridae > Castor > Castor canadensis. The sequence goes on along the minus strand of NC_133395.1, from coordinate 119,653,952 downwards.
AAAGCCTGGTCATCTCTCCTCTAATGCCAACTAATATATAAAACACTGTCAAGGTACCAGATATGTGCTGGACCCTGTGTTAAATTCTGGGTCACCTAGAGAAATGAGGCATGGGGAAAGATGTCGGCAGAGTGAAGAACATGGAACTTGGGTGTTAGATGAACGTAAGTTTTGAGTCACAGCTCACCGGGAAAATCTCTTAATCTCTGTGAGCCTCTGGATTTGTTTGTTTGTTTGTTTTATTTTGTTTTTTTGTTTTTTAAAGATAGGACCTGGCTGTTACCTAGGCTGGTCTACAACTCTTGGGGTCAAGCAATCCACCTGCCTCGGGCTCCTGAGAAGCTGGGACTGCAGGCTCACACCCCTGCACCTGGCTGGCCTCAGATTTCTGATTCATAAAATGTAGAGAATTCCAGTAATTTCCTCAGAGGATTGCTATAGAAGTCCACAGAAATAGAGTGTGTCCATAGTTTCGAGGGCCAGAAGCAGAACTCAAAATAGTATAAGCCAAAGGGAGGCTATGGTGGCTTGTAAATGAAAGGTCTAGGAGTGAATTTCAGGGTTAGCTGAATAGAGGGGCTTGACATCACCAAGATTCTGTCTCTGTATCTGTCCCTAGGGTTTGCTGTCTTCTCTGTTTGCTTCATTGTCAAGAGATGCCTCCAGATCTTTACTGTTATCTATGTTAGTCGGGTTCCTATTGCTTTGACCAAGTGCTGGAGAGAAACAATTTAAAGGGGGAAGGATTTATTTTGGCTCACAGTTTCAAAGGTTCCAGTTCAGGAAGCCAGGGAGGGTGTTGATAGAGCAGAGCAGTGCACCTCATGGAGTCCAGGAAGCAGAGAGCATGAGCCACTCTAGCTGACCTTCTCTTTTTCTCTGTTTATTCCATCCAGGAACCCAGCCACTCACATTCAGGATGGGTCTTAGTGAATTCTCTCTGGAAGGGCCCTCACAGACACACCCAGAGTGTGCTTTACTCATTTTCTAGGTACTTCTCAGTCCAATCAAGCTGATAATCAGGATTAACCATCACCATCATCATTTGCAGCATTAGGGATTGAAACCAGGGTGTTGTGTGTGGTAAGCAAGGGCTCTACTACTGAGCTAGATCTCCAGCCCTTTTAAAAGTTTTGAGACAGAGGTTCATCAAGTTTGCCAAGCTGGCTTTGAACTATGTAGCTCAGGCTGGCCTCAAACTTGCAATCCTTCTGGCTCAGTCTCCCAAGTGGCTGGGATCACAAGCATGTGCAACTACACCTGGCTCTTCATCATATTATATTTACAACTAGTAACAAACAAAAAGAGACTGTCTCCTTCTCAATGGTTCTAGAAAAGCTGGATTAATCTGCGTCATTCCTGGCCAGTATCTGTGGTTTTGGAGATGGACTATTTTGAGAAATCCAACCTGAGTCATACGACCATTGGCCACAAAAACTGTAAATGTGTGTGAGTGTGTGTGTGTGTGTGTGTGTGTGTGTGTGTGTGTTCTGTGTATGTGTTGAGGAAGGGGTTGGTGGTAGGAAGAGAAGGGAAAGAACCTCAAAGTAACTTCTAGATGCTATTTCCATTAAGGAAGGGGAAATGGATACCATCAGGCCAAAAATCAGGTATCTCCAAGAGCAGATTAACATAGAGGCTGGCAAAGCAGAATGTGTCTTCTCATTATAAGCATCACTATCAATTATGAAAATGCAAATGATGGTCAGGTTTCCCATTGCAATGGAGAGGAGTAAATGAAAGGGGTCCAGGTTGTTAGCGAAGACGTACCACCTCTTGGAGGAGACCTTGAGTAAAAGTAACCGAAAATACTTGGAGTTGTTCCCTCCCTAACAATTCCTGAAAGAGTCATTACGTGATAGTACACAGCAGCAACAGGTTCCCCTAACAACGACTCTCTTTTGTAATGATGGAAGGGTCTGTGACTTTTTAGAATTCTTTGACTCAAATTTCCCTAAGAAAGCCAGATTTATTTATTTATTTATTTAGTTCATTTATTCACACGTGCATACATTGTTTGGGTCATTTCTCCACTCTGCCCCCCTCCTCCCTCCCCACCTCAGTTCCAGGCAGGTCCTGTTCTGTCCTTATCACTGATTTTGTTGAAGAAAAGACATAAGCATAATAAGGAAGACGCTTTCATGTTTTGGGTTTTCTACCTATTCCTATCTCTCCCCTATGTGCTCTCCCCTTGTCATGTGACCCAAGTCCAACAACATTGCTGCATTTGCCCGAGATCTAAAGTCCGCACGCATATGAGGGAGAACATATGATTTTTGGTCTTTTGGGCCAGGCTAACCTCACTCAGAATGATGTTCTCCAATTCCATCCATTTACCAGCATATGATAACATTTCGTTCTTCTTCATGGCTGCATAAAATTCCATTGTGTATAGATACCACATTTTCTTAATCCATTCGTCAGTGGTGGGGCATCTTGGCTGTTTCCATAACTTGGAGAAAGCCAGATTTATGAAGTTGTCTTATGTTTATTTGATCTCCCGCCCCTAGCTCTGCACATGGGTAGGTTTGCAGGAAGGGGCTCAGTAAATACTTGTTGATTAGGTGCAAAAAAACCGAATTAAGCACATTACAAACAAGTCTTGTATACCAATTAAAACTAGCTCTAACATCAGGTCCAGCACTTTGTTAGCTATTTCTTTTTCATTTTAGGGGCATGTATTAGAAAAATAACAGCATTTGTTTACTTTTCAAATAATTTCTTGTTCATAGTTACCTAATTTAGAATGGCCTTATTCTAATTAATCTGCAGTAGTGTGGTTTTACAGTACACACACTCTTGAATACTTACTCTTTCATTCCCACACTATTCAAAAGCTGTTTTCTTATTTTAGTTTTCTCCAAAAAATGTGATTTTTCCCCTTAGCACTTTCATTTTTAAGTTCAGGTATCTTTTAAATGAACCATGATAAATACAAATTTTTGTAAATAAATCCTTAAAGACAGATAAATCCTTAAAGACCTCAGTTTCAGACTTCATTTTGTTTACAGCCCCCAAACAGGTCAGTATCAAATTCTCATTATTAATAATCTCATTTTTGTCTCCAAGACATTGAGTCATGTAATATTTTGGACTGATTGATATTTTTTCCACTTTTTTCTATTAGTGTAGTAAGATCAGTATCTCAGCTTCTGAAAAATGTGCTTCAAGATCTCCTTCATTTAGGAAGATCATCTGATAAGCAGGAAGTATAAACAGTTTACCATCGAAATCCTTTTACTTTCCCAGTGTTTTAATAAGTTCAATCCATTCTTTTCCATCCATCATGCCTTAAAGGAATATGTTCTACTTGATTTATGATGCACAAGTTTATTATTTTCCTAAGTTGTAATCAATACCTACAAGGTGCTTTGGTTAATTAGGAAATGTTTAATCATTTGATTTTCCATTAAAAAATTCTGAACCCATTTTTTGCTGTGCATTCCCATGGAGTATGGCTGATAACTTTGAGGGCTTTGCTCCTTTTAGTGCTTTTTTTTGTCCCCATCTGATGATAATCCTTCCAATATTGCCTTGAAATTGTCTTGTTTATTAGCAGCTACTGTCATGTCCTTCCTGCCTAAGACTGCACTTTATGGTGCCAAGGGTTTGCCCTAGGGACTCATCAAACATTGACTGGCTCAATTTGGCCATCTATAGTAGTTGTGGAAAGAAAATGCAAACATTTATATATACACATGCATTAAAATGTCTATCCATCTATCTATCTATCTATCATCTATCTATCTATCTATCTATCTATCTATCTATCTATCTATCTATCTAATTTTAACTAACCAATCAGCCTGTCTGGGGAATTCATAGGGTATCTTTTCTTTTGATGGCACTGGAGTTTGAACTCAGGGCCTCACTTTTGCTAAGCAAGTGTTCAACCATTTGAGCCACTCTACCAGCCCCATAGTATATATATATATTTTAAATATGGAAGTCAGTTTTTTGTGAATCACACCTGGGTATGATTTTTTTTTTTTTGGTAGTGCTGGGGTTGAACTCAGGCAGGCGTTCTATTACTTGAGCTAAGCCCTATTCCTTTTTGCTTTTCTTTAGTTTGTTTTTCAAATAGGGTTTCCTACTTTTTGCCTGGGCCAGAGTCTGACCTTGATCTTCCTCTTATTTCTGCCTCCAAGTAGCTGGGACTACAGGTATGTACTACCATGCCTGGCTTGTTCTACCCTGCCTGGCTTGTTTTTGAGATGTCTGCCTACTGAGTAGCTGGGATTACAGACATGCACCACTGCATCTGGCAACCTGAGCATAACTTATTTACCCAGGAGCTTTGGCAAAAGCTTCAATAAAAGCAAATATTTTGAGCAAAAGACTCTCTGGAAAACAGTTCAAATCATACATTCAAACATCCTATGAGTGGCAAGAATGGAGTGATGGTCACTTGAATGTATAAATTATGTAATTTAAAAATCAAATTAGGAAACTTTCAACAAAATGTAAAAACCATGTTATTGTTATTTTTAAAACTGAGGATACTGGTGGTCAAGAAATATTTTGGTTATTTTGGTATATTTATTCATCTCCAGCTTTCACCCCTTCCACAGGGAGAGATCATTTATGTTAAAGAGATTATAGAAACGTCAAGACATGTCTTGGTGAAGAATGAAACGGTAAGCACTCTCCATATAGTGAGGTTCCATTCTACTTTGGGCAATTACATTATAGATTTTATGGGTGTCTAAAATGACCAGCTGGCTCTATTTTCTCAGGCAAGCAAATGGCCCATATCATAGGAGTGTGTAATACCTCCCCAGATAGGTAAGTTGTCTATGATGTGGCAAATGTCTTTCCTGGTTGTGCAGGTCATGAAGACAAAGCATAGGCTACCACAATCATACTATCTGAGCTTTGGCTGGTGATATTATCTGATTTTAGGCCCAAATGAATAGGTTGATCATGCTGATTCTGTTAGGATCATTTTCCCACAAGCCAGAGTGCATGCAGGCTGAGCATCTGACAGTGGATTTGGTGTAAATTTGTTCAGAAAGCAAAGGGAAAATAAAATTAAGGATCAGTTAAAAGCATTTGATTATCTAAGACAATGTATCTGACTGCTTTTGATCAGATTTAAAAGATAAGTTTTATTTAAGTCTAATTTATAAACCATAAATTCACTCATTTAGGTACACATTACAATGACTTTTAGTTATTTTTACAGTTATACAACCATCACAGCAATCTAATTTTTGAACATGTTCCTCACCCCTAAAGGAAATGCTCACTTGCAGTCATACCCTGCTTTGGTACCCACCCTCAGGCAGCCATTACTCTGCTTCCTGTTTCTGTAGATTTGGTTTAGGAGCATTTCATAGAGATGCCATCATACGATATGTACTCTGTTGTATTTGGCTCAGCATAACGTATTTGGGGTTCACCCCATTGTAGCATTTACCAATTCTCAGTTCATTTTTTATAGTATTTCATTGTATGAATGTATCTCACTTGGTTTATCCACCCACCAGTTAAGAAATGTTTGGGTTATTTCCACTTTTTGCCTGTCATGAATAATTTGTGTACAAGCCATTATGTGGACATATGCTTTTAAACCTTTTGGTTAGACACCTAGGAATAATTTTGCTGTGTCACATGTTAAATTTCTACCTAACATTTTAAAAGACTTCCAAATTGTTTTCCAAAGAGGATGTACCATTTTTATGTGTGTTCTAGTTTTTCTACATCCTTGTCAACACTTCTTATTTATGTCTTTCTGATTATAGCAATTCTTGACTATATTAACATAGTAGCTTATATAATTTAAAGGGATTCAATCTAGGTCAAGCATCATTCAGTCATAATTGCTGTCAGATTCTATATCAGGTGCCAAGTGAAGAGTATGAAAGAGTAAAATAGAGTCCCAAACACCAAGGAGTTCATAGACTACTAGAAGGACAAGAGTACCAGATACATTTCATTGTCTCTCTCACCCTTGAAGCTTTATAGGTAACAATCTGTTTTCTTCTCTGCCCTTAGGTGCTGAAGATTGTGCTGGAGATGGGCACCTGACTCAGGTGGCCACTCTGCTGGTTGGCCATATACCTATGACTTCTAAGGTGCTGTCCAAAGTCAGATAACTATGGTCACTTGGATAATTGTTCAAACAGATTATATTGAAGTGCTAAAGTAGGTAAGTTGTATCATGTGGGATTTGAGTTTATCACTGCAGGACTGTGTATGAGATGAGTATGAGAGGAAGAGGATGGAGTGCCTAAGATGCAGGAATGAGAAAAGCTACATAGAGAAATCTTGGTTGTTCTGCTGTCCATCTTCTGGTTTATATTATGTCCAGCTAAACCTCATTTCTTCTCAGATTCTCTGAGGTTGTGTTACAATTCACCCCCTCTTTTCACTGGAACTACTTTGAGTAGATTTCTGCTGCTTCTAATCAAAAAAGTTTTGAAGAGAACAGTTTTAACACTGATTCATAATCAGTCTTAGGTCTTTATATGCTGTTCTTTCCAACTGTCCATTATTTGTTATTTTTTTCTTTCTGACTATAGAGCCATGGGTACTATTTAATTATCCAAATCATAAAGGTAGGCAGTGAACTTCACAAGCTAGGTCACTTCTTTTCATAGATTCCATAATTCACTGTGTAATCCAGTGATTAAACAATTAGTAGTATTCTCTGTGCTATGATATGGGTGTTGTTTTTTCCCCCAAAGGTTGAGAGCTTGGTCTCAAGGGTGGCCAAACTGGGAGGTGGTGTAGAACCTTCACACTGCCTTTACTTGGGGACTAGTGGGAGGTTGTTAGGTCATTGGGGGTGCAGCCCTTGGAGCGGAATACTAATCTCCTGGAATAAGTACTTGCATAAGAGTAAGTTGTTATAAAAATCTGAGTTTGAACCCTGAGTCCATTCAGCCTCCAAAACTGTGAGCTAAATAAACCTCCTTTTTTAAAATAAACTTAGCCTGTTTCAGGTATTTCATTATAGTAATAAAAAATGGAGTAATACATCCTGAATACTTGAGTATTCTTCATTCAAGAAACTTGTTGACTGCCTAAGTGATGATAAGAGGATGTCCCTAGTAAGCGCCCAGAAAGCTTCAATTCCATGGCTGGTGGCTTAGTCACATTAAGTAACAGGATGATTAAAAAATGGATGTGGCTAGTTCACAGAATGGATACAAGAAAGGAGATAACACCAGCCACACAATGATGTTATTCCCCTGTGAATGAAGATGGCTGCCTAAGAACCAACACAGAGCCAATCCCTTCCCAAAGGCCTGAGAAGTAAGTCATGGTAAAAAGGAGTTTTTGCCATAAAATGAGTAATTTAACTATAGAATCCAAATAAACAGAGGGACTTAACCAGAGGTAATAAACTCCCAGAATTGTGGTGCCAGGGAAAGAAAAACCCCAGACAGGAAGGCCCTGAAAGGTTCTACAGTGATTAGAAAGAAGGGGTGAAGGTAGGAGGAGGTCCTACACCCTATTCCTGTCTGATTCCTCAAAACTGACTGGAGAGTCCACAAAAATCCTTTATCTCATGGAACTCCTACCTGGTGATGGAGGCGTACCCAGAAGTCACACCGCCTTTGTTACTTTTCTAACCAAAGTACCTTTGAAGTAGTGCTGGAAAGCAGGTGGGTTGGATGAGACTAACCAGGCTTCCTCCCTGAGGAAGTGAAAATCCCATGGAGGGATGTGAGGGACGACCGGAAGTCTGAATTTCACTTCCATGATGGATACTTCCATTTTGGTCCCTATGGTCAATTGGGTTCCTGTAATTTAACCATGGTAGGGAAGAGTGTGCAGCTAAGAGATTCTGATGGAAGCCATGCACTGCTTCTACGAACATCTATGGGAGAATGAGAAGGCCTGGATGGTCTCCACCTGGCGTTCTCAGGTCATAGCATTAAAGGTGAAGCCTTGAAAGCTGCAAGGTGTGCAGGTGCTTGATAAAACCTACACCAGTTCTGGGACAATGGAAAACTGGCAAAATGTCCATCGAGAGAAATGCTAATGCCTGTGAGACCTTGGGCAGAAGGCTATCTACCAAGTCAGACTATGTACATCCCTTACCACAGATCAGGTTAGGCCATGCCTCTCTCCATCCATCCTGGGAGAGAATGGGAAGAGCTCAGCGAACTTCTGCTCCCAGGTGTTTGATCTGGTTAGGGCACAAGAATGTGATCATGATTTTTAAGATTCCCTTAAGCTCTTAAAAAAAAAATTGTAGTGTAGTGATTCTATCTACAACCCTGGCAATGATCACATCTACTTGCTGGTAAATTCTGCTGTGAGAAGGAAGTTTCTAGAGTCACCTCAGCACTAATTTTAGGAACTGATCATTCTATAACTGAAAAGTGGAAACCTTGAACTTGTGAATTTGCTGACCTGTTTGAGATGAGGTGGGAGGAAAAGACTTTGAGTAAATGATGGTCCTCAAGCTTTGTTGTGTTACTCAGATAACCATGAATGAATGGAATTACAGACTTTGGGCAGTTTAGTAAGATTCTTTAGCAAGTGTTGCTCCTAGAAGTGGACTATCACTCTAAGACACTCTGGGAGCAATTACACACTCAGTAACCCCTTATTAAGAAGCACTTTTATCCAACCTTACCCGTTTCCTTCTGAGTGTGAGAATGAAGGGAGAAACGAATTAAGGATCCATGTGTTCTTGCCTTGGATGGTATGGAGAGCGGTAGGGTGGTGTGATGTATGCAGCAGCTTGGTGAAGAATTTGGGGGAGGGAGATTTTGGTTAACACCTCCCACTCTCCCACCACTCACACTTCAAATCAGTCCGAATTCCCAGGGCTGTCAGAGAAAAGGGAGGTGTAGGAAGAAAATAACGACTTGTTGGCACCATCCCCAATTCAAGTGACAAGTGTGCATGTAGCATTAATCCTGCTTCAGAGTTGGGGGGGAGCAAAATAGGGGGGTTGTAACTGAGGTTAGAAACAACTGGGAAAGGGCAGGAGTCAGAATCTCTGGAGAAGGGGGTGATCAGTTATTTTTCTATTTTCATTTCATCTCAATTCTCAATGGTAAGATTTTCCTGAGCAGACCTAAATTAATTTATAGTGAATTATGCGTGGGTAATAGGTGCTGAAACAAATGTATATAGTTAAGTTGAGAGCGAAAATGGATCTAGAAGTAGAAGACCCCAGGGTAATATATTTAAAATATTTTTACAGACGCCCTTGCTTCCAATATAATGAATCGAAATTAACTAGCAACAGATTTATTTTCCTTTTTTGATTTTGCTTTCTTTATTTTCCCTTTACGTTGAACAAATGAATAAGGTCAATAGAGAATTTCTCAGACATATATCCCTCCCCTTCCTCCTTAATTTTGGAATCTTTGTTACCATTCTGCTTGTCTGGAAGAGATAATCATGAAAGACAGTAAGTGGCATTTTTTGATGGTGTGTTGATAAGAGTTTGGTAAGGACATTCTTATGACATTCTTTCAGATAGTTTTTAAGTCTCGCTGAGCTATGCTTTGGTGGTTCATGCATGTAATCTCAGTTACTCAGGAGGCAGAGATCAAAAGGAACATGGTTTGAAGCCAGCCTGGGCAAAAAGTTTGTGAGACCCTATCTTGAAAATAGCACAAAAAAGGGCTGGTGGAGTGGCTCAAGTGGTAGAGCGCCTGCCTAGCAACTGTGAAGCCCTGAGTTCAAACCCTGGTCCTGCCCCCCACCCCCAAAAATGATATACACAGGTACATATACAGAGACCTAGAGTCTGCTTTTAAGGGACTTTTTTTTTTTCTTGACAGTATTGGGATTTGAACTCAGGGCCTCACACTTGCTAGTTAGCTGCTTTACCACCTCAGCCACTCTACCAGCCTTTTTTTGTGTGTTGGGTATTTTTGAGATAAGGTCTCACTTTTGTTGCCTCGAACCAGGTTCTTCTTGATCTCTCCTTCCAAGTAGCTAGGATGATGGGCATGAGCCACTGCCAACCAGCTAGAAACTTTCTTTAAATTAAAATATATCCTGGGAATATTTTTTCACTTTATCAAGCAACACTTCAAAAAGCAGGGTTATTGGGGCTGGTGGGGTGGCTCAAGTGGTAGAGTGCCTGCCTAGCAAGCATGGGGCCCTGAGTTCAAACCCCAGCACTGGCAAAAAAAAAAGCAGGTTATGCACCCCATGTTTCCCAATTCAACTGCTGTGTCCTTCAATTAGATTACTATTGCCAGTATTTTCCTGTTAGGTGTGCATGTGGCTACTGTAAACACAGTTACATAGTCATTCTTCTATGTTACATGTTCACTTGATGTTAGGTCTTTAAAAAGATTTTCATGTTGCCAAATTAGGGGCGATTTTTTACCCAGTGAATTTAAACTTTTCCAGGCTATCATCCACGATTCCTTTTACTTCATTTCTTTCTTTTAGGTACTACTGGGGTCACGTTTTTTCTTTTTTCTCCTTTGCTAGAGGGCATATGGAAGGGAATAAGCAGTTATCAAGGGTAGCAGAGAGCAAAACCTGTTTGGTACCAGCCTCCCTATCTTGCTACCATCTAATCCTTACAGATGGGATCATAGGCTCCAGCCCACTTCAAGTTTGGAGAACATTCTGGATTCCCTAGTTGAGAAAAATCCTATAGCCAAAGTCTCACAGATCAGGGTTAAGTTGCACTTCTTGTTGGTTCAAGTTTCACTTCTTGTTTATTTTTACGTCACCTGATAGTACTCAGGCACTTGCCTTTTCCTCTTGTGTGTGTGAGACCGTGTTTTGGGTCTTAGTTTAGCAACCCTATTTTGATGGTGGGTCTGTGTGGGGCTTTGTAGGGCTGGATCCTGTTACCACTCTTTAGTTTACCCTGACTGCCTCTTTTCACTGTGGGGTCAAGCTCAACTCTAGGTCTTATTTAGTCCTTGCCTAATTGGTTCTATCAAATCTAAACAGGACATAAAATAAGAAAAATAGAAATAGTCAAGTTCTGGCTATCTATTGCTATGTACTGCTACTTGGTGACTTAAATAGGAATAATTATTTTATCTTTCGTGGTTTGTGTAGGTCTCAGTAATTTAGGAAGGGCTTGGCTGGGCAGTTTGGGATTGCAGTCTTTTACGCATTTGCAGTGACAAGGTAGGTGGAGCTGAAGCAGCTGGAAGGTTGCCAAGCATTTCTTTCTATGTGACTTTGGGGCTCTCTATGGGGTCTCTACCCCGGCCAGGTTGGGCTCACACACAACATAGTACCTCCAAGTGCGGGAATGCTTACGTTGTAGTTCAGGGCTCCTATATGAGGATTCCAGTTAAAAGAATAGAAACCAAGTTCTATGATAACCTTGCAAGAAGTTGCTATGGTCTGGATTTGACTTGTCCTTTGTAAAACTGATGTGGAAATTTGATTCTTTGGTAATGGTGGTGAGAGGCCAGCTCCGTAAGAGGTGATTGGGTTAAGAGGGATTGATGTCTTTGTCTCCAGACTGGATTAGTTCTCACAAGTGGGTTGTTATAGAGTAAGTCTGTCCCTTGTGGGCCCTCTGCACTTGTCTGTGCCTGCTTACTCTTCTCTTTTCTGTCAGTTGTGACATAGCATGAAGCTCTTGCAAGATGTGACCACCCAAACTTGGACTTCCAGCTTCCAAAACTGTGACCCAAAGAAAACTATATTTTTTATAAATTATCCACTCTCAGGAATTCTGTTATAGCAACAGAAAAGGGACTATGACAGTGGTGTTATGTCTGTAATACTCTTCAGGCTCAAGTCCAAAAAACTTGATGCAATTAACTTCTATCTCTTGATGGAGAAGGTGACCATCTTTGGAATATAGTAACCTGCCACACCCCTCTACCAGAAATTCTTTTCCAGTTTCTCTCCTAGAAAATGTGTTCAGCTCTTTGGAGGAGTGGACAGAGAAAACAGATACTTCTGAGTTCTCTCACCTATGAAGTAATGTCTGCTCACCTGCAAATCCACATTGAATGCCTTGCTATCCTCTCGGAGGCTGTGTGAGGCCATCTTCTTCTCTCCATGATGTCTTCTTAGTGATAAAACAGTAGACATTAGAATGTGCCTTGTGTTTTACAAATCATAGTGTGAAATATCATACTTTGTGATTTTATTTATATTCTATTGGCATGTGTCTTGTTCCCTCCTGTCAGGGAGAACACTGTATTACAAATCCTCATGTCCCTTCCCAGTCTTATTGCCACCCTGGCCTTGACACCTAAAGTAGTTCCTCATGGATATCTGTTGAATGAATAAATGCAAGAAAATAAAAGACAAAATCAAGGAATGGGGATTGATATGAAAAACATCTTAATTAGCCAAGAGAACTGGGTATCTTTTTAAAATTGTTGAAGACTCAGATGTACTTTTCAGTGGACAGAGGCCAAGTCACAAAATTCCAGCTCTCCTACAAAATAGGCATTCATCAGAGAACCTATTATTTACTCTGAGTGTCCCTTGAACTGTACTTCCTTCTATGCTAAGCAGGCCCGTTTAAAGCAGAGTTGTTGACAGAACAAAGTGTAAATTAAAGGGCTGGAATACATCATTAGACATATGGTGTGTTAGGAACCAATCCTTTCCTGTAGTAGGTGGAATTTGTAACACTCTGGCCTCTAGGACCATATGGTTGCATTTAGAGATGCCAGAAGAAATAAATACTTGACTTTTAGTGCAAGAGTTGTTTTTGCTGGTCCTCTTCCACAGCCATAGGGAACGTTTCTATTGCAAAATCAAAAAAAGGACAATATAATTTATATGAATAATTGCTTTTGTTGATTTGTTACTGATAATTTTACTCTGTGCATGGACTAGGTTAATCAAGAGCTGTCCCTACTTAGGGTTAGTGACCCTGGGCTGATCCTTTAAGTGGGGAAGGAAGGGCATGATCTATACCCTATGACTGGACTCAGCTATGGCTGACACTGGACTGGGCTGATTCATGACATAGGATGACCACTCAAGTCATCATTTTAAGAGATGACTTGGCTTTATTAAATCTTCCTTTAAATAGAAATGAAGCAAGAAACAAAAGAAACTCCACTTGTCATAAATAATTGGAAATTAAAATAAAAAGTCAAAGCTACTTATAAGATCATTAGAAAAATTAAATACTTAGAGGGTAAACTTGACAAAAAAGTTTTAAGACCTGTATACTAAAAACTATGTAACGTTGCTCCAAGAAGTTTAAAAAGATGGAAATAAATGGAGAGGGATACTCTTTCACGGGTTGTATGATTCAATATTATTAAGTCGCCAAAATTTTCCCAAGGTAATCTACAGATTTTATACAATCCTAACCAAAATCCCAATAGGTTGTTTTGTTTAATAGCTTGAAATACTTTGAAAATGGGGAACCAAGTTGGAGGAATAACACTTCTTGAGGTTAAGAATTATTTTAAAGTTACAGTAATCACAGTAGTTTGGTAACTGGTACCAAGAGAGACAAATGGATCAATGGAACAGAATAGAGAGTCTGGAAATAGAGCTATATATATTTAGTTAATTGATTGTTGACAAAGGCAATTCAAAAGCTATTCTTTTCAACAAATGGTGCTGGAACAATTGTACATTCATATGCAACAAAATGAACTCCAAAGTGTAAGTCATGCCATATGTAAAAATTAGCACAAAATGTACCACAGACCCAAATATAAAACCAAAAATTATAAAACTTCTATAAGAAAACAGTAGAAAATCTTTGTGATCTTCAGTTAGACAAAATCGTTTTAGCTATACCACCAATCAATCCATAATAAAATCAATAAATTAAGCTTCATGAAAAATAAAAACTTTTGCTCTTTAAAAGATATCAGTGGAGAAAGAGAAACCACAGACAGGAAGAAAATGTTTTCAAATCACATATCTGAAAAAAGATTTAAATGTAACTTATAAAAATAATTTTTGGAGCCAGGCATGGTGGTGTACATCTGTAATCTGAGCTATGAGGGAGGTGGAGACAGAAGGGTGGACGTTTGAGGCTAACCCAGGCAAAAAAGTTAGCAAGATCCTCTCTTGAAAAACAAGTGGTGTGTGGGGGTGTGTGCTTGTAATCCTAGTTACATGAGAGGCAGAGGTAGGAGGATAGTGGTCCAATGTCAACTAGGCAAAGGTGTGAGGCCCTATCTCTAAAGTAAACTAAAGCAAAAAAGCCTGGTGTTGTGTCTCAGGTGGTGCCTAGGAAGTGTGAGGTCCTGAGTTTATTGCTCTTTGGCAGTACTGGGGTTTAAACTCGGGACCTGGGCTTAGCAAGCACAAGGCCCTAAGTTCAAATCCCAGTATTGCCAAAAAAATATTTAAACATATATATAATATGTAAATAAGCAAAAAATGTGAACAGATATAACACCAAGAAGATATATGGATGGCAGATAAACACATAGATGTTCAACATCATTATTATTAGGGGTTGTGGCCACAGTGGAGTTCCAGCTCATTCACACCACTGCCTGAAGGACATCAGCCTGACTGTCCTGCCATGAATGAGCCTGCCTCATGTACATGCATGCCATGTTAAGAATGCTTGATCCTTGGATTAAGAAAATGTGGTATCTATACACAATGGAATTTTACGCAGTCATGAAGAACAAAATGTTATCATTCGCTGGTAAATGGATGGAATTGGAGAACATCATTCTGAGTGAGGTTAGCTTGGCCCAAAAGACCAAAAATCGTATGTTCTCCCTCATATGCGGACATTAGATCAAGGGCAAACACAACAATGGGATTGGACTTTGAGCACATGATAAAAGCGAGAGCACACAAGGGAGGGGTGAGGATAGGTAAGACACCTAAAAAATTAGCTAGCATTTTTTGCCCTTAATGCAGAGAAACTAAAGCAGGTACCTTAAAAACAACTGAGGGGAACAGGAACTAGAGAAAAGGTTAGATCAAAAAGAATTAGCCTAGAAGGTAACACACACGCACAGGAAATTGATGTGAGTCAACTCCCTGTATAGCTATCCTTATCTCAACTAGCAAAAACGCTTGTTCCTTCCTATTATTGCTTATACTCTCTCTACAACAAAATTAGAGATAAAGGCAAAATAGTTTCTGCTGGGTATTGAGGGGATGGGGGGAGAGGAAGGGGGCGGGGTGGGTGGTAAGGGAGGGGGTGGGAGCAGGGGGGAGAAATGACCCAAGCCTTGTATGCTCATATGAATAATAAAACAATTAAAAAAAAAGAATGCTTGATCCTCAGGATCGCTGAGTGATCCCTTTCCAGGTGGTACTATTCGAACAAGGCTTTATGTGTATCTGAGGGGAAGGCTGTGTGTTTATATAGGTAGAACACAGACCATTTACAGCAGATTCCCTACTGAGTCTTCTCTGGGAGTATTTCCAGGCTGTCATGTGACTGGTGTGACACAGGGCTGAAGTTCCTTAACCCTTTTATACTTCTATTTCCAAGAAGCAGGAGGGCACAATGGTTAGGTCCATGGTCTCGAAATCAGGGAGATCAAGGTTAAAAGTCCAGCTCTGTCACTTCTGTTGACCTTGAAGTTGGTTTACCTACTTGCCTCTGTTTTCTCATCTGTAAAATGGAATGATCCTACTGTCTATATCATAAGGTTCTTGAATTGATACATAAAAAGTCTTAGGTCTTAGTTATTGTTATGCTTATCACTGTATGAGGCCCAAAAAATGGCTATGTCAGGAAATGTCCACGTAGTATAATTAGAAAGCATGCACTCAAAAACATTTCCCCTAAAACTGCTGTGGGATTGAGGTTCCTATGTTCTTTCATACCTTTGGTTTAAGGAGAGTTTGTTTGATTTTATTCTGGGAAATTTTAAAGGCTCCAAAGTTGTACTTCCCCAAGGAATGGGGTGGGTGTAGGGGAGGATAAAATTGTCCTCCCCCTCCCGGCCACTTCTAGCTGAGAAGTTTTACTTTTATCTGTTTTCCATGGTACCTTCCACATGAGAATTTCCTTGACAAAGAGTTCTGTGGCTGATGAAAAAAAAAATTCAGAAATGCCTCATCAAAGCAAAGAAGCCCCTATTAAAAAATCATTATGTCACCAGGAAAGGCACTGGGGTTATTTTGCTTGAAGCAGAAAAACCTCAGGAGGGACAATGGTGACACTGCTTGGATCTGAAGGGTCACCACAGGAGTCTAGAGAACCAGTGGGAGGCACATTTCCACTGGCTGGATAGAAGAAGGCGTTTCTAGCAATTCACTTTGGGGCAATGATGATCTGCTATCCTTGAGATGTCTCTGCAAAGACTTCAGCTGTCAGGACCATCCTGAGGGGACTCCCTCAAGAGCAGCCTGATGGACTGTGACTGCCAAGACGGTCTCCAAACTCCCAACTTCTGTGAGATATTAATGTGTTTCCTCCCCACCCTTCCCCCCACTCTGAACCTCTTGGTGGAATTTTATCACCTATAGTAGATTCTAAGAGTCTAACTTTTCAAAGAATGTCGTGTTGGACAGTTTCATTCTGAAGTAATTTGAGACTTACAGGAAAGTTTGAAAAATAATACAAAGCTTTCTCATTACCCCTCACCCAGCTTCCTGTAAGATTAACATCATACATAACCATAGTGCAATGATTAGGCCCAAGAAATAGCACTAGTGGGGATACTGTTAACAAAATTAAAGACCTTATTTGAATTTCATCAGCTTGTCCACTAAAGTCTTTTCTCCAACAATGAGAAATCTGGTTCTCATTAGCTACAATATATTTATTTGATCACAGCTAGTTGAAACTACTTAAGGCAGTTTAAGGTTTATTAACCCATATCCTTATGAGAATCTCATTTCCTGAGAAGATTATACCCCTGTTATCCAGAATCACAGAATCTTAGTGTGGAATAATTCTGACAGCCATAGTCCAGCCTTCTCCTGCTGAGGGATTCACTTATTGTCCCTGACAGCCCATCTTGGGGAAGGCAACCACATAACGGGAACTCTTTGGCATGTTTTTTTTTTTTTTTTTTCCTCCAGAACAATGTTGTCATTCATTTAACAGGCATGTATTTAGCACCTATCTGCAGGTATGTGTCAGGCATTAGAATGTGGAAATTATCAGTGTAGCTTTTTCCTTCACAAACTTGTAGTCTAGTAAGAAACAGAGGGGTAAATAGAGCATTCTAATGGACTAGAATGTGAGATAGGGAACAGAAAGCAAATCGTAATATTATTACATGGGATAAATGCTATGGTAATGATAAATTCTATGGAGCATAGAGTGGGTGCCTCACCCATCTCCAAAATTATCTCCAGATCCTCCAAACCCAAGGAATCAAATCCCGAAAGGGACCATAGGATCTACACATATGTTAAATCAGTTAATATATTTATAAGGTTTTTGATTAATGTGTCTTTGCCTATTATTTCATTGGTTCCTTGTACTAGCCTTGTCAGACCTATGATGTTTTTGGCTGCTGTGTAGAGAAAAACTGTGAGGGCAGGAATGGAGCTGAGCTTCGGACCAGAGATGAGACATCCTGGACACAGTTGCAGTGTCAGCAGGATTCTTATCTGCTGTCGGATCTTGGTCTCAGGTCCCTCATCTGTCAAAAAGAGAGAGAGTCATTATATCTATCTCATAGGATAAATGTGAGGACCAGAAATAATATATAAAGAGAGGTTATGCAGTACAAGTATGGCTGCCACTCTTAATATGTAGATTTATCAGAATCCCAGCAGGAAATAGTTGGTGCAATCATATCATGATAATGTAGAAAGGGTTTAATCAAGGGATTCTTTTCACAGCTATCTGCAGGGTTTAGGGAAACTCTTAAGAGTGGTATGTCAGTTATTTTTTGTTAATATAACAAATACCTGACACAGTCAACTTGTAAAGAAAAGAGGTTTATTTTGGCGCACAGGTTTGACGGTTCCAGTCCATGATGGGTTGATCCTTTGGCATTTGGATACATGGTGAGGCAGTGCATCATGGTAGAAGCACGTGGCTGAGCAAAACCACTTACCTCCTGGTCAGGAAACTAAACAGAGAAAGAGGAAGAGACCAGAGCATCACATTCCCCTCTCAGAGCACACCTCTCATGACCTGAAGATCTCTGACTAAGCCCCACTTCTTAAAGGTTGCTTAACCGCCCAATAGTACCATGGACTGGAAACCAAACCTGTACCATCTGAGCTTGTGGGAGACGTTTCAGATTCAAATTATAACAAATGGTATAGACCCCAGGTCTTGTAACAAAGGGAGTTTGTACCATGTCTAGAACCAAGTTGTGACGTTCCCACTGGAATCATCTCACTGTCAGTGAGTTAGACTGCCCACTGCCATAGTTCTTGGCATCTTTTAACTGGATTTTTTTTTTGTGGTACTGGGATTTGAACTCAAGGCCTTGCATTTGGTAGGCAGGCACTCTACCATCTGAACCATGACCCCAGCCCTTTAATAAGGAATTTTAATGGACATGTCATGTTTCCCCTGAAGCCTAGATTCTCCTCTCTTCTGACAAAAATACTTGCTTTTCTTTTGCGGATCTTTCACTCCCCTACTCTCAATCTGTATGCTTCAAGTGGGATACTGTTCTGCAAGGATGAGCCTGTGAACCAGGCTCAAGCCAATAAGCAGGCCCGATTTTCCCAGCCAATGTACTTACTTCATGATTGAGCACATGGCCCAATGAGAAGTCAGGAGACACAGTGAGTCCAGTTACCAAGAATGGCAGGGGAGAGGCAGAAGGACCTGCTGCTTCCATCCCTCCACCAGGAGGGACAAACTGGAGCCTGAAAATGGAACCAACCAAGAAGAAAAGAGACCTGAGCGCTCTGAATTTAACTGTGCCTGACACTAACACTACACCTGAACTGTGTAGTGAAGGGTGTTAAAAATTCTTATATGCAGGTATACTTCGTTGAGTTGGATTTTCTATCACACCAAAACAAGTCTTGGCACAGACAATGTCCCTACACATTTTTTTTTTCTAGATAACAGTTTTAATGCAAATCTGAGTTTAAGAATAAGTGTTAGAGGTCAGGCACGATGATGCATACCTGTAGTTGTAGGCAGAGGAAAGAGGATCACTGTTTGAGGGTGGCCTGATGAAAGCATGAGACCCTATCTGAAGAACATACTAAAAGCAAAAGGACTGGGGGCATGGCTCAAATGCTAGAGTGCTTGCCTAGCAAGTACAAGGCCCCAAGTTCAATACCTAGTACCACAAAGAAAGAATGACTATTAGACAGTGTCATAGTTATTAGAGACTGTGAAGTATACATCCTGTACCATACTACAGTGTACTCCTTAAAAGAACAGGGTTAGTGATAGTCTATGCTAACATAGAGGCGATTCAGTAGTAATCATCTGTAAATGTAGAGATTTGTATTTTGAGACATTCTTGCACAATTACTTTCCCATTAAATTCATACAGAAAGGTTGGAAATCAAGATTGATATCACACATCTACTAAGTGGCTGTCTGGGTAGAAAAATGAAAATCGTGCTAAAAGTCAAAATCCACTATTTGACTGAATTGACAAAATAGTAAAATTCCAATTGATCTCGCTCCCAGTGGTTGGTACTCTTATAATTATTCTTAACAAAAACTGTGATTTGGGAATTATGCGGCCTTCTCTCAATCACTGATCAGCTGTTCTTGTTTAAATGCCTCTATTTCAATATAATTCTTAAATTTTGACCAACTGAATTTTAGAATGCAATGAATATTTTAAAGAACATGACTTTAACATGAAGAATTTTGAAAGTCAGCTTTTAACTTTGTATTTACTTAGGAAATTTAGAACTCATTTTGTCCTAAGATCTAATAAGATTTTGGGAGGAACAGCTTTATTGAGATGAAATTCACATGCCATAAAATTCATTGATTTTAGTATTTTAGCAATACTAGGCACCATCAGCACAGACTAATTCTAGATTACCTTCATCTCCTAAAAAAGGACCACCATAGCCCTTCGAAGTCACTCTGTGGTTTTCCTCATTCAAGCCCAGGACAAACACTAGTCTTCCTGTCTCTATGGAGTTCCCTATTTGGACATTTCGTATGAATGAAATCATGCCTTTTTGTGACTGATTTCTTTTACCTAGCATGGTGTTCATATGTGTTCAAGCACATTCATACCTGTAAGCCCAGCTACTTGGGAGGTGGAGATTGGGAGGATTGTGGCTTGAGGCCAACTCATGAGACCCCCATTACAACAAACAAGCTGGCCGTGGTGGTCCAGATCTATAATCCCAGCTATGTGGGAGACATAGGTAGGAGGATCAAAGTCTGAGGATAGACTAGGTCAGAAATATGAAATCCTACCTGAAAAAAAGGGCTGGGGGTATAGCTCCAGTGGTAGAGAGCCCATGTAGCAAGCACGAGGCCCTGAGTTCAAACTTTAGTACCCAAACCAAACCAAACCAAATAAAACAAAAGCCAAGTTTCTATATGTTGTAGAATAGGAATTTTTTAACATGAGATTGAAAAGAATAAGGACTGTGAAACCCTTAAGATGCTGAGTCTCTCAGCTTCCCTTCCATCCAGCTTTAACAACCCAGTCCTCGCAAACATAGGCAGAGTGATTTCCTAACCAGCACATTGGTGGTGGCTCCACCATCTGCCCTCAGCCTGACCCACCAGGTCCGATCTACCTCTAGGCTCTATCAGGCTCCCCTCTTTTCTTGGTTCAATTCCCAGATGTGTTCCCTCCAGCCAAGGGCATGTCCTCATGCCGTCCCCTCCATCTGTGGCTGCTCTTCTGTCTCTTTTAGTTAATTTCTTTGATTCCTTCTTTAGATCTCAATTCAAGTGTCACTTCCTCAAGTCTAGGTCATGTTCCTTAATTACTTTTTTGCATAGCATTTATTCAATTTGTAATTATACCCCCATCAGTGTGACTATTTCATTAATTTTTATATCCCCCAACTAGATCATAAACACTCAGGGAATAGAGTTCACATCTGTGTGATTCATTAAAAAAAGTCCTTAGCTCCTAATACTTAAGGAGTGCTTCCTTTATCTCAAAGAATTTAAAAGGTATTTTAGTGCAGCCTTCACGTTGGTGTGTTTGCTAGTAGAATACTTTGAATATTGGAAACTCAGTCAACCCAACTATTGGATTGACCTTCGCCTGACCAGGTTGGGTCATAGAGTTCTCTGTTCTTTGTCTAATGTTGACCAAACTGATCAATAACAGTGGTTAGAATCATGCAGAGAGCAAAGGAAACAGGGAGTTAACATAAAACCCCCTCCCCCTTTGTATTAAAATGACCCCCATTCCTCTCTTTCCCTCCTTCCTCCTTTACTCCCTCCCTCTCCCCTAGACAGAGGAGAGCAGCTTTCAAATTAAATTATAGACCTCTTTCCTTTCCAAATGAGAATCAGCACATATATATATTTTTTTAAAACAACCCTACGTTTTTATAGAACAATAAATGACATGATCTCATCTTTTTACAAGGTAATTATATTAGAAAAACCCTTAAAGGTTTTACATACAGTTGATTTAAATGCCTTTAAAAACATATGATAAACTCTGGCAGATTTGTGCTTACAAAGAATAATTGATATCCTGAGGGACCAAATGAAGTGTTCTGGGAATCCCTGCCTTCAGAGTTGTTCTGAAATTTAAAATTGACGTTGAATGTCAGTCTATGCTGGTGGGCAACCCCATCTGTCCCTGTGCCCTCACACCTCAGCCCTATCCTGGTCAGGGGACATTTGTCAGTGTTTAGAGGCCTTTTTCCATTGTCATGAGTAGTGGGCGGGAGGCTGCTGGCACCTAGAAGACAGAGGTCAGGGATGCATCACGCAGGACATCTTCCACTTTAAAGAACCACCCAGCTCGAATGTCAGAAGTACCAAGGTTGAGAAACCCTGGTCTATGCACAATAAGATGATGATCCAGATGTTATCCAGTCACAACTAAGTGGTGATTTATTCCTTTGTTAATGACAGTTTGCAGGAATTCTTGAATAATAAGGAAAGCCTTCCTTGTTCACCCAGCTAGCATTTCTGTAGCACCTGCTTTGTGCCAGGGACTGCAGTGGACACTGTAGGTACACGGATTAGAATACATGATATTTCTCACTCAGGTGCTTCTACTGAGTGTACTCATGAGAGCTCAGGTGACACATACAAAGGACACTTGGCCTGATCAGGGATTCACAGAGGCTTCCTGGAGGGTGTGATATACCTGGACTGTATCCCGAAGGTTGATAGAGTTAGGAAGGGGAAAAAAGAACATTCCTGGGCAGAGGGACTAACGCAAGAGAGAAAGAGACGTGGGAACCAGTATCTGCATGCAGTCTGATGTGAGCAGCATAGCATTAAAGGCAAGGAGAGGGATGACAGGACAGGTGAGGGATAGTCTTGTGAGCAGATGAAGGAACTGGAGGTGAGGGGAAGCAAGGCACAGGTATTAAGCAGCAGAACAACAAAACCCAATGTGTAATTTGTATAAATAACTCTAGTTACCTGGAAGTAATGGACTTAAGGAATCAAGATTGGATTCAGGGAGACCAATTAGCAGGCCATCACAATGGCCCAGGCAAGAGATGATGAGCACTCTGGACTTGAACGATGGCCATAGAATGGAGGTGAGGACTTGGAGGAGAACTATTAATAGACAGTCAGTAGGGTGGTGATTGGTTAGATGTGAGGTTGGAGGGAGAAGGACTCCCATGTTTCTGGCTTGGGTTCTTTGGGCAGACTGGTTTTTAAATGCAGGATGGAGTAGGAAAAACCAGTGGTGATTTTTCTGTGGATGTATGAGCTGCTACTCCTTCAGGAAGTACACTTGAAGCCCTTGTAAGGGTGGGGCTAGAGACATTGATTTTTGGAAGTCTTCCACACAGAAGGAGAAGCCAAATTCCTGGGAATAATGAAACATGCCAACAGTCAGGGCTGCCATAACAAAATGAACAGACTCATGGCTTAAACAAAAGAAATTTGTTGGAGTTTGGAAGATCAAGGTACCTGCAGGGTTGGTTTCTCCCTTGGCCTCTGTCTTTGGCCTGAGACAGCCAGCTTCTTGTTATTACATGGTCTTTGGTTTGTGTGGGAGCGTCCCTCATGTGTTTCTCTATTTTTTTAAGGACACTGGTCATACTGGGTTAGGGCTTCAACCACCTCATTTAATCTCAATAACATCTTTAAAGGCCATCTATTTAAAAATAGTCACTGTAATGGACTGCATATTTATTCATAATTTCCTCAAAAATTCCTTGAAATCCTAACACCCAATGTAGTGGTATTAGGAGGTGAGGCATTTGGAAGGAAATTGGGTCATTAAGATGGCACACTCAAGAATGGAAGTATCCAGGCACCTATGGCTCATATCTATAATCCTAGCTACTCAGGAGGCAGAGATCAGAAGGATCATGGTTCAAAGCCAACCCTGGCAAATAATTTGCCATACCTTATCTCGAAGAAACCCATGACAAAAAAAGGACTGGCAGAGTGGCTCTAGTGGTAGAGTGCCTGCCTACCAAGCGTGAGGCCCCTGAGTTCAAACCCCTGTGTTGCAAAAAATAAAATAAAAAATGGAATTAGTGACCTTATAAAAGGGAGCTTAGAACTTTCTTCTCTTCTTGATTTCATATAAGGATATAAAAAGTAATCTGTCAGCAGCCTGGAAGAGGACCCTCAGAAGAACTCACATGCTTGCCTCATGATCTGGGACTTCCAGTCTCCAGATCCAGGAGAAATAAATATCTGGTGTTTCAGCCACCCAGTACATGTTATTTTGTTACAGTATGCAAACTGACTAAGTCAGTCACACCAGGGGTTTGAATTTCAACATATAAATTTTAGGAGAACACAATTTAGTCCATAAGACAGAATGAATAGAAAGAGAGAAATAGTGACTCAGGGATTGACACCCTGCTGACCAATGACAGAAAGTTATAAAATAGTCATTTTATAATATGTAATTAAATGTATTTGATAGCTACATGTCTATAATTTGAGTATATGTAATATTTGTTAGATTAAGAAAAGTAAACAAGTCATAGAGATGAAAATAAAATGACTGATAGTCACCTACTGTTCAAATTTCTTTCATTAGCACTTAAAATAACTTTTTTTGGTGGTACTGGGGTTTGAACTCAGGGCCTCACTCTTGCTAGGCAGGCGCTCTACTACCTGAGCCACTTTGCAAGCTGAAACACTTAAAATAATTAAAGTAAAGCATAGTGTTATAGATTAACTTGTGTTGCTCACAAAGAGATGTTGAAGCTCTAACCTTTGTGACCTGTGAATGTGACCTTCGTTGGAAATAGGGTCTTTACAGATGTTCTCAAGTCCAGATGAGGTCATGTTGGATGATTGGTCAGAATCTGATGACTGGTATCTTTGTTAAAGTGAGAGAAATTTAAACACAGATATATAGAAAGGAAGTGCCAGGCAAAGACAGAAGCACACAGAGAACGCCATGTGACAACGGAGGCAGAAGTTGGACTGATGCGTTTAAAAGCCAAGGGATGCCAAACATTGCCACAAGCTAGGGAAGGGGCAAGGAACAGATTCTCCCTCTGAGCTCCAAAAAGTTACCAGTTCTGCCATCACCTCGATTTGGGACATCTAGTCCCTAGAACTGGAAGGGAATATATTTGTTGTAGGCCACCCAGTTCATGGTAACTAGTTATGATAGTTATGACAGTCCTAGGAAAGGAATGTGTATATCCACAGCAAGAATTTTAAAAAGAAAGAAAGAATGGTGGAAATTATAAGTAAAATTATAAGTAGAAGCAAATTATAAGTAAAAGCTTTTAAAAGTCTCTTTAGCTAGTTTGAAAATCTTTGTACATCAGCACATAGAGATCTACCTCTTTCTTTATGCTACTGTCCAGTGGGAAGACCATGCTGGAGGTTGGGCAGGGAGGAAGAGGAAGACAGACTGTGTAGATTTTAGATTAGACACGTGCAGCATCTTGAAAGTAGTCTTCCTGACTATTGGGTCCAGTCCAGTGAGGAGGAGACTCAGGAACATCGTGGCTGAAAAATATTTTGTTATGGGTACCATGAAAGACCTGGGTCATCAAAGTGACAACATTTCAATGTAGCGAGAGAAGCTGGAGCTACTATTAAATAAAAAGAAACAAAAGATTGGTTCTCAAGTTCTCATTTTCTGGGACAGGACAAAACAATCACACAGAATGACACACAGGTGAGTGTGAGGTTCCACAGTAGCGTGCAGAGAGAAAATAATATTGAAATATGTAAACAAGGTGATATAGATGATTGCGTACATACATATATAAATAAAGTGTTTGACAAGTGTTCTACCATGAAGCTATATTCCTAGCTCCAATATCATATTTCAAAGTGGCTTCAGAAGGCAATATAGATATATACCCATCTTGGACTCTGTTTGAGAAGGTCATTAGTGAAGTATCAGAAATTGACTTTTAGACTGTGTACTCCACTTTTTATGAAGTTGCTTGCTTTCAGAGTCAAGGACAGTGTTTTATAGCTGTATGAATATATAGCAGTCCCCTGACATTTGCTGAGAACCTATTACATGCTACACACCACGCCCTAGGCGTATCTTGTTTAATTCTCACGGCCACCTTTTGCGCTAGGTCCTTAATACCTTCATTTTACAAATGAGGAAGCTCTGGTCCATGTCAATGACCTTTTCTAAGGTCACTCAGAAAGAGGAGGGGCTGGAGTGCAAATCCAAGGCTCCCATGACTCCTGGAATGTGCGAGAGGAGATGGCATGCCCTCACAGCCAGTAACCAAAGTGCAGTGCTAGCTGTGCAGTGGGTTCCTAACGGGATTGCCCAGTCAGACTGGAGTGGTAGGAAGAGTGGGGGAGCAAGAAAACCCTGCTGATCAGGTTTGGTCAGCAGAGACATCCAGAATGTTGTCAGATTTCAATTTGTATCTGAGTAAGTTAAACCATATAATATTCTTACTGCCTCTGGAAAAAGGTCAGCTCTCAGGGGAGGAACTGACTTTGGTCTTAAGACCCAGTGTGGGAAAGAGACTCTTCACTATGTTGGTCCATGGTCTGAACTTGGTGAGAGGAGTTGTTAGAGTTCAGAAGCTGGAGGACTCTGGCAAGGGACCTCCTGAGGCACTGATCCCCTCCATCTTGCAAGCCAAGGTGAAATGCTTCAAGGTACCTGTTTTCACTTTATATATATATATATATATATATATATATATATATGTTTGTATGCACATATATATGTATATATGCACATGATTTACACATGTATGCATACTATGTACGTGTACATATATACAGGTATAAATACATAAATGTATGTCATTTCAGCATATAGAGAAGAAAAGAGGATATTACAGTGAAACCCTTTGAATAACTAAAAAGAACAATAGAAAATAAACAAAAAAGAACAATAGAAAATTGTGTATAATTAAATTCTAATTTACATATAAAAAGAGATTGGGGTATGTCCAGGTAATTGATAATTAATGACATTGACTCATAGAATGTTGTCAACTACTTTTTATTGTTTCTTTTGGTTGTGTTAGTGGGATTCCAAGGTGTGTATCATGGCCTAGAAGGAGTTCAGATTGACACTGTGTCACTGTAGTCACATTAGTGATGCAGAAATAATACAAGAAAAAAGAGAAGAGAATACAAAAGTCAACACTTCTATATGGGACAGTAGCAAAAATGTTTAAATTTCCAGTCATCAGACATCTAGAACAATGTTAGCCAGAACAAGTGGACAGGCAGGCTACCTTGATAAACACAGTTGAATGACAGGCCTGTCCATCCCCACCCTCAGAAAATCACCTGAGTGGATGGGATTATAGGCATCTGCCACCATACCTGGCTTGTCTTTTGATATAGGATCTCACTTTTTTTTGTCCAGGCTGGCCTTGAATCGTTATCCTCCTATTTCTGCCTCCCAATTAGCTGGGGTTATAGGGAGGGGCCACCATGCCCAGCCCTCACCTAAAATGTTCTTATCCCCTTTTCTAGATTCTTGACTTTCTAGAGACCAGGGGATATTAAATATGAGAAAGTTAAGGAGGAAGCAAGGAAATTAGGAGCCAGTGTTATTACTGCTCATAGTTATTGGGGTCACAGACTTGTCCCTTGTCCTGGCCTGTCAAAAGTAGTTTGTGTAGAAATCCCCATTTCATCCCAGTAGTGCAAATGCAACTATTGGTAATTTTTCTGGAAAAATATCAATAAGGGCAATTTGACTCCCAACATAAGAAGGAATGGCCATGGCCTTGTAGTGTGGCTAATTCATCTCTCTGTCTTCTGAGGCACAGACCCAGCAACAGTCCCAGTGGAGCTTCTCTCTGGATGCACGAACCCTGTCATAAAACAGTGGCGTAAGTGTTAGATAACTCCTAGAGCGTACGACACCTGACTTACCTACCTCACAGGTTTCTTGGGAAGAAAAAATGAAATAATGGATGTGAGCAGGTTTTTAAGAAGCAAAAAGTGCTCTAAAATTGAAGACAGTATTTTTTGTGCCTCGGTTGCAAAATTGTTTTCCACCACATTCGTTGTTTATCGTCTCTTCTTCACATATGTGCGTACAAAAAAAAAAGCATTCATAGTTTGCTTTCTTTCTCTTCACGAAGTTGGAATTTTTTTCTTTTCCTTTATGAGGGTAGTATCACTTAGATTTTAAGAAAAATTACAATTCCTCATTTATTGTTTCTACACTTTCCAGGGTGGCTTAAGATAAGTACTCAATACACTCTGAGGCCTTGTAACTTTTTAACAAATCTAAAAACAGCCCAAATGAAAGGATCTCTCTGGGAATAACGTCTCTAGTCCACTTCCACACCCACGGCTCAGCCTCTCGGTGACTTAACACTGTGATATGTCAACGCTTTGTGTCACCCACACGGATAGCAACGTACCAACACCTAATTTATGGATGACTCTCTTTTTTCTTTGGTATGGAAGCTGTAATAATTCCAGACTCTCTGCTCAAATGTATCCTGTTAGTTTTACTTCTGAGATATCATTAATTTTTTTCAGTCTAGCCAGTAAGTTCTTAGATATCAGAAGGCTGTCCTTTAGTATGAGGAAGACTCGAGAAATAATGTAATAATACATATTTGAATAGTTTTCATTTTAGAACAATGTGTAGCTTTTTATAAATAAAACCAAAGGCATGAAACTAGAAATAAAATGAAAATGTAGACTGTATACATTTGTCTCTGAATGCTACTTGGCTAAGAAATGAGTCCCCAGATGAAAGCAGTGTGAGTCATTTCAAATCTAACGGCCTGATATTATCATAAAATTGCATTGATGTATTTGTAAAAATCCACAAAGAATTCTTTAAGGCACTTCTGATCTTGCAGGGTTCCAGGGGCACAGATGCAGCCTGAAGAAGGAATAGTTGTGTTTTTTATCCAGCGGATTCTGGAATACAGTCACACCTCATTTACT
Organism: Castor canadensis; assembly: GCF_047511655.1. NCBI lineage: Eukaryota > Metazoa > Chordata > Mammalia > Rodentia > Castoridae > Castor > Castor canadensis. Next base: position 119,625,682 of record NC_133395.1, on the reverse strand, counting down.
AAAACAAGAGGAATCGAATTTTTAGGATGAAGTATTAAGGGTGAGATTTGAAGACAAACGGAATTTCATTTCTCGGCATGGAATGCTAGGACTGCAAGAGGATTTAGCACTTAGTCTATGAGTAGATCTGTCCATCCTCCACCTACTTTGTTCTTTCATCCATAGCTACATGACCTCAGAATCCTTCTCAGCACAATCCCCCAGGCACCCTTAATAGCCAATCAGAGGTGACATGTAAGTGGCATCTTTATTAATCTCCCTACAAGGTATTTCAAACAAACATTTTTGATTTCCTTCAAAAATATGTCACAAGTATTTCTCATGCACTGTCATGGTTCAGACACTGAGTGTACACTCAAGTGGAAGAGATAGGAATCCTACCCTCAAAGGACTTAGAGCTTAGAAAGCAAAAAACAGAACTTAATGGGGGATTGAGCATGTTGTCTAAAAGCAAAGATGGAGGTCAGTATTGCTGCATTTAGGGCGCTTTATAACACAACTTGGAGAGGGACCCGAAGTCTGTCTTTGCCTTGAATAACGAGCAGGAGTTACCAGGCAAAGTGGAGTTTTCTAGAATAGTGGTCATTTTTTTGGTTTCAGATTCCTTTACATGGTTGCCATGGATTCCCCCCAAAAATAAGACATAGAATTACTATATGTTCCATCAGTTCCACTTCTAGGTGTACACTCCAAAGAACTGACACTTGTACATCAAGATTCATATGCCATTATTCACAAAAATAACCATCAGTACATGAATGGATAAACCAAACATTTATCATGTATCATTGTCATAGAATAGAATATTATTCGGTCGATAAAGGAATAAAATTCTGACATATGCCACAAAGTGGATTAACCTTGAAAACACCATGCCAACTAACGGAAACCAGATATGAAAGAACGAACATTGTATGATGCCATTTGTGTGAGGTACCTAGAGTAGTGAACTTGATAGTGACGGAAAGTAGAACAGTTGCTACCTCACGCTGGGAGGAAGGGTAATGGGGAGTTAGGTTTCAATGAAATGAAAATTCTGTTTGAGATAATTAAAAAGTTCCGGAAATGTATAGTGTTGATGGTTGCAGAGCACCGTGAATGTATTTAATACCTTTGGATGACCACCTAAAATGGTTAAAAAGGAGACGCAGTTCATGCTATGTTAGTTTGTTGCAATTTTTTTAAAAAGCAACTGACAATCCCAAAGAGCTTTTGTTTTCATGACATACATTTACCTGTATTTGCTGAATTCAAAATTAAAATTGAAAAATAGAAATATTATTGCATTTAACAAAAGATAATAAACCAGTTGCAAGTTAATGTAATCTGTGAAACTAATATTTTCTAAAACAAATAAATAATGAGAAGGGTGGTATTGCTTTATGTTTTGACAAATCTTTGTCACATCTTAATTAATATAAGGCAATTGGATTCTCCTTGAATTGAGTACTGCTTCTGTGCTCAGTTCATCATGGTAGATTGTATTTTGTGGAACTACAAGGAGAAATTCTAGCTTCACAGAGGTGTGCAGTTAAAAAGGAAAGGTATATTTTGAGTCCCTTCAGGTAATTTTGTGCATTTTTTGATATTATATGATAACTGAACAAGCGACATTTTTTTTAAAGGCTCGCTGCCATGTGGAATGTGAAACTTACATTAATTAACTTCTTGTACACTATCACATCATCAGTCATTGATCTGGCTTGCACGCTGAGCGCTTTCCTCGTGGATAGTTTTGTAATATCATACATGGAACATTTGGAGAATAGTAGGTCGCTGACTTTTGCACATTGCACAATAAAAAAATCACATTTATAAAGATAACCACCAATCTCCTCACAAGAGGTTTTAAGTGTTAGATGTTGTTAGGAAAACTACAAGTTTTTCAAAATTCTGATTTTCACTTAAAAGCTTAAATTTTACCATTGACAGCAGACCCCCCCTTTTTTTTTCTTTTTTCTTTTTGGGACACTGGGGCTTGAATTCAGGGCCTACACCTTGAGCCACTCCACTGGCCCTGTTTTTCAATACAGGGTCTTGCAGAATTGTTTGCTCTGGCTGGCTTTGAACCGTGGTCCTCCTGATCTCTGCCTCCTGAGTAGCTAGGATTACAGACGTGAGCCACTGGCCCCCGGCTGACACTGTTGTTTTGAACTCAGGGCCTTGAGCTTGCTAAGCAAGTGCTCTACCACATAAGCCACACCCCCGGTCCTTTTGCATTTAGTTTATTTTCCAATAGAATCTCATGCTAACTTTGTCTGGTCTCAAACTGTGATTCTCTTACCTTCACCTCCTGAGTAGCTGGTATTAAAGCAATACCACACCACACCCAGACTATCGTTCTAAAGACACAGGCTTACTTTTTTATTTTAAAGAAAAGTTGAACGGCAGGGCTGTAGCTCAGTGGTAGGACAAGAATTTAGCATGCATAAGACTCTTGGTTCAAACTCCAGCACTAAAAATAAATGAATAAATAAAGTTGTAGCAAAATGTCTCCCAAACACTTATGTCTAAAAACTGTACTTTATTCCATGAAGAAAACAGCTAGCTCAGCCTGCAATTCAAGTTACCACTTGACATCTCCCCATCCTGGCCATGACCTCTGAACTCTGTTATGCAGCATGAATGTCAGGCATATTTTCTTTTTGACTTGTGATTTTTTTAAATTATTATTATTGTTGTACTGTGATATGTACCAAAGTTCTTACAATATATCATAGTTGAATTCACCCACTCTGTCTTTCTTCATTATCTCCCCTCCCCCATTCCTGGAATGGTTTCAACGGGTCTCATTTTCCCATTTTCATACATGAGTATATAATATTTCCACAATATTCACCCTCCTACATCCCTTCCTTATATCCTCCTTAGGCATATTTTCTATTTTGTCACATAGAATATTAAAATTATGAGCACCCAAGGATCAAAATTTAATGCCACTAATTATTTATGCTCTTTCAGCAAAGGCATGAAGTGACACTGGTGATTAAAAAAAAAGTGGCCCAAACAATGTATGCACATGTGAATAAATGAATAAAAAAAAATAAGAGGGGCTGGGATGTAGCTCGGTGGTACAGCGCTTGCCTAGCATGCATGAAGCCATGGGTTCGAACCCAGCACCAAAAAAGCAAAGACAAAAAAAAAAAAAGACGACACGATGATGACATATATAACAACTTCCAGTGTAGTTTGGTCCCACTGCCTTGATTTATGCTGTGGTGTCAGTGACTTTACCGCCATTGCTGCTGTGTCCTTGTGCCAGTGAGCAGTCTCTTGACACTATGGACTACCTGGGCCCTATGGACTTTGAGATTCACAAATTCTCTAGACAGAGGAGACAGTAAAATTAATTAAAGTCCTAAGAGTGGCTGCAACTAATCTACTCATTCAATGAAGTAACTAATCTGGTGAAGTGGCTCAAGTGGTAGAACACCTGCCTGGCAAGCATGAGGCCATGAATTCAAACCGCAGCACCAGAAAAAAAAAAAAAAAAAGGAAAAGATCAATTAAGTGACTAATAAGTACCTATAAATTTTCAGGCACTACTGGGGTATTTTGAGATCAGTAAAACTGGCCATCTCTTTTTCTCATGGAATTTGTTAATTTTTCTATTTTATATCTCATTAATTTTTAAATTTTCTTTCATTTACTTTAGGCTTAATTTGGTCTCTTTCTAGATATTCGTGATGGAAATTTAAATCTTTGATTTCAGACTTTTCTTCTTTAGCAATGTCATCATTCATAGCTACAAATTTCCCTTTCAGCCCTGCTTTAGCTGGGCCCCTAAAGTTTTCATGTTTTAATTAGAAATATTTAAAAATTTCTCTTTGGATTTCTTTGACCTATGGATTTAGTTAGAAGTGTATTGTACAATTTCCAAATCTTTGCTGTTTTCTTTACATCTTACTGTATAGCTGGCATGTTTTGGTAATAGATTGAATGTGAGGTACAGAGAAAGAAGATAATTAAGTTTGACACTAGGGATTTTGGTCTGAGCAACTAGGTTACTGGAAGTCGAAATACTGCCATGTGGAAGGCTTGAGTCCTAGCAAACTGAGAGTGGGAAATCAACAAGTTGGTTTTTGGCATATTGAATCACAATGATGTAGGCATATTAAAAAAGTCAGGAAATAACCATCTTCAACATCCTAGAAGAAAAATACCATTGTAATTTTCCCTGTGTTGGAATGATGCATATGAAGTGGGAAAAGAAGAGTTCAAGTAAGGAAGTGCTCACTGAATGTAACATCATCAAGAGCGTTTCCCATGTGCTTCTCTGAATTCTGTTTGATTACACATGGAAGATTTTTTTTTTTTTTTGTGGTACTGGGATTTGAACTTAGGGCTTCATGCTTGTAGGCAGGTGCTGTAACACTTGAGTCACTCCACCAGTCCCAGCCACAAGTGGAGGATTTTAACCTTTAAATAAAAATAGTACTGTCATCCCTGGTTCAATTAACTGTCATAAGATTGCCTAAAGAAGAGTTGAAGGACATATGGCATGTCTTGACAGTTATGCTAAAAGTCTGTGGTAAACTGTCCATTTATGAATGGCTATCATATTATCTTATTGGAAGAGCCTCAGAAACATAAAATAGTGATCAAAATAGAAAGAGTGGACATTATCATAAATATGGGTAGCTCGTGTTTCCAGGATGTGATGATGGCCTTGAAGTGGAGAAAACTCTAGATTATGGCTTGGTATAGCCATTTGCCAATTACAAGCTATGTGAGTTTAGATTGCAAACTGGAAATGGATATAAGCTCAATTTTAAAAATTCAAATTTGAAATTCAATCACTTTATTAAGTTTTGCCTTTTTTTTTTTTGTTTAAATGAATAGTAGAGATCTCCTTTCTACCCCTTTCACCCATGGAACCAGTTTTCCCCTACCCTGTCCACCAGAACTCCACATTCTAGGTCTCTTTCTGATTACTTTTTGTATATATAAGACAAATTAACATATTTATATTCTCCCTTTTCATATAATGGTAGTTATATTTGTTAGGTTTTCATTGCTTGGCCAAAATACCTGGTGCAACAACCTAGGGGAGGAAAGATTTAACTTGGGTGACAGTTTCAGAGAGTAAAGACCATGGTCCTGTGGCTTCATACACTTGGGCAGAGCATCATGGTGGCGGGAGCTGTGGAGGGGGAGAAGCTTCTTCACCTCCCTGCAGACAGGGAGCAGAGAGAGGGAGGAGCAGACTGGGGATCCAATATAACCTCTGAGGTCACATCCCCAGTGACCTATTTCCTCCAGCTAGGCACCACCTCCCAAAGTTTCTACAGCCTCCTGAAATTGTGCCACCAGATGGAGACCAAGCATTCAAAACACGACATTTCATATTCAAACTACAATAGTATATTACATATAATGTTCTCTCTCCCCCCAACTCTCTCCCTTTCTGCCTCTCTCTTCTCCTCCCTCCCTCTTTCTTTCTCTTCCCCCTCCCCACTTCCCCTCCTTCTCTCTCTGCTCTTCTCCCTTCACCTCTCCTCTCTCTCGTCCCCTCCCATCTCCTCTCCTTATCTATCTATCTATCTATCTATCATCTCCTGGAATTTTTTTCCATCTGTATATTTTCCCTTGTTTGGATTTCCATGCATTATAATTTATATAAACCCAACCATCTATTGATGGACATTTAGATTTTAAAAGTCTTTCCCTATTAAAATTAATGCTATAATGAATAGCCTTGTACATAAATTATTTATCTGTAGGATAAATTCCCACAGGTAGGATTGCTAGATCAAACAGCATTTGCCTTTGTAAGCTATTAGATATTGCTAAATTGTCCTCCATTGGCAAGCCAGACATTTTAAAAGCACTCATTTCTTAAGTCCTACAAGGTGATCAACTAGCTGCAAAGATTTTTCTTCATTGGACCAGGGGAAGGAGGAAGAGAGGTAACACTTGAGATTATTTTCATAATTCCAAAATTCATTATGAAACAAAAGGAAGAAATAAGAGAGAAAATTTAAGCTTCACCATGTATTATATGCTGTTCTTGATTATCTGTATTGATTAATCCTAATCCTCCTGACACTTTGTAAAGTTGGCTCCATTTTTCTTATTCAAAGATTCCAAACAAAGACTCAGAAAGGTTAAGTATCCCATGGAAAGCTGTGCTAATGAATGCTCAACAGAGTCCAGAAACTTTGTTCTTCTTTCTGAAGAAGAGGGACATGTCTGTGCGTGCTGAGACACTATCTGTTCTCCTGGTCAGGTTCAAGTGCATTGTGATGGTTATTCCATCTCATCCCTAAGTCACACATTAGGATGAGCTGCTAAGGCCATACATGCTGAGCACTGAGTTCTGATTCACCTAAAACCTGGCTAAACTGTGAAACTCACTGTCAGAAGATGGAGCCGAGTGAAATTCTCTGGAATAGAGTTTTTTTTTTTTTCTTTTCATAGTTCTGTTGGTAATCTCTTCTAATAATAGCATTTTCAGTTACACAACCCAAGATAAAGCAATCAGATCATTTGCTTTAGGATATAAATTAATTGCTGGCAGAAATCAGTCAAGAGAAAGCATATATGTTTTGACTAGAGTCCAGTGAGCAGAAAGTCTTAATTCAAACAAGCCATTGCTTTCTGGATGACCTGCGGCAAGGTATAACCACAATGGTTTTCTGCACTCCCATCTGTAGAATGGAGGGGCCTAATAGATAACACTGGTCACTGGCCGTACACTTGGCATAAAGTTACTCAGGTACATGATGCTGTTTGAATCATGAACTAGGTAAAGGAATAGACCTTGTAGCCAAATAGACCTGCCTTTGAACACTTTTCTACTCTTTACCAAATCTGTGAACTTGAGAACATTGTAATTATTCTAATTCTTTTTCTTTATCTGAAAAAAAATGAGTATATCAGTAATATTCATCTTCTAAGGTTTTTTATGAAAATTAAATGAGATTACATGGATAAAATCTTAGCACAGAGCCTGGCAGCCTGGTTCATAATAACTACTCATTAAATGGTAGCTGCTATTATTATTTCATGTTGCTAATAGTTTTTGTTTGTGTGTGTGTACCAAGATCTCTTTAGCACTAGCTGTTGGGGCAGATTTGTGTACTGTGAGAACCAGCTTTGTGTGTTTAATACAGCTTTATGCTCGGCTAAATCAAAACACAGAGGTAAAGCTCTACCTGACCTTGTTGGTGATTAGCTTTTACCTTTTCATGCGTGAGATTTGATTATCTCTATCATTGTCCTAGCTTCTGTTGCTAACATATCATAAAATTATCCCAACCTTTTAATATCCTGCCACAAACATTTATCTTTTTGACCTTCAATGTAGTAAGATTGCCTGATCTTCAATACATCTTTCTATCTCACGTAATGTAAAATTATCAGGGTTTAAGTTTAATATTAACACCATGGTCACTTAATGCCATGAGCTTTGATTCATCCTTGCCACTAGATGGCACTATAACAGAACGTATTTATTATAGTTACCCTTTACTGTCTAGGAAGACAAGCCATAGAAATAGGAGCTGTTTATGCAAGTGAAGATGAGGAAGCTTTGAAATAAGGATGTTTCATAAATGGAAGAATTTAGTGTTTAAATTTTAAATGGTTTGAGTTCCTCCAAAAGGTGGTCTTGGAGGTATGAATAAGAGAGCAGGAAGAGTGAGCTAGAAAAGGAAAACAAAACAAAACAAAACAAAGGAGAAATACAAGGTCGATGTTTCAAGACCGTTGCTCTGGTTAGCAGGTCCTAATTCTATTGGAGCATCCCAGAAGCACACAGAATGTCAGTCAGAATTGTCACACAATGGTTGGGAGGGAAGAGTTCAGCCATTGGCTCTTGTCCATTGATCAAGATTGTCCCCTACTCTCACTCTGTACATATGTGCAGGATGAGAAAGTTTCTGCTATCATCCAAGATAGGCATGGGGCAGAAAAGATACTCAAAGCATGAACTAGAGGCAGGATCTTGTCAGGTGATGCAAAATCTAGGATTGTGCTGAATTCTTTATTGCAACCTGGTTAAACTCAGATGTAAGATGGGCCTCAGGGCACCAGATGTGTCTGCTACAGCTATCTAATAAATCATGTACTCTGTAAATTCTTCCAGTTGAAATAAACAAAGAATCCTAATGAACCATCTGCATCTCTTAAGTTCTTGGGGGGTATGTAATAGGCATCCTAGCAGACACAGCGAATAAAAATATAAATGGCTACATTCACAAAATTCAGAGGAAGGGGACATCTTTACCTTTCTATTGTAGACTGAAATTATTCATGAATCTTTTTATCCTTATGTATGAAGATATAAAAGAAGGAGATGTTTGGTCTTGTAGGATCAGGAAGAGTTTGCTAATAAGAAAAATATGGGCTGGGCAGTACAGACAGGGGGAATTTATATTGGAGAAAGAGTCAAGAGAGTTTAGGACCTGCCTACCCGTGAAGTTGCAGAGATCACTTAGGTCACCCTAAAGTAACTTTTGGGAACTCAGTGTCTTTACACACACACACCCCAACACATACACACATGTACACCACCACATACACACACCACCACACACACACATTAACACATACAAGAATGAGTTCACTTACCTTTAAGTTTCTTTTAGTCTGAAGATATGGGATTTGTCTATGTAGAGGTGTAGAAGAACGGCTGACTTTGTGAGTGGACACACTGTGCTCCATGTGTGTATTGTTGTTTGCAAGTATGATATGAGTTTTTAAACATTGGAATTGATTGTGAACTTGAGGATATGGAAATCTCCTTGAGCTGTGAAAATAGGAAAGTTTCGTTGATTTCATAATTTTGTATCCAATGTGGAGATAAGTAGAAGCAATTCTAAGATATGTACATGTGGATAATAAAATCTCTCTTCCTTTTTATTGTTTAGTCAAATGAAAAGTTTAATTCTAAAAGCAAGTAATAATTATTTTAATGGAGGCAGGGAAAAAGGAGCAAATCCCATTTGAAGTGGGAAATCATGTATTTTATTGCACAGACTGGACACTTGTGAAAGTAAAAGGGGCATTAGTAATAATTATTCTAGAATAAGAGGCATAAACCAAAACTATCCCAGGCAAACTGGGATGTAGTATCATTCTACTTAAGAACTGATTTCAACTTCCTTAGCGGTCAAGTAAGTAATTGGGTCAATGTAAATGGAATTTCCTAGACTTAAGACTATCCCTTCCACTGAGAACAATGGTAAAATCTCAATAAAGTACGAAACAACAACTCTTTGAAGCGATCAGACCATAATCAAGGTAGCCAAAACTTGAGAGGAGGCCAGGTGTGATGGTTCACATCTGTAATCCCAGCTATTCAGGAAGTAGAGATTGGGAGGATTGTGGTTCAAGACCGTCTCAGACAAAAAGTTAGTGAGACTTCATTTCAATCAATAAGCCATGTGTGGTGCTTTATGCTTGTAATCTCAGCTATGTGGAAGCATAGGCAAGAGGACTGTGGTCTAAATCTGGCCCTGAGCAAAAATGAGAGAACCTATGAGAAAAACAACTAAAGCAAAAATGGGCTGAGGGCATAGCTCAAGTGGCAAGCAAAACTTATGGGGGTTAAGATCCTGTGGCTGTATTTTTTAAGGCTGAAAAAATATATTTTCTTTATTATTTTTGTACTGGGGGTACATTGTGACATTTACAAAAGTTCTTACAATGTATCATCATTGAATTCACCTCCTCCATCATTCTCCTTTATCCTTCTCCCCCCATTCCTGGAAAAGTTTCAAGAGGTCTCATTTTTCCATTTCATACATGAGTACGTAATATTTCCACCACATTCACCTCCTCCAATCTCTCCTTATATCCTACCCCTCCCACTTCTACCAACCCCCCAGAAAGGACCTGTTTTACCTTCCTTTTCTCCATTTTTGAAAAAAGGCATAGTTGTTTAAGGTGGCTGTACAGAAGTGATTCTAAAACTCTCCATCAAGGCATCAGCTCATTCCTGAACTGGGCATGAGTAGAGGCAGAGGCTAAGAAATCCAGAAGAAAGTAGTTGTTCAAAAACTAAAAGCTAATCAGGATTTTGGGCAGTCTTAACAGTGCTGGGGAGAAACCAAAATTATCATTTAGGATCTGCTAAAGTCCAGTAAATTGCTCAGTCTTTCTACTCAGGGTTTTTTGTTTGTATGTTTGTTTTGAGACAGGGTCTGGCTGTGTAGGCCAGGCTGACTTTGAATTCACAATACTGCTTCTGCCTTCAGAGTGCTGGGATTACAGGCATGTGCTACCACACCTGGCATTGCCCAGGCTTTTAAATGAGCCTTCTAAAGTGTTATGGCTAATGATAGAGATAAATCAGAAATAGATCAGCCATCACAGAGTCTTGAAAACAGCCTTCAATTCCTTCAGGTCTTGACTGGATCAAGGGTTCATGTTTCTTTTTCTTTTTAATTAAAAAAATTCTTTTTCTTTTATTCATATGTGCATACAATGTTTGGGTCATTTCACCTCCCTTTCCCCTGAACCTCCCTTAACCCCCCTACTCCCTCACTACCAGGCAGAAACTATTTTGCCCTTATCTCTAATTTTGTTCAAATTAGAGAGTATACCCAATAATAGGAAGGAACAAGGGTTTTTGCTGGTTGAGATAAGGATAGCTATACAGAGAGTTGACTCACATTAATTTCCTGTGCGTGTGTGTTACCTTCTAGGTTAATTCTTCTTGAACTAACCTTTTCTCTAGTTCCTGGTCCCCTTTTCCTATTGGCCTCAGTTGCTTTTAAGTTCTCTGCTTTAGTTTCTCTGCATTGAGGGCAACAAATGCTAGCTAATTTTTTATATGTCTTAACTATCCTCACCCCTTCCTTGTGTGCTCTCGCTTTTATCATGTGCTCATAGTCCAATCCCCTTGTTGTGTTTGCCCTTGATCTAATGTCCACATATGAGGGAGAACATATGATTTTTGGTCTTTTGGGCCAGGCTAACCTCACTCAGAATGATGTTCTCCAATTCCATCCATTTACCAGCGAATGATAACATTTCATTCTTCTTCATGGCTGCATAAAATTCCATTGTGTATAGATACCACATTTTCTTAATCCATTCGTCAGTGGTGGGGCATCTTGGCTGTTTCCATAACTTGGCTATTGTGAATAGTGCCGCAATAAACATGGGTGTGCAGGTGCCTCTGGAGTAACCTGTGTCATAGTCTTTTGGGTATATCTCCAAGAGTGGTATTGCTGGATCAAATGGTAGACCAATGTTTAGCTTTTTAAGTAGCCTCCAAATTTTTTTTCCAGAGTGAACACCACATTTTCTTAATCCATTCATCAGTAGTGGGGCATCTTGGCTGTTTCCATAACTTGGCTATTGTGAATAGTGCTGCACATGGCTGTGCACGTGCCTCTGGAGTAACCTGAGTCACTTGAGTCACATTCCTTTGGGTATATCCCCAAGAGTGGTATTGCTGGATCATATGGTAGATGTATGTTTAGATTTTTAAGAAGCCTCCAAATTGTTTTCCAGAGTGGTTGTACTAGTTTACATTCCCACCAGCAGTGTAAGAGGGTTCCTTTTTCCCCGCATCCTCGCTGACACCTGTTGTTGGTGGTGTTGCTGATGATGGCTATTCTAACAGGGGTGAGGTGGAATCTTAGTGTGGTTTTAATTTGCATTTCCTTTATTGCTAGAGATGGTGAGCATTTTTTCATGTGTTTTTTGGCCATTTGAATTTCTTCTTTTGAGAAAGTTCTGTTTAGTTCACTTGCCCATTTCTTTAGTGGTTCATTAATTTTGGGAGAATTTAGTTTTTTAAGTTCCCTATATATTCTGGTTATCAGTCCTTTGTCTGATGTGTAGCTGGCAAATATTTTCTCCCACTCTGTGGGTGTTCTCTTCAGTTTAAAGACCATTTCTTAATGTGGTATCTATACACAATGGAATTTTATGCAGCCATGAAGAAGAACGAAATGTTATCATTCGCTGGTAAATGGATGGAATTGGAGAACATCATTCTGAGTGAGGTTAGCCTGGCTCAAAAGACCAAAAATCGTATGTTCTCCCTCATATGTGGACATTAGATCAAGGGCAAACACAACAAGGGGATTGGACTATGAGCACATGATAAAAGCGAGAGCACACAAGGGAGGGGTGAGGATAGGTAAGACACCTAAAAAACTAGCTAGCATTTGTTGCCCTTAACGCAGAGAAACTAAAGCAGATACCTTAAAGCAACTGAGGCCAATAGGAAAAGGGGACCAGGAACTAGAGAAAAGGTTAGATCAAAAAGAATTAACCTAGAAGGTAACACCCACACACAGGAAATCAATGTGAGTCAATGCCCTGTATAGCTATCCTTATCTCAACCAGCAAAACCCCTTGTTCCTTCCTATTATTGCTTATACTCTCTCTACAACAAAATTAGAGATAAGGGCAAAATAGTTTCTGCTGGGTATTGAGGGGGGGAGCGGGAGGGGGTGGAGTGGGTGGTAAGGGAGGGGGTGGGGGCAGGGGGGAGAAATGAACCAAGCCTTGTATGCACATATGAATAATAAAAGAAAAATGAAAAAAAAAAAAATAAAGACCATTTCTTTTGTTGAGCAGAAGGTTTTTAGTTTTATGAAGTCCCATTTATCTATGCTATCTCTTAGTTGCTGAGCTGCTGGGATTCCATTGAGAAAGTCCTTGCCTATACCTATTAGTTCCAAAGTATTTCCTACTCTTTCCTGTACCAACTTTAGAGTTTGTATTCTGATATTAAGATCCTTGATCCATTTTGAATTAATATTGGTATAGGGTGATATACGTGGATCTAGTTTCAGTTTTTTGCAGACTGCTAACCAGTTTTCCCAGCAGTTTTTGTTGAAGAGGCTGCTATTTCTCCATCGTATATTTTTAGCACCTTTGTCAAAGATAAGTTGGTTATAGTTGTGTGGCTTCATATGTGGGTCCTCTATTCTGTTCCATAATCTGGGTGGTTTTCTCTTTAATATTGTCTATTTTCATCCTGAGTTCATTTATCTCTTTATTTATCATGTTCTTTGTTTCACTTTGGTGTTTATACAGTGCTTCTATGGTTTCTTTTATTTTTTCTTGTGCTTTCTCAAATTCTCTATTTTTGTTGTCTTGGAGTTTTTTGAATGTCTCCTGTACATTTTGGTTGACCATATCCAGTACCTTCTGTATAAAATTCTCATTGATTGCTTGCAGTATGTTCTTGTGGGCTTCATTGGGTTCTTTAGAATAGTTTACCGTGGTTTTGTTGGAGTCTGGATCTGGGTATCTGATTTCTTCATTTCCCTCTGATTCCTGTACTAATTTATTATCCCTCTGATTCCTGTACTAATTTATTATTGGGGGGAAAATGGTTTCCCTCTTTTTTCCGTCTTCCCCTCATTGCCCTTGCTATTGTTGCTGTCCTTGTACTGTGTGTAATTCAATATTGTCTAGCTTGCAATAATAACAATGGTGGTATCTGGTGGTCTGGTTCTCCCAAGCAGGGTTGGCACTGGCATCTGGTGGCACAAGAGCCCTCTTGGTTTCTCCATTTAATGTGAAGTGGGGATGCTATGCATAGGCTGGTGGTATGGAGGTGTCAGAGTTTTGCCTCTTCTTGGTGGTTTTTCCTGCAAAGTGTATCTCCAACGTGTCTCCAAGATTTTACTTTAGAAGCACGCTTTCTGCTTCCTCCCTCTAGTCACCATCTTGGAACCTTGCTCCTGTTTCTTAGGTGGAAGAAAGTAACAGCTTCTCTGGAGAAATACAATGTCATCCTCAGTGTCTGCAGTCATTTATGCATAAAGTCACAATCTAAAATTACCAGGTGTGCCAGGAAATGAGACCAAGTGACAAGAGCTGAGAGGCAAAAATCAGATGTGGAAATCCGTGATTTAAATTTTGAGGTCAGCAAAGACATTATTTTCAACTAAACATAATAAATGGATTAAATATTTTAAATGAAAAACATAGAAAATGTTACCCAAGATTGGAATTTATAAAAGCATAATATAGAAATTCTAGAGTAGAAAGGATTTAAAAAGTCACAAGATGAGCTGGATGCTGGTTGCTCATGCCTGTAATCCTAGCTACTTGGGAGGCTGAGATCAGAAGGATCATGGTTCAAGGCCAGCCCAGACAAATAGTTCCCAAGATCCCATCTCCAAAATAATGAGAGTAAAATGGACTGGAGGTGTGGCTCAAGAGATAGAGTGCCAGCTTTGCAAGGACAAAGCCCTGAGTTTAAACCCCAGTCCCACCAAAAAGAAAAAAAAAAAAAGAGAACTCAAAAAATGAGTTTAACCATGGATTAGACAACAGACTAGAGAATTATACTGTGGAAAGCAACTAAGTAGAAAGCGTTATGTTTGAAGTGCAGAGAGGAAAAATGAATAGAAAATACAGAGGGTAGCACATGTCACATATAAAACTTGGTAAAAATGTCTAATATATGCCTAAGTGTAATTCCAGAAGAAGAGGAAAGGGAAAATGAAGCAGAAGAAATACTTGAAGACACACTGTTAAGACAATTTCTGAATTAATTAAGGGCTTCAAACTGCAGATTCATGACACTCTATGAACCCCAAACAGGAGAAATACAAGATCTCACAGCAGAAAGTGCTGAAGTCCATAAACAGAAACTCTCAATCATATTAGGAGAAAAACAAGACACATTGCCTACAAAGAACAGCAATAAACTGATAATTGACTTTTCCAAAGAAATAGTGAAGGCTGGTAGATAATGGAATGATACATCTAAAATGCTGAAGGAAAATATCTTCCAGAGCAATTCTGCATCAGTATAAATAGCCCTAAACATGAAGATGAAATAAACATGTTTTCATTCAAGTAAGAAACGGGAAGATGCAGCCATGAAGAAGAACGAAATGTTATCATTCGCTGGTAAATGGATGGAATTGGAGAACATCATTCTGAGTGAGGTTAGCCTGGCTCAAAAGACCAAAAATCGTATGTTCTCCCTCATATGTGGACATTAGATCAAGGGCAAACACAACAAGGGGATTGGACTATGAGCACATGATAAAAGCGAGAGCACACAAGGGAGGGGTGAGGATAGGTAAGACACCTAAAAAACTAGCTAGCATTTGTTGCCCTTAATGCAGAGAAACTAAAGCAGATACCTTAAAGCAACTGAGGCCAATAGGAAAAGGGGACCAGGAACTAGAGAAAAGGTTAGATTAAAAAGAATTAACCTAGAAGGTAACACCCACACACAGGAAATCAATGTGAGTCAATGCCCTGTATAGCTATCCTTATCTCAACCAGCAAAACCCCTTGTTCCTTCCTATTATTGCTTATACTCTCTCTACAACAAAATTAGAGATAAGGGCAAAATAGTTTCTGCTGGGTATTGAGTGGGGGAGCGGGAGGGGGTGGAGTGGGTGGTAAGGGAGGGGGTGGGGGCAGGGGGGAGAAATAAACCAAGCCTTGTATGCACATATGAATAATAAAAGAAAAATAAATAAATAAATAAATCTACTTAGGAAAAAAAAAAAAAAACCCAAGAATATCAGACCACCAAAAAAAAAAAAAAAAAAAGAAACGGGAAGAAATTGTTTGCTAGCCAAACAATCACCGAGAGAAGCACCAAGGAAGTTTTCACAGTGGCAAGTTAATGATCTTAGAATGAAGAAAGGAACAGAATGGTACATGTATGCTCAAGTCTAAATAAATATTGACTTTTAAAACAATAGTAGTAAGGTCTAGTGTAGAATTAAAATACATGATGATAGCATCAAAAATGCCAGAGAGGAGAAATTGAAGTGCTGTGAGATTCTTCATTATAGGGAAAGTGGTACATTTACTAATTTGAGGTAGATGAACAAGTCCTGGATACAGGTTACAATACTGAAGGTAATAATAAATGAACTAAAGAATAAAACGTAATTAATAATTTAATTAGAAGGAGAAAAATGGAATGATAAAATAATTATTTGATTAATGAAAAAATGAAAGAAAGGAGAAAAAAAGACCACCAAAGAGATGGGAATGAATAAAAAGTAAACATTAGTGGCAAATTTAAGGCAAATATGTTAGATATTATATTAAATGTAAGTGGGCAAGCCATTTCCACTGTCAGACTGGACTTAAAAAAATACCCAGTTATAGAAACATGCTTTAAATATAAACAGAAATGCTGGAATTCAAAAGACAGAAATGATATGGCATACAAACACTGAAGCAAAGGTAGTTTGTCTACTCCATTAGCATCCGGAAAATCCTTTGAGACAAGAATGAGTACTAGAGATAAAGAAAGTAATTTCATAATGATTAAAGAGGCAATTCAACAGAAAGATAGGAAACTCTTAAGTTTGAAGGCAGGAGTGGTGATCCATACCTGTAATCCCAGCATTTGAAGTGCAGAAGCATGGGGATTGTAAATTTTAGGCCAGCCTGGTCTACATAGCATAGACTTTGTCTCAAAAAAATTTTTAATTTGTATGTATCTACCATCACTAACTCAAATATATTAAAAAATCGATACAAATAACAAGAGTAATGATCAAACTATAGACTTCATGGTGAGAGATATTAACACATCTTTCTCAGACAGAAATTCAGTAGAGACTTAAAATATTCGAGCAATACAATTAACAGAGTATGTATGTGTGTGTGCCTGTGTTTATGTGTGTGTTTATGTGTGTATAATGCTGTACCCAACCAATGCAAAGTACACATATCCTTTTTCAGGTACAGTTAGAACATTTATTAAAAAATATACATGCTCAGTCATAAAACAACTGTTGACACATGTCATATCATACAGAGTATATTTGCTGACTAGACAGAGCTAAGTAACACATTTATAGCATCCAATCCAAGGTTCGTATCCTGAATTCAGAAAATACTACAGATCAAAAGGAAAAGATGTCCAGTTTTGGCTGGACTTAGTGACTCACTTCTAAGGAGTAGAGTATAGAAAGTGACAGATAATAATGTTCTAGAGGAATAGATGCTTGATGAGCAGTACCTAATCCACGAGTTCAAGGTTAACATCACCAGTGATCAGTCATGCAGATATTGTATAATCCTGACAGGATATGATGAAAAGGGAACTTTGCCTGTGTTCCCCACCTAATCATGTCATCCCATCAAATTCAAATTCAGGGACATTCTACAAAATGCCTGGCCAATAGTTCTGAAATTATCAAAGTCACCAAAAAAAAAAAAAAAGGAAAGAACTGAGTAAATGAGACAAAGCAGAAGAAATGGCAAAGGTAACATGGCATCACAGTCTAGATTATGGAAGAGAAAAAGGACATTATGGTGGAAAACTGGTGAAGCCCAAATCAAGTATGAAATTTAGCTAGTAATGCCGGAATGTAGGTTTCTTGTTCTTCACAAGCATACGGTGCTGTGATGGTTTGGATATGATTTGTCCCTCACAGTCTCATAGGTTGATGGCTTGGTGCCCAGCTGGTGGTGCTGTTCTGGGAAGGTGCAGGAAACTTTAGCAAGTGGAGCCTACCTGCAGGAAGTAGCTCACTGGGGGAGCCCTGGCCTTTCCCGTCTCTCTCTGATTTCTGGACACTATGATGTAACCAACTTTCCTACTCCATGCCCTTCTGCATGACATTCTGCCTCACACAGCTGAGAAACAAGGGAACCAGGCAACCGTGGACTGAAACTTCTAAAACCACAAGCCAAAATGTATTTCCTCCTTTTGTTTCTATCAGGTGTTTGTCCCAGTGATAAAAACTAGCTAACACATACAGTAATATAAAATGTTAACATTAGTTGAAAGTGGGTAAAGGGGTACACAGGAATGCTTTGTATTATCTTCATATTTTTTTCTGTAAATTTAAAATTATCCCCCCAAAACATTTATTAAAACTAGAAAGAAAAGAAAAGGTAGGAAACTGGGAATGATGACACACACCTGTAATCTCAGCAGTCAGGAGGCCAAGGCAGAGGATCATGATCCGGGCCAGCCTTCCTACATAGTAAGACCCTGTCTCAAAATAACAACGAGAAAAGGAAAGAAAAGGTAGATATCTCAACAGAAAACTGGGGACAAAACTTGAGGAGAACATAAAAACAAAATGATATCCAAAGGCCCAGTACAGTCAGGAAAAGATTAATCACGAGCAAATGCAAATTAAAGCTTTAATGCATTATCACTACACATTCTCCATTATGGCTAAAATTAAAAAGAGAATGCCACCACGGGTATGGGTGTCAAGTTACTAGAATTTATACACAGCTGGTAGGAGAATAAATCAACATATCGCTATATTAAAATGGGGTGGGGGTGTTAATTAAAACTAGACATATGCCTCTGCTACTACCCAGCAAGTCTCTATAAGTTCACATGGATGTTAAAAGAATATGAAACGATCAAAAATATTCAGAATCACTTTATTCAAATAGCCCCAAACAGAGACAGTGCAAATGTCCACAGATACGGAAATCATTTGTGACCAGGCATATATAACACTAGAAAATTTTGTGTTGATGGAAAAAAATAGAAACTTTTCTTTTTTCTTTTTTTGGAAGTACTGGAGATTGAACTCAGGGCCTTGTGCTTGCTAGGCAGGTGCTCTACCACTTGAACCACACCCCAACCCTTTTTTTCATTGGGTATTTTAAAAATAGGGTCTCACTTTATACTCAGGCCAACCTGGATCACAGTCTTCCTATTTCTGCTCCTCCAGTAGCTGGAATGACAAGCACATACCACTAGCCCCAGCCACTGATTGAAATGGGGTCTTGTGAACTCTTTGTCTGGGCTAGCCTCAAACCATGATCCTCTCAATCTCTGCCTCCTGAGTAGCTAGGATTATAGGCTTGAACCAGCACACCTGGTCAAAAACTACTCTTGATGAAAAAAATACGGATAAATCTCATAGACATAAAGTGGAGAGGAAAATCTGGACTGAAAAGGATATAAGCTTCCTGATTTCATTTATTTGAAGTTCAAAAGTAGATGACAGTAATCAGTGGTTGTGGAGTCAGGACAGGTGATACCTGTGGGGGAGGGGCATGAAGGAGCCTGCTGTGGTCCAGGTGGTGTTCAGTGACTCCATCCCATTGGTGGGGCAGGAGTGTCTACTTTGTCAAAATCCACTGGGCAGTTCCCTGAAGACTTAACTACATGAACCTTATAGGCCCTTAACTACATGAACCTTATAGGCCAAGAAAAAAATTCAAAGGCACAGTCCCCTAGAAAACTGGATTTCTTAAATCACGTTTTAACCCTGATTTAGGGTACAAACTATCACATGATGTTTTTTGCAGATGTTCTGTATGTTTTAGAAACTAATATCCAACTAATGTATTATTCTAAAATAATAGTGTCAATTAATGTGTGCATGTTTGTGTATCATTTAATAATCAAATGGCTATCTAGAATGTTATTGGAAAACATCTGTACATTATTTTGATAACTAATAATTGGTCTTCTGTGCTTTGGGATTTATTTTATTTGCTGTATGAACAGATCCTGGGAGACCAGTCACAATTATTGTTTCAACTAAGGCCAAATTAGAGAGTAGATTCTCCTGATGTTCTAATATTTTGAAATGTAGAGAGAGCTGTAATGCTTAATAAAGCCTTAACAAAATTTGGGAATTACCTAAATCAAAACAAGCTAGCAATGTAATTTTATAAAAATCTATTTAAAAATATTCTCAGAACTCTGAAAATCTTGCTATTCTCTCATTTCACAGATGCAGAAACTGAGGCTTAAGTTGCTTGACTATGAATACCTCTCCAGAAGTAGAAGGGCCATGATTCAAACTTAGGTTCAGCCAAGTCTAGAGCCCATACTTTGATTCATTCTTATCCACAGCAGTATTTCAAAATGAGTCATGTGTCATTTGCATTCAAGTTATGGTGGAGGCTTGTCAAGTGCAGATTCCCAGGTGCCCAGAGCCTGTGCAAGCTCTGATGTTGGAGCCTGTGCGGCTCATTTTTTTAAAGGACCTTGAAGGTTGAGAATCACTCTTCTCTGATCTAATGACTTTGAATAAGAATGTGACATCCTATTCAAAGACGACCTACTAAGCATGGAGCTTACCCACATCTCAAATAACAAAAGAGAATAATGCTTCTTGAGCGTGAACACACAGTTGTTGATTTGTACAATCCCTGAGGTTTTTCAATGGTAGAGATCCTTCTCCAACCACTTATGTGTTGAATGCACACAAAAGAAGCACTGAGTTGGTTTAAATAAACATTTATGACTCCCAAGAAGAGTACCTGCCTATTGATTCTTCCCACTACATCCTCAATATTAAGTTGAAACAATAAATTCATCAGAAGTAATATTATTCTGTCCATGTAGTTTTCTGTATCAAACCTCTTGAGACTGGTGGAAAAAAACCAAATATGGTGTCACAAGTATTTTTTTTGAGTCTAAGATACAAGGCCAAAAGCAATGTGGAAGCAATCAAATAGTATGTTACTGCTGATTCTTTCACTCTTCAAGAAATCATTTTAGAATGTTTCCTTCCCCAAAGCCTTACTTTCTTAAAAAATATTAAAAGGGCAGATGGCTAAAAAGGAATAGAGGTTATTAAAGCTTAAAAGTTGTATTTTTCCCCCCTCCCAGTTCCTGGAGAAAAATATCAACTATTATGACTTGAAAATGTCTTGGTGGTACAAGGAAAGAAAATCAACAGTAATCACCCATACCTGGGCTGAGGCCATCTTTTTCAGTTTGCAAGATGATCTTGGGCAAGTTTCTTACCATGTCCCTCTTCAAGGGACTTCTAAGTATGATAAAAATGGCATCTAGTCCATGAGACCCAGAATGAAACAAGATGGTGCATGCGCAGTGAAGAACATGATGACAGCAACATAGGAGACATGCTCAAATCAGTAGCAAGCAATTTGTGTATTAGTGTCTGGTCTGTGATATGCTTAATGTTTTTGTAAACAATTTCCTTTGATAGAAGCAAAATATGAAATATACTATTACAAGTTTCATGAGTTTGGGAACTGGTGAATCAAAACAACCAGAGGTTAATGTTTCCAGATGTGTGTGATTTTAAGAACTCTGCTGTGCCAGGTGTAGGAGCCAAGAACAAATTCCTTTATTGCTTCCTGGTTTGTGCTGTTCTAGAGGTTTTTCTCCTGTTCTCCTATTCTCTTCCTACCTTGAGCCTTGCTGGGTTCTTCTCTACGGGTTAGTAACTCTCACACCACCTAGACAGAAGATTTGAGAAGCAAAACTAAAGTTGTCTTTTGGTATTAAGATAAGTTGATAGAAACTAGTGAGTCCAGTTTGCTTTCCGAAGAGCTCTTACACGCAGAACTATACTAGTGAGCTTTTTCTCTGTTAAAATAAATCTTCCTACCTCCATGAGGAATGTATGTTTAGCAGAGAAAAATTGAAAACAAATCATTTCTAATCCTAAAGAAAATTATTGTTAACATTCTAGCTTGTTTTTATTACAGATTTTTTCCTACTATGAAGCTTTATGTACACACACATAAACACAGACTCACACACATATTTATACATATGTATATATACACACACAGTTCCTTAAAACTGTGTATAAGGTTTTGCAGTGTTTTTTATCCTTAAGGTAGTATCATAGCTATTTCCCGTTATTGTATGGTTTCTCAATTCAGTTACTTTTTATTGGCATTTAAAATATATTTTAAGATAATTAGAAGTTTGTCACTCAGTGTGATTTTATTTTGGATTTAATTCTTTTCTTGGCTATTCACTTTGTCATCAAATATTTGTACTATGCCTACTGTGTGCACAGTAGTACACTAGAGGTTTTTGTGAGCAGGACTTCAGTCTTACTTACCTCTCTTCTTAGTGCCTGGAACTGTGAAGAGATTGTCAGTGACTGAACAACTGTTGAGTGAACACTTGATAGTTTTTCTCCTTACTACCACTCCAGCCAGGGGATGAAGTTTAAAAAAAAAATCCACATTATTGTCATAAAAAATTTTCTGAACCAATTCTGAGGTTGAATTCTGAACTGGGTGACAGGCTTGACTCACCAGATACCTTCTTTTTGTTCCAAGGTGTGGGGGAAGGGTATCCAGACTCAACACATTTCATGGTCTTTGTGAAAACAAGGGCTTCTTGCACTTACATTAGTGTGTGCATGTGTGCACATCTAGATGTGTGTTTTCAGTAAGACTTTTCTCCTCCTCCTCCTTCTCTTTCTTTTTTAATTTATTTATTCATATGTGCATGCATTGTTTGGGCCATTTCTCCCTCTTGCCTCCCCCCCCATCTTTTTCTTGAATCCAGTACCTTGCATGTGCTAAGTGCTCTACCACTGGGCTGCATCCCAGCTCTAGATATGTGATATATACTTTCATAGAAGCTTTTCACACATGTACTTATTCTTTTTTTTTGGGGGGGGAGTTGACTTTGCTTGACCCAGGGTCACAAGGATTTACTTCTATGTTCTCTTCTAATTGTTTTATAATTTTACCTGAAAAACTTAGTCTATGATCCAGTTTAAATTAATTTTTTGAATGGTAGGGACCAGATCTCATTTTTCAATATGTGACTTTCCCCGCATTATTTGTCTTGGCATTCTTGTGGAAAACCAACTGACCAAAACGTGAAGTTTTATTTGTGGATTTTCAATTCTATTCCATTGATCTGTGTCTTCTTCATAGACAATATCCTGCTGTCTTGATTATTGTCTACATTACAAATGTTTTGAAATTGGTGCACCAACTTTGTTCTTCCAAAATAGTTTTAACTGTCCTGGGTCCCTTGCATTTTCATATAAATTTTAGGGTCAGATTGCCAGTTTCTGAAAAAAAATTAGCTGGTTGTGATTGTCATAGGGATTATGTTGAAATGTAGATCAATTTTGGGACTATTGCCATCTTAATATTAAATCTATTTAGATCTTGAATTTATTTCAAAACCACCGTTTAGTTTTCAGAGTTTACAGTGCACTTCTTTTGTTAATTTTTCATCTATGCACTTTATTCTTTTGGATGCTATGGTAAATGGAGTTTTGGTTTTTGTTTTGGGTGGTACTAGCATTTGAATTCAGGCCTCTACCACTCTAGCCACACCTCCTGCCCTTTTTTGATTTTAGTCATTTTTCAGGTAGGGTCTCACTTTTGCCCAAGGCTGGCCTCAGATCGTGATCCTCCTACCTACAGCTTCCCATGTAGTTGGGACCAAGGCATGGGCCACACTGCACTTGACTTGTGGGTTGAGATGTGGTCTTGCTGACTTTTTGTTTGGGTTGTTCTAGAACAATGAGCCCCACCAACCCCCCAATCTCTGCTTCCTCAGTAGCTGAGATTACAGGCATGAGCCACTGTGCCTGGCCAGAATGACTTTTTAATTTTTGTTTTGGATTGTTCATTGCTAGTGTGTAGAAATACAATTATTATATATTGATCTTTTATTCTATAGCTATGTTAAACTTGGTTATGAGTTTTCATAGGTTTTTAGCATAGTCACAACCAAGAAGTGTTGGTTTGAGCCCAGCCCCAGCTTCCACCTTGCCCTGTCCAGCTTGTCTGTGACCATGCAGTCCAAAGACATTCAACGTTCTAGCTCTAGGACCATTACCAAATATTGACTGCAGGGCCTTGGGACAATATTTGGACTGAGTCTAAACTTCTAAATATTTCAATGTATTAGGCAGTCACGTGTATACTCTTGCCCTGGGTTCTGAAACAAAAAAGACTGGCTTACTTTTTATCTCCAACTCTTCTGTTCCACTGCACCCCACCCCACTACTCCTCTAGTCTTAGGCATTTTATTCTGTTATTTAGATAATCCCTCTTTTGTGTTAAGGTCTTCCCTCCCTCCCTCCTTCCTTCCTTCTTTCCTCTTTCCCTCCCTCCCTTATTTCCTTCCTTCCCTTCTTTTTTTTTCTTTTTCTTTTGTTTTTGTTGTTTTTTTTTTCCAGACAGGTTCTTGCTATTGAGCCCAGGCTGGCTTTGAACTTGCTATGAAGTGCAGGTTGGCATTGAACTCATTATCCTTCTGTCTCAGTCTCTTGAGTGCTGAGATTGCGGGCATGGGCCTCTCTACCCAGCAAAGAATTGTTTCTTTACATCACTCCTTCATTAAAGACAGGTTGCTTAAATGAGGCTGAATGACTGATTACTTGACAGGCATGATATAAAGTAAATGTGATTAAACTAAGAATCTATCTTTACTGAATGGTGGTGGGAAATCATAATCACAGTAGCTATAACCCCTGTCAGAAATAAAAGTTTATTTCCTAAAATCTTAATTTAGGAGAAAGCCAGGCTTTTTTCCAAAATACTTTTTCCTCTTTTTTTATCCATTTTATTTTCCTCTTTTTATTATTTTTATGATGTATTAAATTGAAACATTTCCTTGCAGTGTGCTAGTTAAGACAATTTCCTTAGCATTTGCTGAATGATTTGGCAGGCTAGACGTCCTAGAGCTAAGTCACAAAATCCCATTAAAACCTAGTCATGTAAAAATAAAAGATGCTGCCTGGTGGACTCCATGACATGTTATGGTAAGGTCTCATCACATTACAATAACAAATGCCAAAATGAAGTGACTACTGTGTAATAGAGTATGATGAAGAGAAAGAAGTATATTAGCGATGCAGCCAGCTACATTTAATTAAAGCCCATGTCCAAATTAGTTCCCTGATTGGCATGGAAAAAGAAAACATGTTTACTCTGATAGTTCAAGTAGTAACACACAGGCTTTTTAGCCTCTCTCTCTCTCTCTCTCTCTCTCTCGCTCTCTCTTTCTTTCTCTCGCTCTCTGTTTTCATTCTTTGGCCTTGAAGATTCTTCACACCTCAAAGAAAAACTAGTTGTTACTGAAATTTCTAATGTTTCTGGTGAAGAAGACACAGTCTAGCATAGGACCTTGGCCTTGCTCAAGTGACTGCTGGTGAAGAGTAGAGCTGGAATACACACTTAGGTCAAGAAGATTCAAGAGCCTGTGTTCTTTTATCTATGCCAATGGTTGGCAAAGAATGGCCATATCTGGACAGCTGTCTAGTTTGTATAATCTAAGAACCAAGAGTGATTATTAAATGGTTGAAAAAAATCAAAAGAAGAATATACTATGAATGAAAATTATATGAGATTAATGATTAAAAAATTTCAGTGTCTGTATATAAATTTTTATTGGGCTGCAACCATATCCATTTACTCATGTACTGCTATTATGTACTTATAAGATTACATGGCTGCCGGCAAGATACAGTCCCAAATGGGCCATTGGACTGAGGGTCTCATTTCCTCCCTAGATGTTGATCAGAGGCCTCCCTCAGTCCCCAGTCACATGGCAATCTTCCTGGGGTAGCACAAAACATGGCAGCTAGTTTGAAGCATAACGAACAAGCGAGAGAGCAACAGAGGGCAAGATGGAGACAGGAGTCACTTCACAGCCTGGTCTCAGAAGTGACATTCCATTAATTTTTCTCTATTCCTTTCATTAGAAGTGAGGTCTGGTAGGGGGAAGAGGAGAGGGGGGAGGGGACACAAACAATGTATACACATGTAAGTAAATGTAAAAATGATAAAATAAAAAGGAGATTAAAAAAAGGAAGTGAGGTCTAGTTTGCCTTCAAGAGGAGGGGCTTGCACAAAAGCGTGAATACCAAGGGACAGTAAATCACAATTTCAGTTTTTTCAGATTACAAAAGTAGTATGAGCAGTGAAACTCCAGCCATTAGAGCTGCACAATTCATTGATGAAGTAATTATTGAGCGCTTACAATTCTATTGCATGGGGGAGATGATAATGTTCCAAACAAGCCAGATTGCCTACCTCCATGAAGCATGCTTTCTAGAGGAAATAAACCACATTATAGTGCCTGGTGCACAAGGAGGCTCTCAAAAGACATTAGTTATTTTTATTTTTGCAGGGCAGACACCCTGTCACAGAAATAGAGCCACGCTCCTCAGTCTGTGACATCTCTAATCCTATTGCAGACAAGTACGATTAACTTAACCAGAGCAGAAATGGCTTTTCATTCATTTATGCTTGGAAGAGGCAATTCAGAATAGTTTACATCAGTACACACTTGTAACTGCCTTTCTCGAATTTGTGTTTCCAAGTGGCATTTGCCAGAAAAAATCCACAAAAACATGAGAGCGTTTCATGGAAGTAGCTGTCCCAGTAGTTTCCTGGAGAGCCACTGACCTGGGATCCTTTTGTACTACGCAGGCCAAGTTGACCTAATGTGTTGCAGCTCTGAATTATTTTAATTGCCTTCTTTCCTAGACGCATCTTTTTCAGTCTCTGAAGTACTCTTTAAAATATGGCTTCTTGAACTACAAACAAGATTTCAAATGTGTGTCTGGTCATGCCAGCACTCTGTGGTTCCTTTCTCTAATTAATATTCTACATCTCAGAAACTGTCTCAAGATTTTAATTGACTTTCACCACCCTCATCTCATTCAAGTCCTATGCTGGCCATCCTGGAACATTGCTAATAAACCATGCCCACTGGGCTTGCTCCGCCCCTCCCCCCCAATGTTTAGTTCATTCTCAATCTTTCTTTGGAATGACAGTTGAAGGATAATTTATTGCACTGGGCTTCTCACACTAGGATGGTCAGCTATAGTTTACTGTGCTAATTAGGAAACACCTGCCAGTCAAAAAGGTTACTCACTTGAGAGAATACACAGAGCTTATTCATCTTATACATCAATTTCCTCATACAGAATGGAAGAAACGCCCCCATCCCACTGAGAGAAGTGTACTAACAAACTTGAGCTAGGAGGTATTTTTATAGAAATATTGATCTAGCCCTCTCAGGTTTAGAAATAGGTTTCCAAAATATACTAAAAGACTAAGAATTTTGGTAAACAGTGATTAAAAGAGATTCTTTAAAGCAGTCATTAAAATACTTAATTTTTTTCATTCATTGTTCTTTTTTATTAATTTCACAGATTCTGTCAACTGAAAATGTCTCCCAGCCCCTTTCCTACATATCAGAAATTTCACATGGGTTGACACCAAGGGAACACCGATGTAGTGGTTGTCCATCTGAAGCCCGTTCATCTCTGTGGATTCATCTATTTGTGGAACTTCCAGGAGTAGACTATGAATTTGTAAGCACTACTGACTTTTATGTATTTCAACACCATTTTTGTTATGATCTGTTTGTTTCAGGTGTTTTTTTCTTTAATTTCTATTTTATTCATATGTGCGTACAATGTTTGCGTCATTATTCCTCCCTTCCCCCTCTCCCTTCCCCTCCCTTCTTTCTCCCACCCTTTCCCTCCCTGCAGCAGCCCCCACTCCCTTCCTTCCTCCCCTACCCCCTTGCTACCTGGCAGAAACTATTTTGCCCTTATCTCTAATTTTGTTCAAATTAGAGAGTATAAGCAATAATAGGAAGGAACAAGGGTTTTTGCTGGTTGAGATAAGGATAGCTATACAGAGAGTTGACTCACATTAATTTCCTGTGCGTGTGTGTTACCTTCTAGGTTAATTCTTCTTGATCTAACCTTTTCTCTAGTTCCTGGTCCCCTTCTCCTATTGGCCTCAGTTGCTTTTAAGTTCTCTGCTTTAGTTTCTCTGCATTGAGGGCAACAAATGCAAGCTAATTTTTTAGGTGTCTTACCTATCCTCACCCCTCCCTTGTGTGCTCTCGCTTTTATCATGTGCTCAAAGTCCAATCCCATTGTTGTGTTTGCCCTTGATCTAATGTCCACATATGAGGGAGAACATATGATTTTGGTCTTTTGGGCCAGGCTAACCTCACTCAGAATGATGTTCTCCAATTCCATCCATTTACCAGCGAATGATAACATTTCGTTCTTCTTCATGGCTGCATAAAATTCCATTGTGTATAGATACCACATTTTCTTGATCCATTCGTCAGTGGTGGGGCATCTTGGCTGTTTCCATAACTTGGCTATTGTGAATAGTGCCGCAATAAACATGGGTGTGCAGGTGCCTCTGGAGTAACCTGTGTCACAGTCTTTTGGGTATATCCCCAAGAGCGGTATTGCTGGATCAAATGGTAGATCAATGTTTAGCTTTTTAAGTAGCCTCCAAATTTTTTTCCAGAGTGGTTGTACTAGTTTACATTCCCACCAACAGTGTAAGAGGGTTCCTTTTTCCCCACATCCTCACCAACACCTGTTGTTAGTGGTGTTGCTAATGATGGCTATTCTAACAGGGGTGAGGGTGGAATCTTAGTGTGGTTTTAATTTGCATTTCCTTTATTGCTAGTGATGGTGAGCATTTTTTCATGTGTTTTTTGGCCATTTGAATTTCTTCTTTTGAGAAAGTTCTGTTTAGTTCACTTGCCCATTTCTTTAGTGGTTCATTAATTTTAGGGGAATTTAGTTTTTTAAGTTCCCTATATATTCTGGTTATCAGTACTTTGTCTGATGTGTAGCTGGCAAATATTTTCTCCCACTCTGTGGGTGTTCTCTTCAGTTTAGAGACCATTTCTTTTGTTGAGCAGAAGCTTTTTAGTTTTATGAGGTCCCATTTATCTATGCTATCTCTTAGTTGCTGTGCTTCTGGGGTTCCACTGAGAAAGTTCTTGCCTATACTTATTAATTCCAGAGTATTTCCTACTCTTTCCTGTATCAACTTTAGAGTTTGGGGTCTGATATTAAGATCGTTGATCCATTTTGAGTTAATGTTGGTATAGGGTGATATACATGGATCTAGTTTCAGTTTTTTGCAGACTGCTAACCAGTTTTCCCAGCAGTTTTTGTTGAAGAGGCTGGTATTTCTCCATCATATATTTTTAGCTCCTTTGTCAAAGACAAGTTGGTTATAGTTGTGTGGCTTCATATCTGAGTCCTCTATTCTGTTCCACTGGTCTTCATGTCTGTTTTTGTGCCAGTACCATGCTGTTTTTATTGTTATTGCTTTGTAATATAGTTTGAAGTCAGGTATTGTGATACCTCCAGCATTGTTCTTTTGACTGAGTATTGCCTTGGCTATTTGTGGCCTCTTGTGTTTCCATACAAATTTAACGGTCAATTTTTCAATCTCTTTAATGAATGTCATTGGAATTTTGATGGGAATTGTATTAAACATGTAGATTACTTTTGGGAGTATCGACATTTTTATGATGTTGATTCTACCAATCCATGAGCATGGGAGATCTCTCCACTTTCTATAGTCTTCCTCAATCTCTTTCTTTAGAAGTTTATACTTTTCCTTGTAGAGGTCTTTCACATCCTTTGTTAGGTTTACACCTAGGTATTTAAGTTTTTTTGAGGCTATTGTAAATGGAATTGTTTTCATATATTCTTTCCTAGTTTGTTCATTATTAGTGTATAGAAATGTTAATGATTTTTCTATGTTGATTTTATGTCCTGCTACCTTGCTATAGCTATTGATGGTGTCTAGGAGCTTTTGAGTAGAGCTTTTTGGGTCTTTAAGGTACAGGATCATATCATCTGCAAATAGGGATATTTTGACAGTTTCTTTACCTATTTGTATTCCTTTTATTCCTTCTTCTTGCCTAATTGCTCTGGCTAGGAATTCCAGTACTATGTTGAATAGGAGTGGAGATAGTGGGCATCCTTGTCTGGTTCCTGATTTTAGAGGGAATGGTTTCAATTTTTCTCCGTTAAGTATAATGCTGGCTGTAGGTTTGTCATATATAGCTTTTATAATGTTGAGGAACTTTCCTTCTATTCCTAGTTTTCTTAGAGCTTTTATCATGAAATGGTGTTGGATCTTATCAAAGGCTTTTTCTGCATCTATTGAGATGATCAAGTACTTTTTGTCTTTGCTTCTGTTAATGTGGTTTATTATGTTTATTGATTTTCGTATGATGAAGCACCCCTGTATCCCTGGGATGAAGCCTACTTGGTCATGGTGAATGATCTTTTTGATGTGTTGTTGTATTCGGTTTGCCATTATTTTATTGAATGTGTTAGGTGTTGGGGATAGAACTTGTGGCACGTATATGTAGGGAAGTGCTCTGCCTCTCATCCCCTCCCCCCCACCCCAATAATGCTCTTTTTAAGGTCATTTTTCTGAATGTAGAAGCACAGCCAACTTCTATGAAGATCACCTAAGTACATGGAAGCTACTACGTAGACCATTGCTTTTATTAATGAATGCGAAAACATCGCAAAGAATTCAACCCCAAGAAGAAGATTACCTACAGGGTTATTTTTCCCCTCAGTTATCAGAAGACCAGACCATAAAGATAGTATAGTTATGAGAACAGATATTTGGGGTTTATTATATTTCAAGCTACACTGCTGTAATTGGAAGAAATAGATGGATTCTAAGGAAATTACCTGCAGAGTGGACCTCCCCCATTCAAAGCACACATGGGGCCACCCAATAATGACATCGTCCTGTGGCCTCTGATCTATTTACTGAGTTCTTGCTGTTATCCCACACTTCTGTTAGGTCTTTTCTACTCCAAAACCATACCAACTCTAAAATTCCTATTTATCCATGTGCCAGTCATCTGCCTCTTTCTTCTCAGACCTGTTCCTACCTCTCCCTGTTCTGCTTAGTATTCAGGATATTGATCTGTACAAATAATACTTCCTTGGTATCCTTGCCAAGCCACCTTTGCTGGATTTGTCCATTGGGAGGCACTAGAAGGAGACTGGAAAGAGAGAGAAAGGGAGAGAGAGAGAGAGAGAGGGAGAGAGAGAGAGAATGGGAGAAGCCAGGGTGTTTTTAATCTTTTCTTTTTTAAATTAGGTTTGGAGGTGAAAGCCCTACATTGGCTGTATCTCTTTCATTAGTCAAGTCTTAGTGGTATCTCTTCCTCTTTGGTCCAATCAGTCAACTCCAGCTTTTGGACTTTGTTAGCATTATCTACCCGTTCTTTTTGGTTCTAAGCCATAACCACTTCCTGTGTTGCAAGCTTTTGGGTTGCCTCTCTGTACCACTTGACTTTCAGCTCATCTAGCCTTTTGTAACTAGTTCTCTGTATTATATTTCCTTTGTAGAACTACCTGATAGGAAGAAGTTTGCTTCCAGGAAGATGGAATAGACATAGTCTAACCTAGTCCTTCCGCTGAGTATAATTTAAAACTCGTACTTTATATATAGAACATTTAATGAAGTAGAGGTGGAAAAATCAATAAAAAGAGGATGAAATTTTTTAAACAGATAAACAAAACAAAACTCTAACTTTAGCTAGAGTAACAAGAAAAATAAAGACTCAAAAAAAAATGAAAGTACAACTGATACCACAGCAATAAAAAGAATCACAAGACACTGACAAATAGTTGTATGCTCCAAATTGGACAACTGAGAAGAAATAGTCAACATTCTTTAATGATATAATCCTCAGCAAATTCTTTATTAAAATGTTTCAACTCAAAAAAAAAAAAAGAAAGAAAAAGAAGAAAAAAGAAGAACTCAACAATTTAGGCATGGAAAGACAATACTTTCCACAGTAAAGGGCATACATAATAAGCCTACAGCTAGCATTATAGTCAATGATGAAAAATGGGAGCCATTTCCTCTGAGATCTGGAAAAGGTAAGGATACCCATTTTTACCACATATATTCAATAGAAATCTGGAAGTCCTTGTCAGATAAATAAGGCAAGAGAAAGAAATAAAATAATAGTCAACCATATATGAAAAGAAGAAGTGAAACTGTCATTGCTTGGTGATGACATGATATTATATATAGAAAACCTTAAAAAAAAACCCTACCAAAATTTGTTAGACCTGATAAACAATTCAGTGAAGTTGCAGGAAACAAAATCATCACACAAAATAGCACTTCTCTCACAAACAACGAAATTTCTGAAAAAGAAATCAAGAGACCAATCCCATTAAAATAGTTACAGCAAAACTAAGCCAAACGAAAACTGAAATCAAAACCAAAAAAACCTCTGGAATAAATGTAACCAAGGACATCAAAAGCCCATACCCTAAGACTATAAAATATTTACGAAAGAAATTGATGAAGATACAAATTAATGGGAAGTTATACCATGTTTATAGATTGGAAGAATTAATATTGCTTAAATATCCATATTGCCCAAAGTGATTTACAGATTCAGTGCAATCTCCATCATAATTCCAATGTCATTTTTCATAGATAGAGAAACAAAAACTCATATGAAACCACAAAAATTTAAAAATGGCAAAGGGAATCATAAGCAAAAAGAGCAAAGCTGGAGGCTTCATACTATCTGATTTAAATAGCACTAGAAATTATTGTTAAATAATTAAAAGCATGGTGATAACATAAAAATAGACACATTGAGTATGAAACAGAATAGAGTCCAGAAATAAACTCATTCATCTGATGAGTTCAATCAATTGATTTTAAACAAATGTGCCCATTATATACAATGGGAAGAGGACAGCATCTTCAATAAATAGTGTTGAGGAAATTAGATATCCATATGTAAAAGAATGAAATTAGACTCATATATCAACTCAAAATGGTTTAAAGACTTAAACATAAAATCTGAAACTGTAAAACTTCTAGAAGAAAACAGGAAAAAGCTACAGGTCATTGTTCTGGGCAATAATTTTTGGGATATGACCCTAAAAGCACAAAGATTGAAACAAAAAAATGAACAAATGGGATTACCTAAAAAAAAAAAAAAAACAAACTTCTGGACAGCAAAGACAATAACAGAAAAAAGAGAACACCAATGGAATGGTAGAGAATATTTTCAAGCTACA
Source organism: Castor canadensis (assembly GCF_047511655.1). NCBI lineage: Eukaryota > Metazoa > Chordata > Mammalia > Rodentia > Castoridae > Castor > Castor canadensis. Next base: position 119,593,172 of record NC_133395.1, on the reverse strand, counting down.
CGTCTAATAAGGAATTAATATCCAAAGCATATAAGGACTCAGTCAACACCATAGAAGGAAAACAGTCTGATTAAGAAATGACCCGAGGGCTAGAGACACATGTGGCTCAAGTGGTAGAATGCTTGCCTAGCAAGAGCAAGGCTCTGAATTCAAATACCAGTATTGCAAAAAAAAAAAAAATTAAGAAAGGATCTGAATAGATGTTCAAAAAAATGTTCTTCAAAAGAAGAGGTATGAGTGGCTAACAGGTACATGATGTCACTGATGCATGACATCACTAATTACTAGGGAGAAGCAAGTTAAAACTTGGCATCACCTCATACCTGTTTGACTAGCCATTAAGAAAAAAAAAAAAACTGACGATAACAAGTGTTGGTGAGGATCTAGTGAAAAAAAAGCCTTTGTATATTGTAGGAGGGAATGTAAATTAGTTCAGCCATTATGGAAAAGAGAATGGAGGCTCCTACAAAAATGAAATTATATGATCCAGTAATCTCACTTTGGGTATTTACTCAAAAGATTTTTAATCAATATGTTGAAGAAATGCATGCACACCTATGTTCACGGTACTGTCATTCATGGTAGCCAATGCAAAAGGGGAAGAAAGCTTATTTATAGAGATAATACCAGAAAAAATTCCAGACTAGAGAAGGACAGAAGATATTCAGACACAGGGAAGTCAAAGGTCACCACATTTAACCCAACCAAGTCTGTCTTAAGATTCTCAAAGGTTAAAGAAAGATTCTCAGTCAACAAGAGAAAAGAAAAAATAACACATAGAAGTGTTCAATTTGTCTGACAGCAAACTTCTCAGGAGAAATGTAATAGGTTAGGAGACATTGGCATAATATATCCTTAGAACTGAAGGAAAAAACTCTGCCAATCAAGAATAATGTGCCCAGCAAAGCTATCTTTCAGAAATGAAGGAGGTGTAAAAACATTCTCAAACCAACAAAAACTGAGAGAATATATCTCTACCAGATCTGTCCTATAAGAAACATTAAATAAGCTGGGCACAGTGGCTCAAGCTGGTAATCCTAGCTACTCGGGAGGATTACAGTTCAAGGCCAACCTGGGCAAAAAGTAGGACCCCCATGTCAACCAGTGGCTGGTTATGGTGGCATGTGCCTGTCTTTCCAGCTGTGTGGGGAAGCACAGATAGGAGGATGGCAGTCCAGGCTGTCCTCGGCATAAAGAGAAAGCCTATCTCAAAAGTAACCAACACAGAAAGGGCTGGGGATGTGTAGCTCAAGAGGTCGAGTGCCTGCCTAGCAAGTGTGAGGCTCATAGTACTAGTCTCCCCTCAAGAAGACATGCTAAAGAGAGTTCTTCAAACCAAAAGAAAGAGATTTTAATGAGTAAAATGAAAACATCAGAAGGTATAAAACTCACTGGTATGAATACCTATCCAGACAAATTCAAAATATTCTAATATTGTAAACATAGTACATAAATCATTCACATCTTTATGTGAAGACTTAAAAAACAAAACAATTAAAAATAACTACATCAGTCTATTAAGAAGTAGACAATATAAAGGCATAAAATGAGACATCAGAAATTCAAAATTGGGGACAAATTGGTAAAAACATAGAGTTTTATATTAGTATGTTTTCTCCTTTTTGTTTCTTAACATTATGATCAGCTAGTCCTTATCATTTACAAATAGCTTATCATAATCAAAAGATGTTTTTATAAGCCTCATGTTAACCACCAAACAAAAATCTACGATGGACAAATGAAAAATAATAAGTAATGAATCAAAATGCAATAGCCAAGCCACAGAATCAATCTATTTTGTCACTCAATAGATGAGTGGATAAAGAAAATAAAATGTATATTCACAATTGGAATACTAGCCAGTCTTAAAAAAGGCTGTCATTTGCTGAACATGAATGAAATTGGAAAATATTATGCTGAATAAAATAAGCCAAACAGAGAGAGATGAATAGTGCATCTTTTTACCTACAGGTAGAATCTAAAATGCTTGAACTCAGACGCAGAGGCTGGGGGATGGGGAGAGGATGAAGAGGTGATAGTCAAAAGGCACCAAGCTACAGTTAGATAGGAGGAATAAGTTTCATTACATTTCCATTTTTTTTTAATTTAACTTTGTTGCCCAACATGGTGAATATAGCTAATAGTTGAGCACTGTACATTTTGGTGCTGCTGTGAGGGTGAATCTCACATGTTGTACAAAGATGTCAAATGTTTGTGGAGATGGATGGATTGGTTGGCTTGATTTGATTTTCCACATTGTATGAAACAACCATAGCACCACTTAGGATTCCACAAAATATATGCAGCTGAAATTTATCAATGTAGAATAAAAAAGAAAAGACACAGATCTTAAATCAATAACCGAAGCTCCACTTGGAGGGCTTGGATTGCAGAGAGCTCTAGGAAGAGACTGGTGCTAGACGTCAGGGGAGGTTAAAAGAAGCTAGCAGGGGATGGTGGAGCACCAGGTTTTGCAGCAAGAGAAAGTGTTACACCTCTATATCTGAAGGCACACAGGAAGGAGCTTTTGCTGCAGTCTGGTGAGGACTGTAGCTCCAGGACAAGACAGACAGGCAGGAGCTTGGTATTTCTTAGAGAATGCATCTGTTGCCAGCTTGCAGGGAGAGGGCCAGGGCTGACTTTATTGACTGAACCCACTAGGCAGACAGGGACCAAAGAAGTCTTGTGAGTTCAAAAGGGCCTCCTGAGCACAGACTAGGATGGAAATGGGTGGAGGGTGGCTTTGGAGGGACAAAATTGGGGAATATTCAGCACGGTTTCCTTCAAGGTTATCAAATAACTTCAACTACAAGCCAAATGTCTCCTAGAAAAATCTCTGGACTATTTTAATAAGCTGGAGAGCTGTCTGGAATATCGAATTTGTGGGATTTGAGTATAAATATTGTGTTCCAAAGAGCTTGAGACACTTGAAAATAATTGCCTCCCTTATTGTGATACCTGCCATATCTTCTGTACCATAGATGATCAACAGTCTAGGAAGGAAGTGTTGCTAAGTAATGGCAGATATCAACTTGGGCTTGAAAACATCAAAAGCATACCAGTAGTTGACTCTCCACTCTGCCTTTTTCTGATTGGGTGACCTCGGGCAGGGTAAGTTTCTTAACCTCTCTGAGCTTCTGTTTACTCATGTGAAAAAATAGATGCAATAGTATGTACTTCCTAGAATGGTTATGTAGCTCAGAGGATTAAATGAAAGATGCATGTGAAGGCACCTGGTAGGCTCTCAATACGTTTTGATTGAATTTGAATTACAAATTCTGAATTAGTGGCTTCAAAATTCATGAGGTAAGGCCACAAGTTAGAATTAAGAGTGAATGTTTAAAAAGAGAAGAAAGTCTGTGTTTAGACTGTTAATGTCATCTATCACTCAATCAACAATTATGGTAATTTGATTAGCAAACTGTTCTCTATTGATGGATTTTTACCATGTTTTGATTATAAACGTGAAATCTTACTAGGATTCAATTCATATTAGGAATGCAATGAATTTCTTAATTATCTGATAACCTGTTAAAAGAAAAGGAAAAGAAAAAAGCAAGTCCTTTGGTAGAGATTGTTGGTTACATCAAGAGTTTGAACTTCACTCATTTAGTAAAAAATGAGCATTACTGGTAAATAGCTGTAAAGCAGCTTGAGGTGTATCTTTTGCCGCCCCCCACAAACAGGTTGCCATGGGAATGTTGACAGTCACAAACTCTTAATAGAGATAGGTGAGGGTGTGGGAGAAAAATAAATATTGCAGGTAGAGCTTTGACTCAGAAACATTTTAATTCTTATGGTATTAGCCAGATCTCCTTTTTAGTGGCAGGCTCAGATTTGATTACCATAAACGTTTATCAAGTGTAGCAATCTTTGTTTCTATTAATTATCTTTTTATTGGCATACTTGTCAAGAACAAGACAGCCGTACAATTCTAACAGGCAGGTGTATTTTATACAGAAGTATTTCTCTCCTGAGTCAGAACCATGATCTCTGTATCTTGCCTGTGACAGAAGCCCCTACAGAATCTTATGAATTTCCTTTCCAAAGAAATTTGAAGACACCCAAGGTTCTGCTGCCACTAGATTTTTTTTTAAACAAAAGAACAAGATATCAGGGATTATGTTTATTTGAATGCTTAAAATTTTTAGCAGCAGAATATTTCCTCTTTCATACTCACATATACAAAATCTTATAGTTTTCTAATTATAAACAACTGAGAGCAGGAGCCTCATTCCTTTTGATACCTACCATCTCCCTAATTCCATAGCAGTGGCTGACACATTGTAGATGTGGTTGGGAGCAAAGGTCAGTAAATGTTTTTTATAAAGGAACAGGTAGTAAATATTTTAGTGTTTTGGGTCATATGATTTCTGTCACAACTTTTCAACTCTGCTTATAGCAAAAGCAGGCATTGACAAGAAGGAAATGAATGGGGCACGGCTGTGTTACAATAAAACTTTACTTACAAAGAAAGGTGAAGGAATGAGGTTGGTCCATGAGATATAACTCAGCACTCCACTCTGCCAACTCCAGTTCAGAGCATGGCTTCTGCAGCTGGACTGCCTAGGTGTTTGTCCCAGCACTGTCACTCACTAGCTGTGTGATCTTGGAATTAAGTTATTAAAATGGGGGGCTATGAAGTTCTCTGTGGCTTAGTTTCTCCATCTGTGAACAGGGGCCCAATAATGGTGTCTTTGCGCTAGAGTTGTCAGGATTTCAGGAGTGAATGTGGGACTATGTGTGAAGGGTTTGCCTTTTTTACATCAGTACTCATTATGATTATAGTTTGCTGACTGGGTATTAAATAGGCAAATTGGTTTTTTTTTGGCAGTACTGAGAATTGAACGTAGGGCCTCATGCTTGCGAGGCAAGCACTCTACGACTTGAGCCCCACCTCCAGTACTTTGGCTTTTAGTTTGTTTTTCAGCTAGGGTCTTGTGATTTTGCCTGGTCAGCCTCATACTCCAACCCTCTTACTTCCACTTGAGTAGCTGGATGCGTACCACTGCACCGGGCTAGACAAATCATTCTTGAGACTAGGAAACACAAACATTTTTTCTTTTTTTATTTCTTTTATTCATACCTGCATGCAATGTTTGGGTCATTTCTCCCCCCTTCCCCCCGCTCCCTCCCTTAACCCCCCCATCCCCTCCCTCTCCCCCCCATCCCCTTGCTACCTGGCAGAAACTATTTTGCCCTTATCTCTAATTTTGTTGAAGAGAGCGTATAAGCAATAATAGGAAGGAACAAGGGTTTTTGCTGGTTGAGATAAGGATAGCTATACAGGGAGTTGACTCACATTAATTTCCTGTGCGTGGGTGTTACCTTCTAAGTTAATTCTTCTTGAACTAACCTTTTCTCCAGTTCCTGGTCCCCTTTTCCTGTTGGCCTCAGTTGCTTTAAAGTATCTGCTTTAGTTTCTCTGTGTTGAGGGCAACAAATGCTATCTAGTTTTTTGGGTGTTTTACCTATCCTCACCCCTCCCTTGTGTGCTCTCACTTTTATCTTGTGATCAGAGTCCTGTCCCCTTGACAAATATTTTTTCAATGTGTAACATTTTGCTTTCTTTAAAAATCTTCAGAGGTTACCTGGGGACCTCCAAATGTGAAACTGCCAACTTTGGATAGAGAATTTTCTGTTGGTTGCCTGGTATTCTTTTTATTTTGTTTTGACTTACGCAGTAATAGGAAGAGTCCAAAAATGGGTTTCGGTAGTGATAGGGCTGGCAATGTGGCTCAGTAGCAGAACAGTTGCTAGCATGCATGAGGCCCTGAGTTGCAGCCTCGTCATAAATAGTAAATAAGTAAATAAATAAAAAATAAACAATGTCAGTGTTATTTATATCACATCATCCTGTGATCTCAGGAGACTCTTCAAATAGATAGGGATGCCAAAGAGAGTCTAATCTTAGTTCATATAGAAATCATCTGACTCCACAAATTAATATAATGTTTGTGAACTTGGCATATCATCCACTTGTTGGGTACATATTGTCTTTCTTTAAACATTTATTTAAAAGTATATGTGTAGGTGTTTATATACACACACATGAAGCATGAATCAGTTATGTATGAATTCCCTGCATGCTTTATACATGTGTACTCGTATGGATATGTGTGTAGAAATGTATTCACATGGTGTGAGTCAGTTATGCATAGATTCTGTGGATGTCTTTGCGCTCTCATTGCTTTCTCTCCCACTTGTGGTGTAGGAAGCTGTGATGTGCAGGGAAGATTATAGTTGCAGTTTGCTGCTGTGTTTCTTGCCCTTTTCTAATCTGTTCTCCACATGGTAGTAGCCTGAGTGAGCTTCATAAAATATACAGCAACTCCTAACCTGCCCTGGCTTCCATGTCACAATCTTCAAATCCAAGTTCCTAACTGTACATGCTGGTGTGGGCCTAATTCTTAACTCCACCTTGCTGTTCTGTTCTCACTGCCTGTGCTTCAGCTCCCATGAGACAGGTGAAAAGCTGAGGTTTCTTCCCCCCTTGGCTGTTTTGTCCTTGCTCACACTCCCTTGGCCTGAGCCCCTGCTATGGTCCTGCCAGGCTGGACTCCTTCTCAGCCTCATGTTCCCACTGCCTCCCACAGTACCCAGTACCTACTATGTGTACTTACTGGTGTTTGTGGAATACATGCCTCCAGACTGGACCAGCTACATCATCGCAGGCCCCAGTGCAAGATGACAACGTGGGTCCCCTTGTGCAAAAGTTACTAACAATTTCAACACGGCAATAGCAGACCATTAAGCCAAATGCAAGGGACTTCCAAGATCACATACATTCCAGGGTCACTCCAGAATGTTACTTCATCTCTCTTGACTCAATTTCCTCCTCCATAAGATGGTAAAGCCCCCTCACAGGCTGCTGATGGGCCATAAAAGAGATCATGTGCGCACAGGGCTTTGCCTTGGCTGAGCTCTGCACGTGGCACCATTATAATTAATTATCAGTTTCACTTATGTGGGCAAAGCCTCTGTAGCACCCGTTTTCCAGCATTCTTCTTCTCTGAATAACTGCCTTAAGTAACTCTCCCAAGTGACTAACCCAACTCTATCAATGGATGGGAATGTGGGTGTCACTTGCAAATTATTTTGACACATTCAAGGTATGGGCCGACAGCATATTGGCTTGCTGAAAGGAATGTGTCAAACGGAGTTAGCTGTTATGAAAACTCGTTTGACAATAGGTAAATCATGTCACCCTTCTGAGTTCACCAATGACACTGGGATGATAAATAATATCTGCCACCCACCCTTCTGACAAGAGTGAGGCGAGCATGAATTGGATTAGGAAGAAGCCAGTCGAACACTTTGATTTTTTTGGAGAGAGGGAATCTGCAGGCGTGCTTGCTAGAATATGTGCATATTGTCAGTCACTGTTTACTTTGTGTGACTCTGGTTACCGTGTGCATTGTGTAACAAATCAATTGTACCTTGAATGGAAACTGTTCACAGACTCTCACATTTTGATTTATTTCTGTGGTATAGCCAGTGATTCAAGTTAGCTTAGAAAAGCAGAGAGGAAGAGCAGCGTGTCATTTACATTTATAGTGCGATCTCCGGGGTGCTATGAGATGTGCGGATGGTGAGATGCAGGTTGACTCCCTAGGGGGGAGCCTTACTTCATTTGCTGGGGGGAGCACCCTGCCTGGTGAAGGTCTAGACACTGATTTTATCAGTAGTTTTTCTTTGGCAGTGGAAGCTAAAATAAAGAGTAAAAAGAACATCTGTGAAGCATGTATTATATATAAGGAACTCTGTTTGGTGTTCACTTGTTCTGAGAGGTTGTATAATGTAGACATAGAGAGCATGTACTGTGGCCAGCCAAGGCACTTAACCTCGTCAGATCTCAGTGTCCTCATCTTTAGAGTGGAATGTGTTGGATATCTTCTCTCTGACCTCAAATCTGCTCTCCTTCCTTTCTAAAATCCTTGACTTCTGCTCTAAGAAGCAAATTGTATGGAGGTCATCATAGGCTGCTGAATCTTCTGCTTCCTGTTCAGGTTAGCCAATAGGGAGTCCCTGTCAGAAATGGGAGGGAGATTAGGGTATTTATTTCTCAAGTTTTCTCATTGAGAGACTGCCGTGTGTTCATTATGCACTTGGCCAAAGTTGGATGTTCTCAAGTTATTGAGACCGTGTTTATACAACTCACTCCTGGCCTACAGATTGTGGTAACTCTGTTTCTATCCCCAGATCCCTGCATTCCCCCTTATAGTTCTCTACACCCAACCTGTACCCTCATTTGCAAACAAGCACAGTGTTTCAGCTTAGCTTGCTATTTGTTTTCTGTTGAGATCTTAGCTAATGCATGGAGATAATCAGAGTAGCTACATCCTATTGCTGGTGTGGGAATTAAGTGAGTTTACATGTCTTTAAAATGCTTAGGATGGTGTCTGACATGTGACTGAGACTTGAGTCAAATAACTTGTTCAAGGTTTGCAGTGTGGTAAATGTCTGGTGGTTGGTTGACCAGCACCTGTTCATCTTTCCCCATGATATCCATCTATGGTTTCTACTAGAAACCTTAGTGGTCTGGGAAAGTTGATTCTACCTCTGGGATCAGCCCGTGACTTAAGCTAACCCAGTCAGCATTTTCCAAGTTCCTGTCCGCCATGACTGGTTTAAGAGTAGGCATGTGACTTAATCTATTCCAATAAATGTGGCTGTAGGACTTTGGTTGGAAATTCTGAGCACAGACTCATCTACATGCCAAGCTTTGAGTCATGTTGCAGTTGACATGGCTAGAGGGAACATTTTATCCCTGACCTTCTTTCAATTTGCCACTGCTTGGTGATGATAATCACTGGCCCACTTTTGTTGGTTTTATTATTGTTTTAAAATTCTCTGTGGATAACAGGCTTCTTTCTTATTCTGCACTCAGGGTTGACAGCCTCCACCGTTCCACTCTTGGTGTACCACGGCACTGATGCTGTGTATTCTGGATAATAAGATGGGTCCACATAGGGCTGCAATGGGAAACCAGTCTGACTGTTAAACTACAAAGAGAAAAACAGAGCCTATAAAACAAAAAACCAAAATGGGTGCCTCATTGAAACCATACTCAAAGCCTTACCCTGCCACTGATTTTGTTGATTATGCCAACCGATAATTTTCTTATTTGTTGAGATTTAAAAAAAAAAAACCAAAAGCATCCTTACTGATATGCTTGGATGGCATTTGGATTTGGAACCAAGTCTTTCTGGCTCTTGAGACTGACATTTTCATCTGCTCATTTTCCTCATCATTTGACTTTTATAGAGCAAACCGTACCTCATTTTCCTTCAGATAAGGTTTTTGTGTGATACACTTTATGATCTGATTCTCAGGGTGGAAGCCAAACCTGTGTTGAGAGCTCACTTGGTCCTCTTCCTGACTTTGGGCATGCCATCCCTCAAAGCCTCTTCTTTCCATCTGTGTGGGGAGAGGTTGGACAGGAATCTGTCCTTTCTGCTTCGAACATTTTTAGAGCACTCATATGTGTGATGAAAACCAGTCTCTGAGTGGGTGCAACCTCTTTAGTCAGAGGCTAATGCAGGTTTGTGCCAATTAATAAAAAAAAATGAAGCAAACCTGCTTATTAGTATAGAGATGTGGGTCATTTTGTCCACCTTGCATTAATTTCCTTTAATTTAAGCTTCCTGAAATAGTTATGCTCCACATTTTGGCAATTGAGCACAAACTTTCTACCATCTGGAAGTCCCATCACCCTGGAAAAATATGAGACAACTTGAGGGCAAAAGCCAATCTAATGATTTTAAGTGATGCTAAATCCAATCTTCATCCCAGACCTGTCCCCTGTGTGTCCTTTAGGCACCTTGAAAGCAAATTGTCTTTAACCAAAACTTTTTATTTCTCTCTCTCACTCTTGTCTCTCCTCTTATATTCCTTATCTCAGTGAAAAAACCAACGTTTGCTCAGTTGGCCAAACCAGGGAAGCAAAGAATCTGCCCTTGTGTCCACTTACTCCTATCTCCTTCATGTTTTTGAACTCCTGAAAACTTCATTTTCTAGAGGTGCTGTTATAAGTAGTACCTCTATTATAAATCACAAATTGAGTGGCTTAATGCAACAAAATTTTATTTTCTCACAGTTTAAGAGTACAGAAGTCCAAGGTCAGGATTCCAGTGAGGTTTGTTCCTCTGGCAGCTCCAAGGAAAATTGATCCACAGCTTCAGTGGTTGCCAGCAGTCGCCTCATGTTCTTTGGCTTGTGGCAGTGTCTCCATAGTCTTCTCTTCCATCTTCATGGCACCTCTCCTCTTTGTCTCTGAGTATCTTTTTACATATCTTATAAGGATACTCCCATTAAATTTTAAGCCCACATCTGGAATCCTTACCTTAATTCATCCGCAAAGACCCTGTAAGGTCACATTTTAAGGTTTTGGACAGAAATTTGGGGAAGGGACACTATTCACTTCACTGCCTATCTTTTCATGGCATAATCACTCCCTAAGTTCTACAATGGCCCTCTGACAGCAATTGTTTTGTCTCTAGCTTTGTCTCTCTCTTACTCCCATCCAGCCTTTTGCTTAGGTTTTAGGACTTTCTGAAATGTGATGGTCTGTTCTTTGCTCTCCTGGTTAAATGAGTCCCCTTCCTCCCTAGTACCAGAGGAGTGGTTTTATTTTTATTTATTTTTATTCGTATGTGCATACAATGTTTGGGGCATTTCTCCCTTCTTCCCCCACCCCCTCCCTAAACACCAGCCCCCTCCCTCTCCCCCCATCCCCTCACTACCCTGCAGAAATTATTTTGCCCTTATCTCTAATTTTGTTGAAGAGAGAGTATAAGCAATAATAGGAAGGACCAAGGGTTTTTGCCCGTTGAGATAAGGATAGTTATACAGGGAGTTGACTCACATTAATTTCCTGTGCGTGTGTGTTACCTTCTAGGTTAATTCTTCTTGAACTAACCTTTTCTCTAGTTCCTGGTCCCCTTCTCCTATTGGCCTCAGTTGCTTTAAAGTATCTGCTTTAGTTTCTATGCGTTGAGGGCAACAAATGCTAACTAATTTTTTAGGTGTCTTAACCTATCCTCACCCCTCCCTTGTGTGCTCTCGCTTTTATCATGTGCTCAAAGTCCAATCCCCTTGTTGTGTTTGCCCTTGATCTAATGTCCACATATGAGGGAGAACATATGATTTTTGGTCTTTTGGGCCAGACTAACCTCACTCAGAACGATGTTCTCCAATTCCATCCATTTACCAGCTAATGATAACATTTCATTCTTCTTCATGGCTGCATAAAATTCCATTGTGTATAGATACCACATTTTCTTGATCCATTCATCAGTGATGGGGCATCTTGGCTGTTTCCATAACTTGGCTATTGTGAATAGTGCCGCAATAAACATGGGTGTGCAGGTGCCTCTGGAGTAACCTGTGTCACATTCTTTTGGGTATATCCCCAAGAGTGGTATTACTGGATCAAATGGTAGATCAATGTTTAGCTTTTTAAATAGCCTCCAAATTTTTTTCCAGAGTGGTTGCACTAGTTTACATTCCCACCAACAGTGTAAGAGGGTTCCTTTTTCCCCGCATCCTCGCCAACACCTGTTGTTAGTGGTGTTGCTAATGATGGCTATTCTAACAGAGGTGAGGTGGAATCTTAGTGTGGTTTTAATTTGCATTTCCTTTATTGTTAGAGATGGTGAGCATTTTTTCATGTGTTTTTTGGAAAAGTACCAACTTCTCATGGGAGCTTCCCAACCTTCCTGGCCAGGTCTAGAATTTTTATCACTCCATAGACATCTCCAAGTTAGTTCTTTATTCTTCTCCTGCAATACTCTATTTCTCATTCTTCTTTCTAGTTCCCAGAGGGAAGAGATCAGGACTTTCATTTTATACACAGGCACACAGTAGATACTTAATAAATGCATGAATGAAGGACATAAAGATCCTCTCTGAAGCATAATGACAAGCGCACAGGCAACTGAGGAAATTCTACTGAATTTGATGTACATGGGCCATATTCCCTCCTTTGTTGTGCATGTGATTATGAATAGCATATATAATAAAAGCTTGACGTGATACTGCAAAACAGATCAATCACCCATTATTCAACTAACATTCATCAATTGGCTGTTATATAGTTTTTGAGGGCTGGGTCCTTATCTTACTCACATTTGCATTCCCAGCGCAGCTGAAAAGTGCATGATGAAATTGGACAAAGGTGTAAGTCAGTTCTGTGGGGTTTGAGAGGAAGGAGAGAGCTGAGCACAGAATCGCAGAGTTAGTATGAATGACTGAGCTGTACCTCCAGGTGCAGCCCCAGCCCAGACCATGGGCAAAGGTCTGAAAGGTGAGAAGGCATAAAGAGTAGCTTGGAGTCCTGATCCATGGAATGAAAGAAGAGAGATAAACCTGGAAAAACGAGGTGGTTCACATCATGGAGCTGTTTGAATGACAAACTTTCTGGTCCTCTCTTTGTCTTGTTGCTTGGCTCAAAGATGACTTTCTACAGCCCCCAACTTGGCAAGTTTTCAATTTATGATTTTTTGACTTTGTGATGGTGCAAAGGTAATCCTTGTTTTGAATTTTGATCTTTTCCCAGGTAGCAATGTGTGGTACCATCCTCTCTCATGATGCTGGGCCATGCAATCATGAGGGTGAATGACTAACTCTATAGCATACCACAGTGCTAAGCTCTGATGTCTGGTAAACTAGACATAGAAAATGCATTTTTCATTATGATGTTTTCAACTTAACATAGATGTATTGGGACATAATCCTATCATGATTGGAGAAGCTTCTATAATTGCCTTCCCAGCTTCTGCTCTCCCCTTCTTTGAGTTGGAGCTGGGCACATTATAGAGCCTCCTGGGTAGCTTGGTGTGCCATGTGAATAAGTGATGGTTAGTGAGATTTTAACAGAAGATTTGCATGAGACCCCAAGAAGTCTACTTAAAAAGTCTGCTTCTTTTGCCTTTTCCTGCATCCACTGCTGAACAAGGGTATAACACAAAGATCACCCTGCCATGTTGGGTATGACAGTGGGACTGACTTCTAGGCCTGTCCTTGACAATGGATAGCAAGGACCTGGTTCCAGGTGGTATTGTAGAGAGGCCAAAGAAAAATCTTCAGATGATTTACTACCTGACAGAGAAGTGTAAACTGTTTACCTTTAAGATATTGCCACTTGGGGGTTCCCTGTTTCTTACAGCTAAACTTAATCTTAATTTAGATCTCACTCAATTTCAATGTTGTGAATATATGGGAACCAAGATGAAATTTTCAAGGTTCATCTTGGGCATGCTTTTCATGCTTACCTGTCTTCTCTTTTTAAAGCTGTGACCACGTGTTCAACTTCTTGATTATCCTCTCTTCCTAGGACTGGCTGTGGAGTGAGACCAATTGTCCCCAGTTTTACTTATCCCTTTGCTGCCTCTGAACATGGTCTTTTTGTGTTGTAAGGATGTTTATAGCTCATTGCCATGGGGAAGTCAGCAGAAAGTCAAATAGAGCACTTGGAAGTTACCTGGAAGTGTATTAGTTATTTATTGATACATAACAAATTGCCCCAAATCTAGCAGCTTAACACAACAAACACTATTTCACAGTTTTATGCATCAAAAATATGGCATGGATCAGTTGGGTGCTTCTGGCTCAGGTCTCTCCTGAGGTTGTAATCAACTTGCCCACAGCTGGGGTTATTGTCATTTCAAGGCTTTTTTGGGGTGCTGGAGAATCCATTTCCATACTCACTGACATGGCTGTTGACAGGCCTCTGAAGATCTACTTCTAAGCTTCCTTGAGTGGTTGCTCATGGGTCTTAGTTTTCACACCATATGGACCTCTCCATAGGCTGCCTGAGTGTCCACACGATGTGACAGTGGTGATCTGAAAAGGAGGGAGGGAGGGAGAGTGGGAGAGCAAGAAAGAGTGTGAGAGCCAGAAAGAGAGTAATTCAGAAGCTACAGTCTATTTATTATCTAATTTTGGAAGTGACATTCTACCATTTGTGCCATATGCTATCTGTTAGAAGCAAATCAATAAGGCTGGCCTACAATCAAGGGGAGGGGAGTACATAGGACATGGTTTTCAGGAGGTGGGATCATTAGGGACATTTTAGATGTGCCCACCATGAACAAATTCATTTATCTTCCTGTCCCATACTTTAATTCCTGAAGATAGTATCTCTTCAGACACACACCCTTAGATAGTTTATTTTCTGAGTTGGTGGCCCATTGGTACATTCATTCATGTACAAATATTCAGTGGGCACCTACTGGATACCAAGACCAGGGATGTATAATAGACTTGAGATAAATTTGTAAGTAAAATAGATGTGATCACTGCCCTAAAGTTTAGGGGAAAACCTGGGCATGATAGTAGGTGGGAATTTGTTATGTTTTGTTCCCTTACTGAATATACGCAACTTGAGCTCATCATACATTTTGTATTGATACCTGTCGTCTTGGTCACCTATCTCCCCAGCTCATCACTAAAGGGTCTCCTGAATTCAAGTGACTGACTAGGAACTGTTTCTCTATTCAGATTCCTCCTATCAGAAAAGTAATAGGTAAGGTTTGGTAGGGAGAGAACTTTCTGGAACAAGTTTAGATTCCAATTCCAGCTTCATCCTCTATTAGTTATGTGCAGTTATAAATTCTGTTTCTCTAAACCTAACTTTCCCTATCAGTGAAATGGGAAGATATGTAAGGTCTGCTCACAGTAGAGAGAGCTGAATGAGGATGTGTACATTAAACACTTGGTGCTGGATGTGGCACAAGGTAGATGCTCAAAAGATGTTATCAATTGTGAATCGTTACTTTCTTATTAATCTTACTGCTGTTATCTGTATGAAAGTAGGACTCAGCCTAGGAAATGAATTCTTCCGTTGATAATCCAGTCCATCAAATTTTGTACGAGCTCCCTTACATCCTTTTGAATAATAAGCAAGGCTTGGTATAAATAAATTGATTAATGAAGAAAAGGGGACCTGTGTTTTGACTTTATGTAACTGCAATCTTTTTTTCAATTGGGAAATACTCTTTAGACAAATAGAGAAAGAGGGATTAATAGCATTTAGTCAAAATGGTCAAATATTTAGCATGGCTGATACAAGCACTAGTCTACCCTGAGAGCTCTCGAGAACATGCCCTCCCCTTCTGACACACAGTCTGGCTTCTAAATGTGCACCCAGCATTTCCAAAGCTTCTTTCTTCAATGTGCTCTGAATTTTTCACACATGCGTACACTCTGGGAATGATGAACAGCAGTTTTAAAAACACATTGTAGAAATGCCAATTTCCAGATGGATTTGTTTTGCTACAAAGTTAGTTAACACTTGATTCATGAAAGAACAGATAGAGAGGAGATGTAAAGTGGGTACTTCTACCCAAATAGGGTGAAACCTGCCAAGGAATGGATGGCCAAAAAGAACCGAGAAAATGAAGCGAGTACTCGAATAATCTTCTGAAGATAGCTCATCAAAGCTATGGAGAGAAAGGGAAAGGCAAAGACCAAAAAGCATGCAAGCTGGTGGGTAAATGTTAACCCCTTTTAACATTAAAGCTGTAAAATAAAGCTGTGATTTGTTTCTTTTGGAGACTGCCTGTTTGGTTACTGAATGGCTCAATATGGGTAGTAGAACAAAAGTTTTAAATCTACTACACTCCACTTACCTTCCCTTCCATTCTTTTTCCAATTCTATTCTTTCATTTAAAAAAAATAAAATCTAGGGTCTAGAGACATGGCTCACGTGGTAGAGCACCTGCCTAGCAAGCCTGGGGTCCTGAAGCTCTGAGATCTTAAGTTCAAAGCCCCAGTACTGCCAAAAAAAAAACAAAAACACTCTAAAACAAAATCTCCTACAAAAGGCACAGCCCAAGAACATCTGCAGGAGTTGAGAGAGAATCCTTCCTGTGTGTAGACTGTTCTAATTTAAAACTAAAAACATAGAGCTGTAGTTATCCTTTTCTATTGCTTATGGATGGACTTTCCTTATGAGTTGCTCAATAAGTTACAGTGAGTGGACCATGCACAGGAGTCAGTCTGGACAGTTGAACTTTGTGCCAAGACCATTTCTATTGTCAAATGGACATGCATTGTTGGGAGCTGGCTACTCTCTCTTTCATTCTCCTCACCTGCAAAGCAAATACCTTCTTAGGTTTCTGTGAACGAATTATGGCATAATTTAATTATTCTACAAATATTTATTGAGTACCTACTATATGTCATCCCTGAACTCTGAAGTTTCAGAGAAGGCCAAGACAAAATTCCTGCTCTTATGAAGCTTATTATGGAGTAGGAAAGACAGACAACAGAAAAACAAATGTCTAAGTTGTGTAAAAATTTCTTTAGGATAAATATTTGGCTGCAGAATTAATTGAACTTGACAAAAATCACTCTTTGTAATGTCTGCACTTACTTACCTCTCCCTGGCAAATGGGAATTCTGTATGCCTATATTTCCCCAAAAGCTGTTAGCATTATCCAACTTTGTGGTTTTTCTGGATGGTTAGGTTAAATTTGATGCTTTTTTGATTAGTAATGATTATTTCATATTTTAATAGCATTTCCTCTGTTATAAATTGTTCATATCGTTTGCCCATTTTCCTATGGAATGACATCAGAAGTTGTTACTGACTTGAAGGAATTCCTCACTCATGTATTCCAAGATGACAAATATTAGGCTTGTGCTGTCCAAGATGACAAATATTGGGATTTTCAGCGCTTGAACTGTGGCCAGTATGACTTGAGACATGCTTTTTGTGTAAAATACAGGTAAAATTTTGTAGATTTCGTATTTATTTGAAAGGTACAGAGATCTCAACAACAATTTTTAGAAGAAATACATATCAAAAAATTGATAGAAATAAAATGTTCAAATTAACTTGATCTGGGTTTACTTACTTTTCTAATGTGGCTATTAAATAGTTAAAATTCCATATATGCCTTATATTTCCATTGAACTGTGTTATTCTACATATGAATCCATAGTTGGCCTGTACATGCTGATGTTTCTTCAGACCTGTCACAGATCTATTAACTTTGTTATGGTGACTTATAATTGCATCCATCCCTTTGCTCTGAGGCGTGCTTTTGAAATTTTGTTGAGGAGGTCCTTCTTTCTGTATGCTCAGGTGACAAAGATATTTTCCTACATTGTTACCTATTACTTTCATTGTGTTTGCCTTTAACAACCATTGTATGTGCTGTCACATCAGGATTTAGATCTTGCTTTTTTTTTGATGCTGGAGGTTGAACTCAGGGTCTCTGTATGCTTTACCACTGAGCTATACCCCTAGCCCCAGGATTCAGTTTTATTTTTCTCTGAATTTAGCTTTATTTTTCTCCATGTGGTAAACCAGTTTCCCCAACACCATCTACTAAGCAGTCCATCTTTTCCCCATTGATCTGTACTGTCCACTTAGTGGTAATGCTATCGTCCACTAAGGTCTCCCACACCAAATTCGGTTCAATTAGGTGACAACATTGAGAAACTGGGAGACATCATGTATGAGTTTGGATTTCCAGCTTGCCTTGAAAAACTGGAAGCTCTAAGTCATACTGGGCTTGGTTGCTTTCCCCTGTGCCGAACAAGCAGCTTACTTCAGCAAAGGCTGCTTCTTCAGAGGAGCTGACCATTGTCCCCCAGTCCTTAATAGTCCGAGATGTCTCCAGACACTGAGGCTGAGGGTCAGCTTCCACTTAGGAGCATGGCTGGTTTTCTTATGGTAGCGCCAAGGGGAGATGGAATAATGTTATTCCTTGCGTCTCTCAGTGGTGAGGAAAAACAGACTGAGAAAGTCTGCTTGTCTCCTCTCCTTTACATTCCTAGTTCCATTAGGTATTTGGGTTTCTGTCTTACCAGACTGATATTTTTAATACTATATAAAATTCTTTTGGAAATGAAATTTTAAGTGGGATCCCATGCGGAACTGCTCTAGTGACTTCATGAGTGTGTGAACTGTATAGTTGCACAGGATCCCATGCTCACAATGCCCCATGCTCAGTTGAAATGTCTGTGTTACCATCTGAAATTCCTAATAATTCCACTTTGAGCTGATGTTTGTAAAGACATCCAAGGGGACGATGAGCACTGTGGGTAGGCACAGTCTTAGAATTGTGTGCTCCTGGCTGCCTGCTTTGCACATCACTGCCCCATTTGCATAGAGAGTTGCATGATGCTCTGTAAGAATGGAGTTCTAGTAGACCCACCATGCGTGGAAGTTAGTGAGACTTAAAACCATCCCGACATAAATGTGTTATATCTACAACTGAGCAAGCAGGGGCTAAGAACCCACACCCATCACTTAGGCCAGAATTTGCTTCTAACACCAACGGGAGGCAGCAACATTCTAAGAAACACAAACGACCCAGGAACCTGTCATATCTTTCTTTAGTCTTGTTCTACTCTGTATCAGCCAACCACTTATGCTGAAAATGAAAAAGAAGGAAAGATAACCCATCCCTTAGTTCCTCTTCCTTGCAGTCCTTCCCATCTCATCTGTGAGCCAGTAGTGAAGACTACTGGAAGAATATATGCATACCAAGAAGTAAAATAAAAAACAGTGAGATGGTTTGGGG
This sequence comes from Castor canadensis, assembly GCF_047511655.1. Lineage (NCBI taxonomy): Eukaryota > Metazoa > Chordata > Mammalia > Rodentia > Castoridae > Castor > Castor canadensis. The sequence continues at coordinate 119,574,633 of NC_133395.1, read as the reverse complement.
GAACATTCCTGTTGTTTGTGTAAGAACAAAGTGCATATGCATGTACAAGGTACAGAACATAAATTGGGTAATTTCAATGATTTTTGGAGATAAATTAAATGCTCTTTTATTTGTACTTAAAACCTTATTGCACAAAATAAAGACAAATGGTCCAATGAATGCTAATAATTAAAATTTTAAATTTTTCTTTACCTAGAATAACATTAAGAAAGAAATTAAAAAACATGGAGACAAGTCAGGAAAGAAACCACAGAAGAAAGACTTATATTTTAAAACTGTCAGGGAGGAAAAATTTTCCTTTACCCTCTTATGCTCATTAACTGGCAGCCTTGAAATTAAACTGACAAAAGACAAATTAGCAAAAGAAAGGACATATTTTTTTAATTCATCTCAGTATGCAGGAGTTCACAGAAAAATGTAGCCCAAAGAATTGGTTAGAAATTGGGGCTTAAATACCAGCTCAACGGGGGTGGAAGGGTGGTTAGGATTTCAAGGTCAATAAATGGTGGGAACATTCTGAGGAACAAAAAATGGGGAGATGAATGGGAGATGATGTTTGTTTTAGTTTGGTCTGTTTATTCAGTCCTTCATCCTGGCACCAGTTTCACATCTCTGGTGATGGGAGTCAGTCTTCCCCTGGTACAGGAAGCCTCCCTTGAATCAGGATTTATGGCACTGGAATTCTTTTGGGAGGCTTTGGTTTTAGGCAGAAAAGTGTTGTTCAAGCAAAGCCTCTTCTGGCATCTGCTCATTTTCAAATGTCTTTAGCATAGGATAATTTCTATACCACAGTGGAATGTTCTGGATCCCTTCAAATATCTTGCACTTTTTTTCTTGCTTTTATAACAAAAAGCCTCACATTTTTATTTTGCATTAGACCCTGTAAACTACGAAATGCTGGAAATTAGATGGGAAAAAGTAAAACAGTCTACATCTCACCTGATAAGCCTGCCTCTTTCAGGAGTCCAGGAAGCATATTGGTGGAATCCTAGGCCTCTACTGATTTATATCAATAAACTGGTTGGATTTTTCCTGGCTTGCTTTTCTTTTTTCTCTCTTTTTTAAAAAAGAGCAAGAGCTATAAGTTCCATAGAGAAGAGAGTATTGCCCACAAGGATATAGGTTGTACAATTTAAGGGGGTACATGGATGGTGCCCACTCAAAGTTGTGCATACAATCCTCCCTTGCTACTCATGAGGGTTTGGTTCCAAGACCACCCATGGATCCCAAAATCTGCGGATGCTTAAGTTCCTGATATAGAATGGCACAGTATTTTCATGTAACCAATGCATATCTTCCTGTGATTTTAAATCATTTCTAGATTACTCATCATACCCAATACAGTGTAAATACTATGCAGATAGTTGTACCACTGAATTGTGTACAAGAAAAAAGTCTTTTAATGCTCAGTACAGATGCAATTAAGGGGTTGGGGATTTAGCTCAGTGGAAGAGCGCTTGCCTGGCAAGTGTAAGGCCCTGAGTTCGGTCCCCAGCACCGAAAAAAAAAAAGGAAAAAAAAAATAGAAAACAGATGCAATTAAATTTTTTTTTCATCCATGGTTGTTTGAATCCATGAATACCAAGGGCCAACTGTATTTTATCTTCTATAGTAAGGCTACACTGAGGGAAGGCTCAGGAATTTGGTGACAGAAATCAAGGTTAGGTAATTTAGTCTCAGTTCTCTTCCTCCCCCACTGATCAACTCCAATGCCATCACCTGCAATGCCACTCCTGGATTTGTTTCCATTTCAACTGACATTCTTCCCCTGTTCTAAATTTCTTTATGTTGTTTATCTGTCTTCTTTCTAAACCCTCATTTTATCTATTTATGTATTTTTGGCAGTACTAGGGGTTGAACTCAGGGCCTCACACTTGCTAGGCAGGTGCTCTACCACTTAAGCCACTCTGCCAGTCCTATTTTTTTTCTTTTTAGTTATATAAACTTATGTGTGTTGACTGTGGAAAATATAGATAGCAAAAAAGAAGTTAAAAAGAAAATAAAGCAGTCATAATTATACCACTAGGAGATAAGCCTTAATGTTTTCATAAATATTTTCTCTCCCTTATACAAACACACCAATATAAAAATATTTTTGTTTTAGTTAAAAAATAAAGTCATATGTAGATGAGATTTGGTTAGCTTCTCTCTCTCTCTCTCTCTCTCTCTCTGTCCTCTCTTAGTGCTGGTAATTAAACCCAGGATCTTGCACATGCTAGGCAAGCATTCTACCACTGAGCTACATCCCCAGCCCTTTCATTTTTTCACTTGATAGTATTTTATCAGTAATTTTCTAAATTCTTATTATTTTCTCCAACATTCTTTTTAAATAGTTGCAAACTATTCCATAATATTTATGTGTACATTTTGGGAAAAAGCATCATTCTTAATTATTCCTTATTTAAGACATTTTTAAACCACAATAATGCTTCATAACATCACTGTGGGCAACTCTTTAAAAATTTGTCATTATTTCCTAAATGACTCCCCTTGTTTAATCTTGTATGTGTATCAATCAGTTCTTCTGTTAAACAAAATTTCAGCTTCTTGAGGTCTAAATCCTGGCAGATCCATCTTTGTTTTCTTGAGACTACTTTAAAATTAGAAGCCCTTCCAAAATGCTTGTCGAATGAAAGAATTTATTAGTATGCATTCTTTCTTCAGTGGAATACAGTAGTCTTTCCTCTCTATGGGGATATGTTCCAAGAGACCCGCTAAATAGCTGAAATGACTGATGGTACTAAATTCTACATACACTATGTTTTTTCCTGTGCATTCAAACCTTTTCATTTAAAGGAAGCACTCTGTGACTTCTTTTTGGCATATCTGAATTGCCAGCATCACCAATCTTGTACTTTGAGACCATTATTAAGTTGGGTTTCTATACTACTCACAACATGATTTCGAGACGGTTGATCTGATAACTAGGATAGCTACCAAGTTTCTAATAGGTGGGGAGACTATACAGCATGGATATACTGTATACAAGAAACACATGGTTCTTGTCCCAGGTGGGACATGACAGTGTGAGATTTCGTCATGCTACTCAGAATGGTGTGCAATTTACAATCTATGAACTGTTTAATTTTGGAATTTCCCATTTAATATTTTTAGATTGTGGAAATCTGGGGGAAACAAACAGCAGAAAGTGAAATTGCAGCTAGGAAGGGACTACTATAAAAGAACAATAACAAGACATGAAAAGAGGTCAAGTTCACCAACTATACCTGACTATTTAAAACTTCTCTGCCAGTCTTTTGCCATGAGGGCTATTCTGTGGCTTTTCTCCCCTCCCATCCTGCGTCTTTTTATTTTCTGAGTCAAAAAACATCTGGCTGCATTTTGAATTGATTCGCACAATTTATTTCACCAGCCTCAAGGCCCCAAACTGTTTCTAGCTATGCATCAGTGTCTTTTGTGTAAGTCAACGGGGGCTGTGCCTTGTGCATCTGAGAACGTAATCTGCCTTGAGTCATTATGTTGAGATGATTCCCCACGTTGAATTGTTTAGTGTGAAATAGGATTGTCTGCATTCCATTTACTCTTTATTTTCTTAATTAGAGTGACCTCCAACTCCAATCCACCAACTGTAGGACTATATTATATCTTTCCAGGAATCCTGTAATAAGGTTAACTTTAAATACTGCATTTCCTCGAGGATGACATAAAATTCACTCTCCTTTACACTGAATAAATCCAAGTCCTCAATAAATAAAGCCAGACAGAATTCTAGGAATGCTGGCATCATGTAATTTTGGAGGCTCTTTCTCTTAGTTACTGTATATAAATATTACTTTAAAGAGATGCCGTCTTCTACCTTCTCCGAGGCCCTGTGTGCTGGCTGGGGTCCATTCCAGGGGGATATTAGGACATGGTTCACTTAATGAAGGATGAAGGTACCTTCCTAATATTATTTCTTACTACTCATACAAAGATTACTATGTGACCCTGTGTTTCTGTACTCTTCCTATAAAAGAAAGCTAACACACAATGGTGAGTCAGATATATTTGGAGTGGCCATGTTCCATGAGCTGATAAATACCTTGATCTTTTTATTTCTGTCTCTGGATTCAGCTTCAGCCACACCATTACTAGTGTTCAGACCCACAGGACTCTTTGCTCACAAGTCTCTGAAAGGAATGGTAGCTTCTACTTTCTATCTGATATTGGTAGCTACCACCTACTCCTTGCTCTTGGGTGACTTTATCTAATAATGCTTTACTGGATCTCCTGACCCCAGAATCCCATGTCTCTTATAACTTGAAATCTGCCTTTACTTGCCTGGGATTTCCCCAAATCTCTCCCCCACCCCAACTACAAACCAGTATGGAGAATGATGATTCCAGTATCGCCCTCACAAATTCTGAATGCAGACAGAGGCATTGCTGTATCCTGTGTGACATGGCCTTACCTGCCCCTCCACACTCCCTGCTCCTGCCCTACTCTCCTGGAAGTATTTTAAGCTTTACAGAACAGGAGGCAATTTGTGTGTGCCCCTCACTCTGCCTGGAATATACTTCTCACATTTCCCAAAGCTGTCTCTTTTTCGTGCTTTTAGACTCAGTCCTAAGTGCCACCTTTTTTGGACAGCTATGCCAGGAGCATTGCTCTAAATATTTAGCTGGATGGTGTAGTTACCATCCAGTCATAACAGACCTCAGTATTAACGTGTAGTTTCTTTGTGCTAGGACTAACCTGGTGAAGAGTAGGTTAGCGTTGATCCATCTCATTATTTAGCTTATGGAAATAATTATAATTTGTAAGTATTTATGTATTTGTCTATTTTCTCTTTCTGAGTTTATTCTCTAAGAGTTTCCACAAGAGTAAGACTTTTTCTATCTTTATTACTGTCAGGAAGAGGAAAAACTTTTCTTCTGTGATGTTCAGTGCTTGGGAGCCTGCAAATTAAAATGATAATAAACAGATTAGCAAGAGGAAAAGCAGATTTTTATTCATTTATGTGCAGGGGAATTCACAGAAAAAGTTGTCCAGGCTGCCCAAGTTAGGGACATTATATCTTTACAATAAGGTGAAAGAGATGGTGGCAGGAGAAAAGATGCTATGGAAAGAACAAATGTGCTTCTCTAGGAAAGGCCAATGGGATTTTAGAACAAAACAGGAGAGAAGAAGGTTTGTGATAATATTTGTTTATGCAAATGCAAGTGGCCATCTCCATCTCCTTTCTGGCTAGTGTAAACTCTCCTGGCCAGGGGATTTATGTCACTTTCACTGTTAGTCTCCACTGCAGAGGGAAGCCTTTCCCGAACTTTCTGTGTTTAGTCAGATAAGGGAAGCCCCCCAAGAGCTTCTTTCTGCAACTGTTGAATTTCAAATATGTGTAGCTTAAAATAATCTGTAGATCAGCTCTGGGGGTCCAAGTGGGTCCTTATACCACCCACTATCAAGTACTAGTCCTAATACATGGTAAATACTCAATAAATACTTGCTGAAATATGAACAAATGAAACACAAGTGGAGAAGTTACTTGAGAGGTCAATAATTTATTGTGGTTGCTTGTCCCAGTAGAAGTGTGAGTGGTGTTGTCATCTCTATGAAAGCCCCCCTCCCCCAAATATTCACAATGCACTGGAGAAAAAAATAGCTTAATTAACTACTTTAAAATATCCTTCTTTAAAAAAAAAATATCCTTCTTTGCTTGGATAGTTGGTACATTCCATGACATGAAACAGATGTAGCTCATAGGTAAGATTCTTGATGGCATGGGCTTTATCTGGCATTTGTCTGTTTGGTTTATGGAGCAAAGTGGTCCAGGAAGGCTAATTTTTTTTCTCCAGGCCTTGCCATCATAGTGGAGATCAAGAGTCCTGAGGCTACTGTGGGGGACAGTGAGTGTGAAATCCTTACAGTGGGCAGTGTGGCATGCAAGGAGAGGTCTTCCCAGGGGTTTTAAGGGCAGGCTTCTCTGAGGTGCTATTCTAACTGAAGGGTTAAAAATTGTGGTGGCAGATGCCACCCTGTACTCCTCTGAGTGGAGACTGAGATTTTTCTCTTTTGGAAAACGTCAGGCTCACACAAAACAGAGAGAATCATGCTATGTACTGTCACTCAGCTTCAACTATTGTCTACATGTGGACAATTTTGCTTCATCACCAATCCCAGCCTCCAACTTTCCATTTATTCCCCAATCCCTCCCTTCACCAGATTATTCCTGCTCCCATTCTTACATTTTTATCTTTAAATTTTATTTTTAACTGATAGGTGTAATTGTTTTCACGAGATCATTTCAAAGTCTATTTTAGATAGCATATTCTTTTACCTAGTAATACTTTAGATCTTATTTCTAACAGGTGAGGACACGTTTCAGTTACTATTATATATTTATTTTTGGTGGGTTCCTTGGTATACTGTTTTTCTTCTACTAAGGTTAAATAAATAAAACATAAAATTGGCCATTTTAACCATGTTAAGTGCACAATTCAGTGGCGTTAAGTACACTGATAATTTTGTACAACTGATTCTACCATCCATCTCCAGACCATTTTATCTTCCAAAATTGAAACTTCGTACCTTCCCATTCTCATCATCCCCCAGCCATCCTTCTTTCTGTCTCCACTAATTTCACTGCTGTAGATAATCTTGTAAGTGAAGTCTTAACAATATTTGTCTTTCTGTGACTGGTTTGTTTCACTCAGCATAATGTCCTCAATGTTGTAGCATGTATAGAAATTTCCTTCCTTTTAAAGACTGACTAATATTCCTTTGCACGCACACACCATGTATTCTTCATTCACTTAGCCTTTAATGGACACTTAATTCACTTCTACCTTTTGCCTATTGTGAATGATGTTACTATGAAGGTTGGTTGTTCAAGTTATCTGTTCACGTCTCTGCTCTCAGTTTTTTGAGGTGTGTGCCTAGAGACAAATTGCTAGATAATATTTTAATTCTATGTTTATTTTTAAAAGCATAACCACAGTTCTATCACACACCTAAACTTTATTGTTATTAATTAATTAATTTTTAAATTATTCATATGTGCATACAATGCTTGGGTCATTTCTCCCCCCTGCCCCTCCCTTTCTCCCCCACCCCCTCAATACACAGCAGAAACTATTTTGCCCTTATCTCTAATTTTGTTGAAGAGAGAATATAAGCAATAATAGGAAGGAACAAGGGTTTTTGCTGGTTGAGATAAGGATAGCTATACAGGGAGTTGACTCACATTGATTTCCTGTGCATGGGTGTTACCTTCTAGGTTAATTCTTTTTGATCTAACCTTTTTTCTAGTTCCTGGCCCCCTTCTCCTATTGGCCTCTGTTGCTTTTAAGGTATCTGCTTTAGTTTCTCTGCATTGAGGACAACAAATGCTAACTAATTTTTTAGGCACACACCTAAACTTTAACAATAACTGCTTAATGGCATAGATTTTGCAGTCACCCAAGAGATACTACTATAGGGATTGACAGCTAAGCCACAAGAGCTTGGAGACTGGGCTGGCTCAATGGGACCTTGGGCAAATCACTGAAATATCCTGTGCCTCAGTTTGCTCATCTGTTAAGTGAGTGGAGTAGGTTATAGATTGGGTGCAATGATGATCTAATATGCTAACTTGACTGGGGTAAGGAATGCCCAGAGAACTTGTAAGTCATTACTTCTGGTTGTGTCTGTGCAGGTGTCTCCCAAAGAGATTTATATTAGAATTCATTAGAATTAGTCAACTGAGTCTGAAGATCTTTCCTCACCAATGTGGTGGGCACCATCTAGTCTATTGAGGGCCCAAACAGAGCACAATGGCTGGGGAAGGGTGAATTCTCTCTTTCTCCTTTAGTTGGAGTATCCATCTTCTGTCATGAGAAATTGGATATTGATCTCGGACCTTCAAGTTCTTTGCATCCTCTATCCCTGCTCCTTCTCTGACAACATTATCAGGCCTGTGTGTGTGTGTGTGTGTGTGTGTGTGTGCATGTGTGTGTGTGTTCTCCTACTGGTTCTGTTTCTCTGGTGACTCCTGGGCCACACTGTGAGTTCATGTTCACCTACATGAAGCCTTTTGGGCAGTGTGTGCACATTGTAAGTCCAGTGTGGATGCTTGGATCTGTCAGATACCAGTGCTGAACCCCGAGAACTCTTATGCGAGTCTGATTCTTATTCCTTTTTAAAAAAATTTGTCATTGATAGTACAAGGGAGTTTGCATTGTGAAAATTTCTTAGATATATACAATGTACTTTGAATTCTGATTCTTGTTCTATGTCTTTCTGAATTTGGGACTCAGGGCTGATTCCAAGATTTAGGGGCCCAGAATTCATATAAAAAAAGAGCATAAAACTAGATACACATTAAAAAAATCCCATGAAAAATTCAGTATAAAAGTTATTTAGAATTAGAGGGAAAAAAATCACAGCAAATAACTGCAGTCTTAGAGAGTCAGGTCTCTCTTCCACTCAAGAAAGCCAACTGGTCCCTTTAGTCAGTTGATCTGAAAGGCTCATGGGAGGATCCTTGTTGATGTCAGCCTAGCTTCCCCTCTCACCTGGGGTTGTCAAGAGGTTTAAATGAGTTGTTTTATATCTATATCATTTATGTCTATATATCTATCTGAACTATCTATCTATTATCTATCATCTATCTATCTATCATCTATCTATCTATCTATTTATCTATCCAGGAAGTGATGGCACATAGCAATCAGTAAATGTCTGAAGAGTATAATGATAATGGTGACAACAGTAGGGATGAGATTGTCAACTGTTGTCCACATAGGTCTTTGTACTGTTAGCCTGCAAATGGTCGGGCTACTTGGGAATTCTGGAGATGCAGGCAGTGACCACTGCTTAGTTATTTTTACTTCATGATCAGTAGGCAGGGAGCTGGTTCTTAACTGGAGGCTTCCAACTCTGTCCTTCTTGACTCTGAAGCTTTTTTAGGCTCTCCTAGCCAGTGTCTGCTTCTTCCCATGTAGTCTTCTACATGTACTGGAGCTACTTCCTCAGGCACATTCTTTTATCTCTCAGAATTGCTTCCACTCTTCACCTGTTCACTGGAAAATCGGTGAGGTGTCTTATTCGTTCATGGTCTCTGTGTCTGTCTTGGTTATGGGTTTATTCATTTATTGGGTCCTGGCAGAGAGAGATGATAAATGCTTATATTCATTCCTCTGTTCCTAGTGGATGTATTTCTGGAGATGTCTCAAAAATACTTTTTGCTTGAATATTTCATTTCTAAGGAAACAATTTATTTTCTGGTGTCAGAAGTGAAAGGCAAGGCTGTCCTGCTAGTAAAAACTTATCTAATCAAATATAAGCAGTGACAGTTGTCCAGGGCATGTTTCTGTTGTCATTAAATTCATTTCACTGCCACTTTTGTGTGTGGCTTTACCAAAGCAGGCTCTGATCCTGGCCTCTCTCAGGCTACTGAAGACATTTCAGTTTATGGTCTGCAGAGTGATCTCTGCTATCGAGAGATGAAGTTTTTGAAAATCTTTTCAGTAAGTTGACAAAAAATGCTCATGTTCTCCAGATACGTGATTACCAGCTTTGCTTCCTATTTTCATCAGTTAGTTCTAGCACAACCAAGAACCTGAAATAGATTCACACCATTCATGGCAGACAGAGCAACACTCTATGTAAGTCACAACAGTTCTCCAAACTGGGGACCACCACAAAACAAAACGTTAGAAAGTCTTGGTCTTGACTGCCGTGTAGCCATTCGTGTATTTGGAAGGCAGTATAGACTGTGAAGAGGATCTCTTAGAGGATCCAAATGTAAACTGAAACCCAAAGTAAACTGAAAATCATGGCTTTGGTGGAATTATTTCTTTAGCCTTCTCTCAGCTTTAGTTAAAAGTACTTTAGTTTTCGCCATGGCTTTGAAAGAAGGAAAAAAATGGGGAGGGACTTAATGAGGAATAAATAATGGAAAAGGGTGAAAAAAAAGTCTTTGTTGGTAAGTGCATCTGACCTTATAAACTTATATAATCCACGAATCATTTCCATGGCGGGCCGTTATGGGTCCAAAAGAGCCATTGTACTAATGTAGCACCTGGAGATCATACGCACAGACTCCGCATATGAAATGCCTTTATGAAATCGAGAATGAAATATGGGAACTCGGCACGGCCCATAACCATTTTTAAAAATAATGAAGTACTCTATCACCTTACTCTTTCACAAGCCCCCACCAAAATCATGAAGAACTGCATCCACCTAATGAGCTAATTGCCTGAAAGTGTTATTTTTGAAAAAAAGAACTCTGTACTTGTAGCAGGAGCAAAGTCAAATCAAACCAAAATAGGGCTTATATTTTGACGTGTAAAATGTATTTTTGCACTCGGGGAAAATGAGTTGAGCCTGTGTCACGTTTCATTTCAGCAACTGATGTTTAAACCTTGGAAATTAAATCATAGACACCCTGAGTTTTAGAGAAGGGATGGAGGTGGGGACCTGGCTTTGCCAAGGCACTTTGGGCCTAAGTAGCAACACCCTGCTTGGCCATGCTGGTGAATAGACTGCCAATTGTGCCAAATTATATGATGCTTTTGAGATGTGCACAAATAGCCCATTACACTTTTCACAGCATTCCTTCATTAAGCCTGCAGAATTGTTTCTTTATGTTTTCCTCATAATAGCTTCTGAAAGGTCAAGAATTGCTTACTTGCCTTTCTGGTGCCCTTCAGAGAATAATGCTGTTAACCATTTGTGGCTTTTGCTCCTTAGAGTTGTCATTTGCTCCAAGGTTTTCCATAGGTTGTCAAGATTGGGTACCTCCTCTCCCCACCCCAGACACATCAGAACATGTGTGTGCACCCACACTCCCTTCAGTTAGGGATAGAGGCTAGAAGGAGGATTCTGGAGTCCCCACTGGCTGAGATCTTGATGACTTTCTGTTAGAGTTAACATTTAGCTCTGGTGCCACTTTGCTCTGCTGGTATTAGGGAAGTAGTAGGGGTTTTGGTTTGAAGATCAGACAACATGAGTTGTCTGTGAGTTAAGTTCAGAACTTCTCTTGAGGTGGGTGGCTTGGAGCAGTCATCTCAGTTCACAAAGGCTCTGTTTCCATATGTGTAAAATGGGAATAGTATACCACCTCAGAAGGTGCTCTCCTGGCAAACAGTAAGCATTGATGTTAACTTGAACAAAACCAGGTAGCATTGGAACCATGTGGAGGGTTGATCTTGATCAGCAATACTTTATTACTAGCATCCTTGCATTGACAACCCAATGGCTCAGTCCCAGCTCTTACTCAAGTTTGTAAGGTGGCAGGGACATTTATCAAATGTCTTCAGTGTGGCAGGGACTTACATATTATTTCAAATTGAATTCTTTATATATTCTTGTTAAACAGGAATTCCTATTGCTGTATTATACACAAAGAAACTGATGCCGAGGGCTAATAATGGCTTCCATTAGTGACTCAATTATTACAGGTGGGACACAATGTTAGGAATTTTGCATTATTTTCTTGTCCCTGGGAATTGCACTTGTTTCCAGTTGTTGAGTATGACGAACACTCCCAAGGGCCTTTTTCTTGAAGAAGTCTTCATGGGTGCATGAACGGGGGTGTGCCCAGAAGTAGACTTGCTGAATTGGAAGTATGTAAGTGTTCAAAACTAGCAAGTAATATGAACCTATCTTCTAAGGTTGCCGTAATAATTTATTCTGATCTCAGAATATGTTAGTCTATCCATTGAGTCACAGATTCTCCTACATTTGGAAGTAGTAGCTTATTCCCTAAGCTAATGAGTATAAAATGGCATTTTGGTCTTGATCTATATCCTTTGGTTACTGAGATCGATAAAGCCCTTTTCATATTAATATTAATTTGGCCATTATGTCTCCTTTTTGGTGGCATATCTATTCGTGGTTCTTACCCTTTTTCTATTGAATTATTTGCTTTTGATTCATAGTTGTTTACACTTTTTGCATACTAACCTGTTGGCATATCATTGCAAGTATTTTCTCCTTGCTTGTGACTTCTTCACTTTCTTTAAGGTGTTCTTAGTGTAAGGTCTTAGGTTTTTTTCATTTTTATATTTTTAATGTACAATGTTTATTTTTATGTTTTTAAAATTTTTACTAGTGTATATTCATTGTACATAGGGGATTCATTGTGCCAATTCTCAATAGCCTGGTTAGATTGCACTCACCATCTCTCCCCTGTAACCCTCTCCCCTGCCACACTTAAAGCAATTGCAAGAGGTTTCATTATTCTATTTTGTATATGTATATGCAGTCCATCAAGCATATTCCATCACCTTCATCTTCTCCATTCACCCTCCCTCCTCCCACAAGTACCCCCCAGTACCTATTTTACAGTCTTGTCTTTCATTTTTAATTTTAAAGTAAACATTGAAAGGCATTTCTTGATGTATCCTAGCTGTGAATATGCTTTACTTTGATCCATTCAACCTCCTTTGTTACTCTCCTTTACCCTTTTCCCTCCCAATCCCCATTATTCAACAGCTTTCAGTACATCTCTCTATGTTCTCTACCTGAACTGATGTAATGCATTTCAGTATCATTGACTATCATTCTTTTTTCCTTTTCTTCCTCCCCTGAGTTCCATGGAGTGGTTCCACTATTACAAGCATGTTCTACATATAAATGTGCATATGATCGTGTTTATTTTTGTGTGTACATTTATCTTTTGAATCTGTCTTTCACATATGAGAGAAAACATGCACCTTTATCGTTCTGAACCTGCCTTACTTCACTTAACATGATGTCCTCCAATTGCATCTATTTACCTTCAAACCACTCCTATGGCCCAATAAAACCCTCTCTCTCTCTGTTACACATACACACACACTTTTTCTAAATCCATTCATCAGTTGTAGGTCATCTGGGTTGCTCCCATAGCTTGCATAAGATCTTAGTTTTAATGTAACTGAACTTACCAATCTTTTGTTTAGTGATTAACATTTTTTATATCCTACTTAACAAATTTCCCATAATCCTATTTTCTTCTAGAAGTTTAAAGTTTGACTTGTGACATTTAAGTACTTAATATGTCTATAATTGACTTTTGAGTATGAGTGGAAGTAGTGATCTAAAAGTCATATTTTTTCTACTAGGGAAAATGATTTTTCCAGTTCAATTTGTTGAATTTCCTTTTTCCACCTCTCACCCTTCCAGCACACCACATGGCCATTACCTCTGTAATATATCAAATTGTCATATGTGTTTCTGGGCTTTCTATAGTATTCTGGCCCATTGATCAATTTATCCATCCCAAATCAATATTAACGGTTACTATGGCTTTATAAGTAGTTCTCCTTACTTGTAGAACAATTCTGATTTTCTTCCTATTCTTATGAAAGTGACAAATATTTCAGACAATTGAAAAGATATATAAAATTTCAGAGAAGGTAAAATTTATGATATTATTATTTGAATATTATATTCAAATAATATTCAAGTATATTATTTGCATGATTTTCTGAAATATAGAAATGCACACTCATTTGAAAAAATGCATGTATACATATAAATATACATACATACTCACACTTTAACAAATTTAAAATAAGAATCCAGTAGTTTTACTTATGCAAGGCTCTATGTCTAAGGCTTTATTGTTGCCAAAACTGAGAGATAATATTTAGGGAATATTATAATGCTTAAGATACTAATAATAACATTAGAGGGAAATTTGTTTTCAATTTGGCAGCTAATATAATTCCTCTTTGGGTACCTTAGTCCAGGAAAGCATTTATTTTGTATCCCTAAGCTTTATCACTGCCCTAAACTAAGAAAATAAATCTCTCTCCATCCCTAAAGTAACACACTTATCCTCTAAGCACACCACTATCTGCTTGTTTAATAAAACAAAACAAAACAGAGCCTTGTGTATTACATTTTTAAAGAGCATTACCTTGGCCTTGAAGACAGATTTGTGCTGTGTCCTTAGCCTGAGCTTATTAACTGTATGACCTTGGACAAGTCACAGAACTTCTTGGGAGTCTTTGTTTCTTCATTTTTAAAGTGAAGGTAATATCTACCTTGCAGTTGCCAGGAGGGTTAATGTATTTTTAAAAAGCCTATAAAATGCTTGCCAATATTTTCTTTTGCACTTTTAATTAGTTTTTAATTTTATTATAAAAGTAGTATGAGCTTCTTGTAAAAATTTTGACTAGTACAGGAAACATACAGTGAAGTAGAAGTCCCTCCTCTCAAACGTACCCTGTATTTTGGTCAGTTCATGTCACTTGAGGACTAACACTGAGTTCTCCAGACACATTACTATTTAGAACATTCTATCCAGGATCCTTGATCCTTGAGATCTTATACAAGCATCACATAAAAGTAAGTGAAAACGGCCAGAATATTTCATTTCTTTAACAGTTTTAAAGTTTTTTTCTATTTGTTTTTGTTTTGTTTTGGCAGTACTGAGGGTTGAATGCAGGATCTCACACCTGCTAGGCAGGTCCTCTATCACCTAAGCCACACCTCAGCCCTTTTTCGCTTTAATTATATTTTACCCAGGCCAAGCTTCAGACTGCCATCCTCCTACCTAACCTCTTGGCTGCTAGAACTACAGGCATGCCACCATGCCCAGCAAGTTTTTCTGTTTTTAAACAATTTACAAGGAAAACAAACAAATAAACACACAAATAGAAATCTTCAAACTAAGAAGTGGGAGAAGGTGTTTAGAAGCTTATTGTTTCTACTTTAACATTAACAGAGAATGTTTGGCTTTAGGAATTTATTGTTTAAAATCATCTTCATTATAATGGTAATTGTGTACTCATGGAAATGTCAAATAATTGTTAGGTATGTAAAATAAATGAAATTTCCTTCTCACAGTCCCCTAATCCCACTCCCCAGAAATTACCACTGGGAATAATTTTGATGTCTCAACTTTTGTATTCTTTACCCACCAGACTTGAGAATGTCTCAGTCTAACTGCATGGTTTTATTCCTTCCATGACATAGCATTCATATTGCTTTAGCCTGGTTGTGTTCCATCCATCCATCCATCCATCCATCCATCCATTCATTCATTAAGTATTTACTAGATATCTGCTCTCAGCCAAGTAGTGAGTAAGGTACTGGAAAGACTTGAAGCATCAGGTCCAGTCTCTGTCCTCACCCCTGAGAGATAAGTATGATGGTGTGTTCTTATTACAGTTAGTATAGGAGGCTGCGGTACCACGAAGGAGGGACACTTATCCCAGGCGATGTGGGAAGGTTAGAGGAAGGCTGGAGGAAACTGAGGTCTGAAAGCTGAGTAGATGCTAGACTGGTGTGCCAGCCAAAGCTATGGGACTTAGTGACAAGAAGCTGAAATGAAGAGGTCACCTGTACAGGAGCAGGGGATAGATGTTGGAGAGAGAAAAGGCTTGAACACAGGAAGGGATTCAATCATGAAGGACTTTGCCTGATCTGCTAAGAAGTATGCACATTGAGGGAAGATAGGCCCCAAGAAAAGATTCAAGTGGGAGACTGACGCTGCCTTGTTTGTGTTTGGGAAGATCCCATCTAGCCACAAGTGGAGAAAGTAAACAAGGAGGCAGGGACAATTGGAGGCTCTAAAGTGGTTCAGGTGAGAGCTCATGGTGGTCTGGGTTAAGGTAACGATGGTGAGGATGGGAGAATTAGATTCAAAAGTAGGTTAGACAAAGGTAATTGCTACCTGGAAGGGGCAAGTGAGAATGAAGTTGTTCAATGCAGGGACTACTTTTTCATGTAAATAGTGAGGCAAAAGACTTAGTTGGAACCCAGCTTGAAAATAAAACTAAAATTAGTTTTGAACCTCTATTTTTATATTATCAGCAATTACTTAGGCTACAATCCAAATTACAGGTTAATGTTTAAGATGAAATAACAGTTTGGAAGGGTCATAATTTTTTCAACACAAATTTTGTGGAAGATGAAAATGACATCTTTCACTTTGTGCTTAAGTTTAGCAAGAGTTTGTAGTACAAATCCTTTAAACAAAAATATTCATTCTTTGTCAGTTTCCCCAAGAATCTGTTCCTTTGATATTTAAAACATTTCCAAGATTACTTTGATTAACTTCATGGAACTGTGTCCTTTAAAGGATTGCAATTTATCTTAGCAGTAGATTGGCTTTGTTACAGTATAATATAAGTTTGTTGTACATGGCAAGGAATTTTTAAGTGAGGGGTAGACTCAATGGTAAATATTTTTGCTTTTCTGTGCAACCTGTTACCTATGAGGATTTGCATAATGAATACTTGGATAATGAGACTATCCTATTATCTGACATTCATTGATTGAGATTATGTCCCAACAGGGAAATGTAGAACAAAGCTTTCGTCTGGGGGAAAGGAGGACAGATAAGGTCTTCGTCTTTGGAATATAGCCTTTGTGTGCATCAAAGACACACGAAGAAGAACATGAAATGACTTCTTCAAATTTCTCTCCCCTTCTTGCTCAGTTGAAGATATTTTCTCAGCAGTGCTCCCATAAAAGGACACAAAATATGCTGGAAGAATCTCTGCACTTTCTGGAGAGAAGCTGATATCTCATTACCAATAAGGAGCATCATCTTACCCACTGATGTTTTCTGAAGGAAAAAAATTCATTCCTCAACAGGAGCATAGTGTAGTGTTCTCTCCACCCACAGCCCAGTCTCCATAACTATCCCTAATCAAAAGCATCCGGGGAGATCCTGCATTGTGTTCTTGTCTTCATCCTCATGAAGATTTAATTTACTGGTTTCTGGGCCTTGATTCTGAATTTACATCATGGTTGAAATCTTTTGATTGATAACTCATTAATTGAATATCTAACTAAATCCCTCTGTTTTCCTTTTCTTCCTGATTTCCTTTCATAAATATATATTGAACTCCCCATTCTATGCCAGACACTATGTGGAGTGCTGGGACTCCAACACAGATGTCATCCCAATACAATGGGAAGCATCCCAGGGTGTTTGACAATGGATTTGATTTGAGTTAATTGGGAGTATTTCCCTTACTCTGAATGCTTATTTCTTGCAGCTAAGTAGTGATTTTTCACCCAAAAGTCTGAGAAATGCCAGCTCTTTGTAGACGTTTTATGGCATCTTTGCTACTGACTTCTCATTCACTGTCCTTTGTTTGATGGGGATCTGTGTAAGCAGCCCCAGTTTCCAAGTTCCCAGGGGTAGGAGCTCACCTTGGAGTCACACAAGAGACTCTGAAACCACGTATGTTCCCAGGAACCTGAGAGGCACATGGGGCTCAGTGTAAACCTGGAAAGAATTCAGGGGATTTTATGTTGTACCACTCCAACATTTCCTTTTTCAAAGGCAGTCCCCAGTAGCCAGATCTTTCCCACATTCTCTTCTGCTCACCACTGCCCCCCTCCATTATTTTCCTGCCCAGACTCCAAATGTGCCAGTCTAGCCTTCTCAGTATCCAGAGCCTTCCCTTCTACCCACACATATATAACTATTTATTAACCAAGTAATTCAGCTGTGGCCTGGAAGTCCCAGCCTTGCCTTTCCATAGCCAACTCTTAACAAAATGGTCCTTAAGTACATGAAAAACAAACTCAATACAAACAACTAGTACACCATAGATAGTGACTGTGTGGATAACCAAGAACAGATGCTCCAGGTTGCAACTGTGGCTCTAGGGCCTTCATTCATTCAATGATATTATGCATTGGTGTCACGGGCTTTGGGTGCAGGAAATTTAATTGGGAAGTGATCACAGGAAACAGTAGTGGAGGAGCGGTAAGAGAGACTGGGAAGAGAATAGCCAGTAAGTTTTGTTACTGGGATGGTTATTACAATGGACAAAATGTAGAATGACCCTCAGAGTTGTATTTCTGAAGGATGGGAGCAGGACATTTATCCATCAATTCCCAGACCTTTGGGTTGAGGGGCTCCCAAGGATGGTCACATTTTTCCTGTGCAGGGTCCTCTCTCCCCTGAGGGCTTCTCTGCCCACAGCTGAGCAGGCTTCCACAGAGGGAGCCTCTCTGCAGGAGGGAAACCAGCAGCAGAACAGGGAACTGTCCCCCAGTGCTTCAGCTGAACTCAGAAGAGAGATGAGGGATGCAGCCCGGGGGCACCATGAGCAGATGCTCCAAGTGACATTCAGCATGGTTGCATGGGAATTGTTCCTTCTTGCTTGGTTTCTCTCAACAGCTAATGAATTCCACAAGGACAAGTAACTGTGGCTTCACCTTTGTATCTCCAGTGCCTGGCACAGAGCCAGACTTATGGGAGCCATTCAAGTTCACTTGTTAAATGAATGAACTCATGAAAAAACTCACCAGCAGGGGTCTGCTTATGTCACTTACCAATTCCTATTTAAGAACATAGACATGTAAGCTTTAAGATAAGAGGAGAAAATTCCCTGCTAGTGATTGGCCTTAGAGAATAAAATATGATTCTCTAATTTCATGGCTTTTTCCAGTTTGGAGTTTCAGTCTTTCTGAGGTGTAAGATGAACACTGTTGGGGCAGGAAGGCTGTGTCACAAAGTTGGATACCTGAAAAATGTTGTTTTCCCCATGATATACAGCTTAGAAAATCTTCACTAACACTCTCATGTGAAGACTGATAGGATGCTAATTTCCTGCAGATTCATTATCACCATGAAATGAAATTTTGGAACACATCAGAGATAAATAAAACGTGCAAATGTAGAATTCAACAATTCAAGTTTTAGCTGCCTCATGTTTTTACACCTCTGTCAACAAGACCTTCATTAAAGACTTCTTCCTGGTATTGTTCTTGAAAGAAAAACTGAAGAGAGTATTATGATACCAAGATGGAGATGTATCCTTGCCAGCTAAACTTTTCTGATGGGAGCCCATCTGTGTGTGTGTGTGTACGTGGGGGGTATATTTCTAGTGTCTTAATTTGATCATAAAATGTATTTTGCTCAATACTGTGCTTAGTCTTAGAGATACAATATTGAAGTAATTCATACTCAATCCATGTTCTTTTGGAGTTTGCAGTCTACTGGAGGAAGACTATATTAACTTTTTGAAAATGAGTATAAAATTGTATTTTAAAGTAAGTGTTTCTGAGAAGAAAATGTGCTTTTATTAGGGAAAAATAAAATGAAAATCATAAGGTCTGGGAGAGTAAAGGTTTTCTTCCCCAAAGTGGGATCTGAGTTGAATGCTGAAGAATGAGTAAGTTAAATAAGTGAAAGAGAGAGCAGCATGTGCAAAGACCCAGTGGTAAGAACAATGGGATGTCCTGAAAGAACTGAAAGAAGGCCAGAGTAGTTGACTTGTCCAGAAAGAGGGGAAGTGTGGTGTGGGAGAGGTGGGCACAGGTCAGACTTGGCAGGCTGCAATTCTGACTGAGGAACAATGGGAAGTCACTGACAAGTTTCAGCAGGACCTGGTGACATGATGGGGTCTTCATATTTTGCAAAAGGGTCTTTGTTTTCACATCCTTTTACATTTTTCCAAAAGTATGTGAGCGATTTGAGCAAAACATTTGTTTCTGTTTGAATTGTCTTGCTAATTGTAGACATGTATACACACACACACACACACACACACACACACACACACACCCCACCTTTCCCAAAAGATGTCAGCCTTATTTGCTCCAGAATTACTGATATCTCTCACTCTCATTTGGGTAACATTTGGTTTATACTTCTGGGCACTGACTGTGTTTACTCGATAACTAAATTCCATACAGGGGTGTCATGGGAACGAATAGAGAACCTTATTCCTGCATATTAAGTGTGCAAGAGAAAAATTGCCCTTCTCTGTTGCAAGTGTTGAGAGCCAAAGGCCATTGCATCAACAAGACGGGTCCACGGGAATTGTCTGGTGGCATCTGTGGGGACTTCCTAAACTATGTCTGTAGCATCCATTACCTTCCCCAAATTTCTTAGCATATCCAAAAATGGATTAAGCTGCTTTGACAGGCTCTATTTTTTATGAACCTCTTTGGCTATTACTTACTCTGTTATTTTCCTCAAGGTGCTTATGGACTGATTTATGATTTCATTTATGGTTTTGACTGGTAGTTTGGATACGCTAACTAGCCCACCTTTTGGCTGCTTTATCTCCAACACTAAATCAGCCTGCTTAAATTTCTCTGGTACATAAGTCTCTACGACAAATACTAGCATTGGAAGTGCGTCCTGCCCTAAGTCGGTTCATCGCATATGTTCAAATGAATCTCACCCAGCTCTGCTGATTTATAAATATTTAAATTGTATAAGTATTCTTTTACCTGCCTCTTATTAATTCTGTTTCTTGATATTCCCAGAGACTCATTAATATTTATCTGACTGAGCTCCTGCTCCCCTCATTCTCTGTGCTAAAGGCTGAAACAAAAAAAAGTAGCTCTATCTTCACTCTTCTTTGCATCTTTCATTATGTGCTCTCACCCCTGGTTTAGCAAAAGTAACCTTTGTTTTCCTGGGTAGAACATCCGATTGTGTTTTTAGAAGCCTTTACCATAATTTCTTGCTTCCTTTGCTTTTCTAATTCTGCCCCTTCAGCTGCTGTCTGCTGGAATTACATTTTCTTCATACCAAATATTCTGGTCCCCAAATTGTACACAATTGGATTTTACCTTCCCCCTCAGAAATATTTCGGCTTTAAGTCTTGTATATCAGAATATGCCTGCTGATTATATAACAGCACCCAGCAGCCACTTGTGTGTTCTTTCTCTAGAGGATGTAGTTGAATGCCCACACCCATGTCTTTTCCCTTTGGTAAAACAACAAGAGTAGTAATCATTTAGTCTCTGAAAGATGGTTGGATACAGTCCATTAATTTCAGAGCATGTCCAGAAAATTGATCTGAAACAAACAGCAAGTGAATATGAAACCAAGACAAGGAATTTCCAATAATAACAACAAAAATAATAAAAAGATTCTTGGAAGAGTCCAGGAATCTATTTCATCAGAAACACACTGGAAATTTTAATGTGTTTTCAAAAGAGTATGTACTGTACACAACAAAAAATGAAAAGAAAGAAAATAGAACACTTTGTGTTGTTGCATTTCTGAAGGTTTAAGAAGAGGCAAAACTGAGCTGTGGTGACAGGACTCAGAAGACTGTGGGTCCCCTGGGGATGAGGGCTGGGGAAGAAGCTGGAGGACGCTGGAGATGTTTTGTGTCTTGATTTTTGCAGTGGGGTTCCTGTTTGTGTACACATGTATGTAAAAGTTCATTAAGCTGTGCATCTGTGATTAGGGTGCTTAAAAATTAGCACCACGTACTGCATATTATATCTAAAAGGTGAAAACATCTCGCGTGATGGGGGTCTACCTGTAATCCTAACACCTGGGAGGCAAGCAGAGGCAAGAGGACTGACAACTCAAGGTCACGCTGCACTACGTAGAGAGTTCCAGGTCAACTTAGGCTATATAGTGAGACGCTGTGTCAAAAAGCAGACAGCTGAGCCCTGGTGGCTCCTGTCTTTAATCCTAGCCACTTGGGAGGTTGAAATCAGGAGGACCATGGCTCGAGGACACCCTGGGCAAATAATTTGTGAGACCCCTATCTCCAAAATATCCAGAGCAAAATGGACTGGAGATGTGGCTCAAGCAGTAGAGCACTGCTTTGCAAGTACAAAGCCCTGAGTTCAAACCCCAGTCCCACAAAAAAAAAAAAAAAAAGCAAATGTACATACACCCCAATTCAAAACAAAACTAAGCAATGAGTTTATAAATCCAGTTGCTTGAGCCAAAAATTCCTTCAGTAGCTATGGACAATGTCTGAGGCAATCTGAAATGGTATTTTTAAATTTGGTGTATACACATACCTGTGTATGTCATTAGACACTTTTATCTCTTCAGCAGGCTAGTGAAATGAACCTGATTGTGACTACCACATTGTGGGGGGCTGCAGTGCAGTGTGGTAGGCATTGTTCCCATAGCTGGTCATTTCAATGCAGGGACGGTGATGTTATACCCATTTTCCAGGCGAGGAAAAGAAAGATCACAAGTATTTGCCAAAGAATGCAGCTGAAGAGGAGATTAGAAATTCAAACACAGGTTTCTAAAACTCCAGCATCTATGATATACTTTCTCCCGTGCCATGTGGTGTCCAGGAATCCTGGTTGATTATGAATTAGTATTTTTACTAGTCTTCATTTTTTACCTAGTGTGCTTTGTGTAGTTTTCAAATATTCATCTTATATTTGGGGAAATAGGTGAATGCAAATACATTGAAATGAGTTATTGGCTGATATTTAGGTGGTATCTAGAATATTTTCTGGTCCTATTCCCAAAGCATTATTTAATTTAATAAGCACAGCAAGTCTTTGAAGTTAAAAAATATATATATATATGCATACATATATACATATATTTATTTATTTTCCCTATTTTAGGGATGAGGACACTGAGATTCTGAAAGGTTAAGAGAATGGATAGCTAGTGAATTTCAACCTCTTTGTAGTCTGACTTCAGAGCCTATACCCTGGTCCATTGTATTGTGCATTAATGATTTTTGAAGAATGTATCTGAAAGAAGCAGATTGGTCAGTTTTTTAAAATTTAAAAACAAGACAAGTACAATAGACATGAGTAAAAGGGATATTTGTGTTTGCATCCATTATTAAAATGAATTTGAGAAACAATATTGGTTTGTTGGATCTTTTCTGCTGTGTAGAAAGCTTGTGAGCTGAAGAGGTCAGCACTTGTATGGTATGAAGCATTTTAGTAAGAGGTCATGAAACTGATGACAGGCTCACGAGTGGTTGAAAGCTGGGGTTCCCAGCTCTGCTAGTCATCTGTCTATAGACTTGTCATCTGAGACAGCAGGTCCAAGATATCTATTTCTCTCTCTTGAATTGCTTTCCTGACTATTTCTGGCATTTCTTGGTTGTCTTGGATCAATTCACTCTAGTTTTGCTATTTTAAAGGTATGTTCTTATGTGTAATAAAAATCTATTTATATAGGTAGGGTCAAATATTATCTCTATGGATACCACTGTAATGTGGATACTTTTAGTCCTCAAAGAATTTCTGGATGATTTCATACACTATAAAATAATCATATTCTCTTGGTACTCATATCTTTATTTATTTATTGCCATTTCTCTCCCATCAGATTTGAAGCTTTACACCGTAATAGACTTCTTCATCTCTGCTTTTTTGTTTCTAACAGAAATGTTGCAGAAATAGCACAAGGAGCAACCTTATACTCTCCACTAAAAATATCAATTGTTAACATTTTGCCACAATTGCTTTCTCTATCTCTCTCTCTACATGTGTCTGTATGCGATGTGTGTATAGTTATAATTTTTGAATCATTTGAAGATTAGTTGCAGGTAGTGTAGCAAATTGCTCAGCAGCCACCTACTAAGAACAAAGAAATTCTACATGATCACCATGCAATTATTATATTTGAGGTGTTTAATATTAGTTTAAGATTATTAGTTTATATACTGCCAATATTAAAGCTTCTTCAATTGTTGCAATAATATCCATTTTAACTACTTTTTTCCCAATCCAGGATTAAACTGGAGATCCCACATTGTATTTAGTTATCCTATCTCTAGTATTCCATGAATAGAGATTTTTTTTTTTTTGTGTGTGTGATACTGGGGTTTGGAATCAGGACCTCATGTTTGCAAGGCAGGTACTCTACCACTTGAGCCACTCTGCCAGACCATGAATAGTGGTCTTTGTTTTAAGGGTGTTCCTTAAGCCTTCAGAGTTCAAAACATGGTTCTAGGTACAACCACTTATCGAATACCTGATTTGTTTTGTGGATTATTCATTTTAGTCTTGCAAAACTAAAATATTAAGATAATTCTTGTGTACTCTGGAAAAAGATAGAAAGAGCTGGGAAGTCAGCTTCAGTGATTCTCTGTTCTTCATCTAGCTGGACTCGAAAAGACCAAAAGACAAGAACTCCATCTGAAAATTCCTTTTGGTTACAGATGAGTTGGTTGTTTTTGTAATATCCTGTGTTTTAGGAAGACAGCAAAGTTCCAACTAGTCCTTTTATTACTAAAGTCTGCTCAACTGTCAGAAATCAGGGACACCACAAACAGCAGGCTGAGGGAGAAAACAAGTTGAAATGCAAAGCTGCCTGACAATAAAATCTATTCTTCCCAAAGTTACTGTTGTGAACGATTTTATCACCATCACTCACTATTTCTTTTGATACCAGGATAAGCCTTCCAGAGAGCGACTGGGGCCTCCTTGCAAAGCAAGGAAATTAGCAATTGTTCTAGGACTAAAAGGAAGTTCTGTGACAAGTTGCCATAACGACATGAGGAGGCTGTCCGTGGGCTTAGTTTCCCTCCCATTGAATTGGGCTTGACGTTGTGTTTTAAAATATGAATTAATATTTTAGGAGTTTTGGAAAAAAGATGTAAATAAGAGTTGTATGGAATGAGTTCTCTTCTGAGTGCAAGTCTGCCAGTAGGGGTATTTCCAATTTACTTTCCTCATTTCTCCAGCAAACAGAAGGTTTTTTTTTTTTTTTTTTCTATAAAGTAGAGCTTAAATGCTGTTTCTGGAAATCTACTTGACTGCACAGAGAATTTGATAAGCTCTCAGGTTACACATCACCATTAGGCAGATCAATATTGACTCTATTAGCCATTAACAAATTAGCAGGAAATCCGAGGGCGTGTTCTCAAAATGTTGCAGGCATTTTTGAAGATGGATCATTTTGTTTGCTAAAATGGAAGAACATCCTTATGATAAGATTTTTTGCTTTTGTTGTTTTGACAAAATATCATAATAAGTAATATTGATTGAATGCTTTGGGTTACGTTATATAATTGACATCTTTTAGGTGCATTCTTTTATTTCATCCCCACTGCAAACCTATGCAATAGGAATTCACATTATCTTCTTGAAGATGAGAATCTGGGAGCCCACAAAGTTTAAATAACACACTTGGTAAATGTCACCATTCGGATCTGACCCCAAGGTTTCTCTGCTAGAATCCAGTGCAGATTTGAATTAGGTAGAAGTGGGTGGAAACCGAAACTCCTCATTTCTAATAATCCCCCAAGAGATGCAGGCACTGAGATCCAACGACCATTCTTTGAGTAGCAAGGGTTCATTTATGCAGTGGTTTCTGTGCTTGAGCATATAAAGATTTTTTTCTTTAGACGAGGTCTTTCTATGTAGCCAAAACTGTCCTGAAACTCACTATGTAGCCCAGGATGGCTTCCAACGAATACACTACCCTTCTGCCTCAGCTCCCAAGTGCTAGGATTATATGTGCGAGCTGCTATGTCTTGTGATAAGGATTCTTTGTAAAGGGAACACTGATAGACCCCCTAGAAATACACCTGAAAATCTTACATGCAGAAACACAAGTGGTATTCTTGAATCTAATTCCATTGTTCTGTCTTTCAATCATAAAATATAATTAATCGCAGGAGTTAAGTTTTATTTTATAATTGGTAATTTAAAAAATGTTATAAGTGACAACATAAATATTTGTATAACTCATGAGCTGTGACATAAAATGTCTTAACTCATGCCCATGAAGGCCAAATAAAGAAATGGTACTCTATATGTTACATGGCCATTGGGAAATAAGGTGTGCTGAACAATCCTGTTTTGAAGTAGCTCTTCTCCAAGTTTTACTTCTTGTTGCTACATTAGTAAAGGAAAGGATTTCTAACCCTGCCATGGGTCATGATTGGTTTCAAGCAATTCCATTGTATTACTTGTGAAACAAATGTAGATTATCTTCATTTTATGTTTCCTGCCATCAGTATATAAATAGATACCACTGCATATTGGACTAGAAGGCAAGCTTTTCCATTTTTGATATTTTATTTAAAATACACTGCTCCATTATTATTATTATTATTATTAATTATTCTTATTTGAAACAGATTATCACTATGGATACTGGCCTTGAATTTGTAATCCACCTGCTTCAGTCTCCTGAATGCAGGGATTACAGACATTTGTCACTATGCCTGGTCTCATAAAATTCTGTGAAAGAAATTCTTATGCCTTTACTGATTTGTTAGGTTAGAGAGGTTGACATGCTCCAAAGGAAAGTAGTTTGGTCACTGATGGGTTGTTTGTTATCCAAACTTATGCAATTGGTATTTTAACCTAAGTGATTGGTTCAGTAAAAATGTTCAGTTGAGGAAAAAGGGGGGAGAGGAGGGACCCTGTACGGTTGCAGAAGTGTGAGCATCTCAATCTTTTTCACTCATGCCTATCTTAAAGCACTATTGTATTTTGGTTAAAACATTGATTCTGAGCCAGCATGTCTGTAATCCTAGCTACTCAGGAGGTAAAGATCAGGAGGATTATGGTGTGAGGCCAGATAGTGCAAAAAAAGTTTGCGAGACCCCCATCTCAGTGGACAAAAGTTGGACATGGTGGCACACCTGTCATCCCAGTGATGGTCGGAAGCCTAAAATGGAGGATTGCATTCAGGTCAGCCTGGGCAAAAAGCAAGACCAATCTCCCAAATAACCAGATCAAAAATGGCTAGAGGTGGGGCTCAAGCAGTAGAGTACCTTCCTATCAAGCGTGAAGCCCTGTGCTGTCAAAAAGACAAACAAAACAAAACAAAAACCCAGGTATGATAGTGCATGCCTGTAATCGCAGTTACTTGTAGGGCAGAGGCAGGAGAACTGTAGTTCTAGGCTGGCTCAAGATAAAACACAAGGTCCCATCTGAAAAACAAACTCTGGAGGCATGGCTCAAGCAGTAAAGCATCTGCCTAGCCAGTGCAAGGCCCTGAGTTCAAACCTCAGTACAACCACGAAAAGAAGGCTTGCTTCTGGAATCCAATGGAACTAGATTTAAATCTTGACTGTGGTACTAGTCTGTGTAGTCTTGTAAATCACACTGATGTGTAAGTGTTTGGAAAAGAGAGGGTAACAGATGGTTAGTGGCTCCCAAACCTGCTGGATCTCTTAACCATCGTCATGAACACTACCCTACACCCAACTCTCAGGAGAGCTTGTTAGAACACATCATGCTAGGCTTCACCCACTTTCTCATTTGGAAGGTCTGGGATGGTGCCTAAGATTTACCCTTCTAGCAAGTTCTCAGGCGATGCTGCGACTGCCTTTTGAGAACCACTGTCTATGTTGTCTTCAGAGTTCCCCTTCTGGATGGGGCATTTTCCCCAAATAACACTTCCTTTCCTTTCCTATCCCACTTCTTCACTTCCTTCCCCACTCTCACCAGTCATGGGAACATTTCCTAATACCTTCATCGAAATTATTAATTTGGGAATCTAAACCAAGATCAGAATTCACCTTGTAGAGATGTTCTGAGCATGAAGTAAGGTAGTTTTCATTATCAAAACTTATTTCCTTGATCTTTGGAAATGACCAAGTATGCAGACCTTCCCATCATTTAAGATGGTTTTATTTATTTCACATAGGTTTATGTTGTAGAATGATATAAAATTTATACTTGTCCAAATAAAAATAGTACACCTACACACACACTTCAAGCCACTTCTTCCTCCTGTGGATGTGATTTCTCTTCCCGGGGAATGGTCCCAACTCCAGCCTCTGTTGGGATTCACTAAGGGAGAGTGCCTTGAGATATGAAAGGTGATTAGAGAGCTATCAAGATGAGATATCATTTCTATGAGGAAGAATGAAATGTCACCTTTGTCCATGTGCGGAGGCCTTTGTCTGCATAGGGAATAGGGTTTGGCCAGAAAGAGAGTCTAAGGGAGGAAGACAGGGCAGGGATATAAAACTAGTGGTGGGGAGAAATGACCCAAGCCTTGTATGCACATATGAATGATAAAACAATAAAAATAAATAAATAAATAAAATTTAAAAAGAAGTGCATGGTAAAACCATGAGAAATCGGTTCAATGAAAAAAAAAAAACAAACTGGTGATGATTGTTGTCTTGCCAATAGTGAAGAACTGGGGCCTCAAGAGACAAAGTTGGACCTTATGGTTCTTTGTGGCTTGGGCAGTGTGTTACACCAAATCTGGGATCATCTTTGGATGCCTACTACTTATTTGTTTGATAATATAGCAATCCTCCCTTATCTACAGGGGGTATGATCTAAGACCCCACCCACCCCCAGTGTATGCCTGAAACCATGGATAGTGCTGAACCCTACATAAACTATGTTTTCTCCTATATGTAGATATCTATGATAAAGTTTAATTTAATTCTTACTTGAATACAAGCACTGCCACACCATGATG
This sequence comes from Castor canadensis, assembly GCF_047511655.1. NCBI lineage: Eukaryota > Metazoa > Chordata > Mammalia > Rodentia > Castoridae > Castor > Castor canadensis. Next base: position 119,546,603 of record NC_133395.1, on the reverse strand, counting down.
GTTGATATTAGAACCAAGATAGCTAAATGGCTGTGGGATATAAAGCATGGACATCCTGGACAAGGGAATGGATTCTTGTCCCAGGCAGGATGGAGTGGGATAGAACATTTCACCACAATTTAAAAATTAAAATTGTTTGTTTCTGGGATTTTCTATGTAATATTTTTGGACCACTGTTGACCTTGGGTAAAAAACGGCAGATAAAAACACAGGACAATCATAACTGCAAACTAAGCCATAATCTGTACTAGTTAACGGCATGAGCCTTGTCCTACAACCCAATGGCAAAAATGACCACCAAATAACCTGAGTTTAAAAATGGCCAAAGGCCTTCATTTCTCCAAGAAAGACATGTGGATTGCCAGGAAGTATAGGAACAAAAAGTTGTTCAGGGCTGGTGGAGTGGCTTAAGTGGTAGAGTACCTGGCCTAGCGAGTATGAGGCCCTAAGTTCAAGCCCCAGTACCAACAACAACAACAACAACAAAAATCCAAAAAAGCAAAACAAAACAAAAAGTTGTTCAGCCTTACGAACCATCAGAGAAGTGCAAATCAAAACCACAATGAGGTATCACTTCACACATGATAGGATGGCTATTATCATAAAATCGAAGGATAAGCAATATTGAAGACCTGGAGAAATTGAAGCACTTGCACACTTTTAGTGGGAGTGTTAAATGGTGTAGCACTATGGAAAACACTATGGGGATTCCTTAAAAAGTGAAATTAAAACTACATATGACCCAGCAGTCCTACTCTCGGCTTTGAACTCAGGATCTCAAAGAGACATTAGAGTTTCAGTTTTCAGTGCAGTGCTTTTCACAATAGCCAGAATGTAGGAACAACCTAAATGTCCTTCATGGAAACAAAAAAAATAGAACTGCAATTGCCAGGGTCAGGGAGGGGGGGATGGGAAGCTGCTCATCTTTGGGTATAAACTTTTATTCAGGGTGAATAAATTCTGGAGATCTGCTATGCAATACTGTGTCTGTCTACGGGTGACAATGCTGTTTTTATGTGCTCAAAAGTCTGTTAAGAGGGAGTGGCATGATGGTGCATGCCTACAACCCCAAGTTCACATGAGGCGGAGAAGAAAGGATCGTTATTTGAGGACAGCCTGGGAAAACGTTAGCAAGACTGTATCTCCACAGACAAACTAGATTTGTGATGCCAGCTGCACAGGAGGCATAGGTAGGAGGTCAGCCCAGGCAAAAGCATGAGACCCTATCTAAAAAGTAAACTAAAGCAAAAAGGACCAGAGGTGTGGATCAAGGGGTAGAGCTCTTGCCTAACTAGAGGGAGGCAAGTGGGAATCCCTAAATCCCCAGAACACCAAAAACAAAAAACAAAACAAAACAAAACAAACAAAAATAACACGTTAAAAGAGCAGAGCTCATGTTAAGTGTTCTTACCACAATGAAAAAAGTAACAAAAGACATTTTCCCTGGAATCATGGACAGGTTTAAAACTATTCTCAATCTGTTTGCTAAGCTCTAGATTGGAGACTCACACTAATCCTTTCCATGAAACGGTAACCAAAGAGGTTGGTTTTTTCTTTTGTTGTTTTTTTTAAAATTTTTTTTATTTTCCATCTCACTGATCCATATAAAGATGTCAGTCCATTCCCTGGCAGAGACTGGGAGCTCTGTCTTACTACCTTTATTTTTGTTTTTATGGTTTTCTTCCCTATTTTTATTTCTGTTGCTATTACTAGCGTTAATGGGGTGCTATTAGGAAGTGGGATGCTCCCCATTGACAAGCCACCAGTTTCAGTGGGTCCTCAGTCCTGACCCACAACAGGGATGCGCTTCTTGCAAAGTGAGATTTACTAACCCACCTGGCCTCTCTACATTCATTGTTTGCAATTTGGAAATCAAACTTCTGTACTGTTGAGGATCCCCATCTGCAATCTCACAGATAGAAAAGAGATCCTATTTCTTAATTTTTAAAAGTCTTTCCTTCAGTTATCTCATCCTGCGAAGGTGGGTCTAATTTCAGCCTTGCCGTTATCAGGATGCTGTTCTTCCCCACACCAGAGCCCACCTAGGGTGCTGTCTCCTGGGTCTCACATGATCCTAAGGAGAGCATGGGGCACTATGCACACACCCATTCTGCCAGGTCATGCTTGGGAACTTGAGGTGCTGGAATCAGAGGGAACCTGGTGCCAGGAAGCATGTAAGAGCAGTTTGTCTCTCTGAGGTCTTGGTGCCCCCAGAGTGCTGTCATAGGATTAGACCTTGGGTCTGGCTACTTAAAGGACACTGTCAACTTTTTTCTTCTCTCCATCTTCCCTGAAAAATGTCTCCCTTGCCCCTCTTACTCTTCCATTCTCCCTGCTAGCTGCAGAAAACCCATGATAATTGTTTTTGTGACCAGGTTTTCATATGAGACTTGCTGCTTACTTAAAACTTCCCTGGAGGTAAGGAAGCCCACACATGGCTGCCTATTTAAGATGGGGGTCATACAAATACAAGAAGAAGCTACACAAGATGTAACTACTACCTGTCTAATTGATGGCTTCCTTCATATGCTTGTTTATTGAGCACTGACTGTATGCCAGGTGTACACTGGGCACCAGGGATGCAGGAGCAAACCAAACACAGACTCTGCCATCAGGGACTGTCTAGAAACACACAGGCAGGGTTCAGAGCCAGCAGCCACTGCCAACTTGGCTATGTTACTACTTAACATTGATCAAACTCATGGTCGCTTTTATTTCCTTGGATGCCACTTGTGGAGGCAGAGCTTGTGAGGATGAAGCAGTTGGAAAGTCACAGCAGGTTGTTCTTGGGGCTTTACTGAGCTGGAAGTTCCTAACTGAAGTATGGCACTTTTGAAAGGTGTCACCAGCTGATTTTTCATTTTTCTTAGGGTTTTCTTAGAGGAGCTAGATGACTAAAGCCATTTTTTTTCTTTTTTTCAGAATCTTATCAAGAGTTTTCCACTATCCTAAGGCCAATTATTAACTAACATTTTTTTTCCTCCCTCACCTCTCAGAGGTCCCTGAAACACTATTCTTAGTGCTTAATTGTGTTTGAATAATTTTCTGCCCTTCGGTGGAAGTTTTGTTTCTCTTACAGGATTCTGAGCTACTTGAAGGCCCAGGCTATGTAGTAGTCTTGGTTTGCTCTTACACGATACTTAAGGAGCAGAACTATTTGCAATTATTTGCATGGTACACTGGATAATGGTGATTTTTCTATCCTTCCTCATAGTCTCTCACATTATGTGTTACATTTAGCTCCTGTGCCTGTTTTGGCTGTTTATACCTAAATTGCCTTTCTGTGCCTGAGTGATGATTTCATTTTATTTTTCACTAGCCATTCAAAGAAGTATATAAGGAAGTGACTTACCATTATTGGCAAGCAGTGGTTGACTTGGCTGGGTTTCTTATGAGAGAAAACAGAAGACAGAAGTAGGGAAAAATCCAGAGACCACCCTCAGCTTGTCGTTTCCTTTTTTTTGTAGCACACAATCCATATGCACTTGAGAATTAATGGGTTAATGGGGGTAAAACTCCCTACAGAAGCAGTCTAGGACAGTTTGAAAGGATATTGGCTCTGCTGATACATTTGTATGCCACAAATTTCAATGATTTAAAACATATAATTCAGTGATTTGGGTGCAAAAAAACAAAAGGATATTGGTTTTGTTACACTATGGATTGGTGAGTCATCATTCTATCTTTTCCTTGCTGAGTGATCTTCAGCTGGTCACTTCACCTCTCTGATCTTGTTTCCTCATCTGTGAAAAATCTATTTCAGAGGGTTGTTCTGAGGATGGAGTAAGGTAATGCATGGAAAGTGTCTAATACTCAAGTCATACTAAGCTTTTATTTATTGATCTCTTTCTACTCCTCCCAGGCATTTCATAAAATTTCCAGGTCAAAGCTATGGAACATTAGGACAATTAACTTGGACCCTGCTGCTTTGGGGTTCTAAGTAGTTATTTAAACCAGTTGGCAGTTAAAAGAAAAATAGCCTTAGCTAATATGCTTAAAATCAAGCTTTCTGCTTTTCCCTTCCCTTGTCTTGACATATTAGGGTGAGGCAGAGGAACCTGGTCTCCAGCTCTCTGCCATGTTTTTTTTTTCTTTTTTCTTCTTGCCTGTTGAAGATTTTGTGACTTCTTTAAGAATATCCTGCCCCATTTGTGATGGTTAACTTTGTGTGTCAACTTGTTTATGCCACATTTCCCAGCTATTTGGTTAAATGCTCTTCTAGATGTTGCTGTGGAATTATATTTTAGATGAGATCGACACTGAAATCAGTAAAGTAGGTTACCTTCCATAAAGTGAGTGAGCCTCACTTAATCTATTTTGAAAGTCTTAAGAGAAAAAAAGATTAATGTCCCCCAAGGAACTTCAGACTGCCTTTGGACTCTGTAGTACCAACTGTTCTTGTGTTGCCAGTTTCCCAGGCTGACTTGCAGATTTTGAACTTGCAAGCCTTTGCCTTCACATGAACCAGTTCTTTAGAATAAATTTCTTCCTCTGTTTAGGTACATACCTACCTACCTACATCTCTCTATCTATCTATTTAGCATCTGTCTATCTATCCATCCATCCATCCAACTATTGATCTATCTTATTGTCTCTGTTTCTTGAGAGAACCTTCAAAAACTACTTTATACCCCATTTTTAAAATCCCAATCCTAACTAGGTTAGGCAGGCACATACATTTCAATAGGGCAAAGAAGAATAAGGGGTAAGAAAATGGCCTGTATTTTCCCTCCAGTCCCCAAATAGGGCCTTGTAACTTTACCCATGCAATTAAATCTTTGCTTTGCTTTTAAAGTTGTGTGTGAGGCTCAGTCATCCAACACAGCAGATTCTCGAGGGAAGATGGAGTGCGGTACTCTCTCCCTAAAAAGGCAATCTAGGAAGAATTTCAACAATAAGGGTTGGAGTGAAGCGATATCTGGTTAATTAGATTGACCAGAACGTATCATTCCAGGAGCAATTGGGTTAATCCATCCCTTAATCTATTTTGAAAGATATTCATAAGGGACCTTAAGAATGTGGAAAGAAGATTGTACTTTTGAAAACACAAGAACTAGTAAGACAAGTTTTCCATGATGACCATGTTTACACATTCTTGTAAAAAAATCTGGCCAATTTCTTCTATTACAGATTTTACTCTAAATACATTTAGTTTATCACTTGTTTATGACTAATTTTCCAACTGGTTTTCTCCACAACTGATTTAAATGACATTGGAATTGCTTGCATTTCACGGTGTATAAAATTGTTTAGTATTTTATTCAGAGGCAGCATTTGTGCTGGATAAGCTTGTTGAACTTTTATGGATTTTAAACAATCCAATACCCACTTACTTTAATTTCACACAGTGAAAAAAAATGATATATTTTTGATGTTCAACTTGGATTGGTTTGACGTTAAGATAATGTGGCTTAACAGGATACATGTAATGGGCGGGGGGAGAAACCTTGGTCATCTTTAATTTCTTTTTGAGTTGTGCATGGAGTTTCAATTTTTAAAAAAATTTGAAATTTACTTGGAGGAAAACTACCCACTCACAGGCTGCATTTATTGCCAGGAAAATTGGTATTGTTGCTGGATCTAGTGTTCCATCTCTACTACTCTTTCTTATTATTGACTTTCATCAATATTTGCTGCATGGGCTCTCCTAGGAAAGGGGTTGTCAATTTCAGATGCAAATAGAATGAATCTAATGTCTGCTTGACTGGTGTAGAAGTGAAAGAAATGCTGGCTGTTGTGTGTAATGGTCACAGAGCAGCAGGGGTGAAGAGCTGGTACAGGAGGAGGGAAGAAAGACTGTCCCAGGTTGAATAGAACAGCTGGGTGAGTTGCTACTGCTTTAGCAGATTTTGTTCTCCTACGAAATAGCAAAATGATTGAGCAGTAGGAGAAGATGGCTCACTTCTGACAGAGTAAAGATCTACATTTGATATTCCCAGTGCTCCTGGATTATTTGTTTTAGGATAGCATGCTTTTTATGGAAACCTTGGAGCAAAATACAAAACAAACTATAGTTCCCATGCATCTCGGTTCCAGACAGCCTCTCCAGTCCCCCTTGGCAGTGAGTACTGCTTTCCTAAGCACTTGGCTCAATGAAGGAGTGAGGTGAACCTGGCGAGGAAGAGAGAGATATTAAAATCTTGTTTGCTGTGAAGGATTATGGAGAGAAAAAAAAAATCTCATGTTTGGGTGTTGCATATTAACAAGAGTGCTCTTCCAACAGACACAGATCTAGGCATTCCATACAGGCTTTTAACAGACTCTACTTGACTTTCTTTTAAAAACAAGGTTGAATTGTAGAAACAAATTAATTACAGTATACATGATTCTTTCTTTACTTCACGTATTTGGATTTGTTTTCCTCTCCTAACAAGAAAGTAGAAAACAGTTTTGGCTGAAGGAAGAAATGTGTTTTGGGCCAAATGTGTTTGGCTATATTTTATCATCTGTTTTGCAAAAACATTGTAGTCATAATTTTTGTAGGTAATGAGTAATCTCTTGTTAGGGAAAAGTGTTCTGATGTTGAGAATGAAAATGAAGAGTCCCTTACAAGTTGACTCTTTCTGTTCATTTCACATTAGACAGGACTTTTTTCATTGTTAGGCTTCTCTACCCATTTTTCTTCTAAGACTGTTAAATTCCTAGTTCTACTTTGAGATTGAGTTGATGTATGTGGAACATAAAACTTTCATCTTCTTCAAATCAAACAATCATACTTTGAAGCAATCATAATCTTCTAAGCAATCATAAATAGAAAAATTTTTCTTTTACCTACCCTCTTAGGGTTATTTTCTGGGGGCCTGTCAATTAAACTAACCAAAGACAGAATATCAACAGCAAAGAGTGTATTTGTATGCACACAGAAAATTTCAAAAGAAAACACAATAAGGGGATTGGATTTTGGGCACATGATGGAAGCGAGAGCACACAAGGGAGGGGTGAGGATAGGTAAGACACCTAAAAAATTAGCTAGCATTTGTTGCCCTTAACGCAGAGAAACTAAAGCAGATACCTTGGAAACAACTGAGGCCAATAGGAAAAGGGGACCAGGAACTAGAGAAAAGGTTAGATTAAGAAGAATTAACCTAGAAGGTAACACACATGCACAGGAAATTAGTGTGAGTCAACTCCCTGCATAGCTATCCTTGTCTCAACCAGCAAAAACCCTTGATCCTTGCTATTATTGCTTATACTCTCTCTACAACAAAATTAGAGATAAGGGCAAAATAGTTTCTGCTGGGTATTGAGGGGGTGGGGGGGAGAGGGAGGGGGCGGACTGGATGGTAAGGAAGGAGGTGGGGGCAGGGGGGAGAAATGACCCAAACCTTGTATGCACATATGAATAATAAAATAATAATAATAAAAAAGAAAATTGCAAAAGAATTGGGTGAATAAAAGATAAATGGGTAAAGTTAGAGACTTATACACCTAACTTAAGATGGTAAAGGTATTGGGGAGAAAGACCTCTATGGGAGGACCAAATGAGGTACTGTATGAAAGAGAAATAGGTTTCTAGGAAAAAGAAAAGGAAGACAAGGAAGTTTGTGATAATGCTTGTTCATGCAGGTGAAAGTGGTTTTTCCATCTTCTTCACTGCCATAAAACTCCCCTGGAGAGGGGAGTTATGATAGATTTACTCTTGGTCTCTTTCCTAGGCATAAAAACTTCCCTGAAGAGGTATTTATGGCAGTCTCATTTCCCAGAAGTTCTTTTAGTCAGATAAGAGAAGCTCCAACATTTGTTGAATCCCAAATGTTTTCAGTTTAAAATCACCTTTATACCATCTCTGGGCTTCTAAGTGGGCTTCCACATTATCTGTAAGCTTTAAAGCTCGTTATTCTTTTTTAAAAATATTCCACACTGGATATCTGGATACTGAATTTTTGGCATCCCCTTACATTTCACTCAGGAGCTTTGCACTTTGTCTTTTCCTCATCCTGCTCTTTCCCAACTAGGTATATATAGCCTGTGGGAAGGAAGCTCTCTCTGTATGTTTAACCAACTTTGGTCCTCTGCAGTTGAGGGTCCCCCTGGAAGTGTTAGACTCCTGGCATTTCTTTTTCTTTTTTTTGACAGTACTGGATTTTGAACTCAGGGCCTCACACTTGGAAGATAAGTGGCTCTACCACTTGAGCAATGCTCCCAGTTTTTCTTCTTTTTCTTTTTTTTTTTACAAACGGTCTTGTGCTTTTTCTGGAGCAGGCCTTGGACTGCAATCCACTTAAGTTTGGCTCTGGAGTAGTTAGGAGTACAGATGTGTGTCACCATACCCAGCTTGTTTTTGAGATAGGGTTATGATAATTTTTTGCTTGTGTTGGACTCAAATCATGACCCTTCCTGTCTCTTCCTCCCAAGTATTTGGTTTATAGGAATGTGCCACTCATGACATTTCTGTTCTTTGATCTTGAGCTAGGCAAGCTTCTCTGGTGGGGGAGAAAACTCCCAGGCAAGGAGATAGGCTTCCAGTATGTGAGGTGGGAAGACACCAACATGCATGGGAGCTGTGTCTGCAGAAAAGGGAGCATGGAGTGAGGAGACCCCCCAGCATACCAGGATCAGAAGCACTGTCCCATTAAATCCTCTAATAATACCACAAGTAGGCATTCATCAGAATCAGGACTGGGATGAGGCCAGTGGGTTATCAAAACTTAAGATAACTCATCAAGTTAAGTAATATTTTCATGAGATTCTTTAAAAACTCAAAATCAATGCAAAAAATTCATATAAATAAAATATCAGCATTTTAAATGAAGACAAAACATAACCCTGAACTTACATGACTCCACCCTCACTTACCTAGTCCTAATTCTGGCACTGATTCCGATAAAACTTTATAAGAAATAGGCTACTATGTAAACCTAACTACTCAGGATGCAGAGATCAGGAGGATTATAGTTCAAAGCCAGCCCTAGCAAATAGTTCCCAAGATCCTGTCATAGAAATACTCAACACAAAACAGGGTTTGCAGACTGGCTCAAGTGGTAGAGTGCCTGACTAGCAAGCACAAGGCCCTGAATTAAAACTTCAGTACCACCAAAAAAAAAAAAAGTTGTAGATTACCAATTTATTTTAAATAAAAAATATTGTATGAAAATATTATTTATGTTGACTACTGAGTATAGGGCACTTTAGTAAATTTTATTCTTCTCATGTCTTACTTTAGTCCTTGCTCTATGTAATGGGTGAAGAAACTGAGGCTCAGATTTAGATTGTTCCAGGTCATATGACTCCACAGTGAGCACTGTCAACCACCAGTACAGACCTCTCTCCTAAGCACTGGCCTTTTAGTGGCTTTGTCAAGAAGATATTTGTGTTAATCAGAGCTCTCTGGAGAAGCAGAACCATGGGCTGAAGGGAAAAGGGGAAGGGGAGAAAGAGACAGAGACGAAACAGAGACAGAGTTAATGGGGGACTTACTAGAAGGATTGCCTCACAAAATTATAAAAGCTGAGAAGTCACATGATATGTCTTCTGCTGGCTAGAGAACCACAGGAGCCAATAGCATAGCTCAGTCCAAGTCTAGAGGTCTCAGGACCATAAGCCAATGGTATGATGTAGCTCAGTCTGCTGCTGAAGGCCTGAGAACCTGGGGTAGGTGGGCTGGGCTGAGCCAAGGGTAGTACCACAGTCGGAAGACCTAAGAACATGAGTTCTGAGGGTAGAAGAGAAAGAGAGGATAGAGAAAGAGGAGAGAGAGAGAGAGAACACAAATTCACCCCTCCTCTGCCATTTTGCTTTATCTGAGTCCTCAGCTGCTTGGATGGTGTCCACACATATTGGGTAAAGGCAGGCAAATTTTCCTATTCAGTTCACTAGTTCAAATGCCAATCTCTTCCAGAAACATCTTCACAGACATAACTAGCAATATCTGGGTAACCCTTAATCAAATCAAGTTGACAGCTACAATTAAACATCACAGTGTAGAAGTGATGCACAGTTCTCATCTGCCCACCCTCCTAAGCTATCACCAACTTTGAGTGAACTTGTGAGCACTGGGTATATAACTTTGGTGGGGAAAGTCCAGAGCAACCTCTGGGTGGTTGTTACATTACATTCAGCAAGTTGGAAACTTGCCAACTATACAGAGGCCTATTGACATTTTGCAGCTGCATGTGTTTATTTCACAAGTGTAGAGTAAAACTTGAGAGTATGGGTGTGCTGTAAAAAGAAAGTTGGACATTTTATAATTTTTCAATGTCTAATAATTGCACATGAATGTACCTGATTTTCCATTAACTAAATGGAATTGCCAAAAAGAGCTAATGAATATTGCATGGTTGAGTTCTGTCACTTTTTAAAGGAAAGACTGGACATGAAATCATTTCTTTTAATACAGAGACAAAGACAAGTGACTTTGGAATTTAATGAGAGGCACCAGATTGGAAAGCTTGCTACCACAGCCTCGCCTCCTTTCCACATGGACTTGCAGAAGGCTCTCAATGTGCTTTTGTTGATTGATTGACAGCCTAACTGACAGCCTGTTAGACATACAGTTTTAGGCTACAAAGCAGGTAAATTGTACTGGTTAGCATAAAGCACCATATAATATGCCCAGCTTTTTTGTTTTTAGGGCTCTTCACAATTGGTAAAAGTGTAGGCCAGGATTATTCTTACTGAAAATGTCAGTGATGTTGCCATGACATTCCAGGAGAGTTGGAACAAACTCTTGTGAAATGTTTGACTTGGATCTATTCCTGGCAAATTACCATTGGTCTTTACCAGCTTTCTTTTCCATTTTGACCATGCCTTGACTTTGTTTTCTTTTATGGGTGTAAAAATATTTTCCTTTTAATATTCATGGAATGTAATTTCTACATTGCCCATTTGAGTAGGCATTTATTTTTTCCTTTATTTAAAATAATTCTATAGAATCACAAGATGATTCCAAGGAGAGCAGATATGTCCATTGGACGATATGAAGGTTGTGTTTTAAGACTCAGCTTCTTAGAAGTGGGGCAACTTACAGTCATTATCCACTGAATTTCCAAAATTAATTTAAAATGTTAGCCATTAAAAGCACAGAGAAAAAAAATGAATCCTAATGCCTTTTAATAGCATAAAATTAGAATGGGGTGACTTGATTGACAGCATTCTAATGTCATTAACAATTATCTGGTTAAAAAAGGGAGGGGGGCATGTTTCTTCGAAGTCACAATCTTCATTTTTGTACTTAGTAAATTATTAACCATTCTATTAGAAAAATAATGAGAAGCTGCAGATTAACTGGCAAAAGCATAGTTAGTAAAAAATGCCTTTTGATCATTTTGACTTTGGAAATGTGATGGGTATGAATTAGAGATAGATTGGTTGGTTCCTCCTCCTAGTTCTTTTTTAGTGCAACATAAGGTAGGCCTGGCGCTAAGCTCAAAACAAGAACAGTAAAACTATCCCATCTCTTAGAATTAAGGATATTGTAAATGTGCAGGAAGTGTCAGAATCAATTTAATTAAACTCAAGACATATCTGCTGAAAGACTACTGTGGGCAAAATATTGTGTTATGATCTTGAGAACAAAGACACTATAAATGCTGGTCATTGCCAATGGGGAATTTACTGTCTGGTTTGTGAAACAAACACAAGCATGTCATAGATGTCAAAGTCTTTTTGGCTGCAGTATATGTGAGTAAAATAAAGTGCTAAATTGTATATTAGAGATAATTTGAGAATAATGGTATTTTTTTAAAGGTACAAAGTGTGATGCTTATTAATTAATGGTGTTTAAATGGAAGAAGTAATTGTAGCCAATCAAGAAATACTTTATGATTGCTTACAAAGAGTAGGGCATGTGCTAGCTGCTGAGGGACAGGTGGAGTACAATATGGTTCCTGCTCCAGTTAGTCTACAATCTACTCCCTCAGGTACCTCTTTGG